>NC_081407.1:799637087-799988754 GCF_030272615.1 Cryptomeria japonica | reverse complement strand
TTCTCTCCCTCTCCACCTCTCTCCCTTCCTTTGTACCTCTATCTATCTCTCTTAGTGAACCTTTCTCCATTCCTTTGTACCTCAAGCTACCTCTCACCTTTCTAATTATCTCACTCACTCCATGTATACCTCTCCTCCCTCCCTCATCATCCCTATCTTTCTCTTTATTCTTCTATCTCTCTCTCACCTCTCTAGTTTATTTTCTCTCTCTTCTTTTATCACCCTCTATCTATCTCACCCCTCTCTCTCCACATCTATGTCTCTCACCTCTATCTATCCTCTCTCTAGTTATATCCTTCCATTTCGACCCCTCTCCCTTTATGAGCTCTCTCATTCTCTTTATCTCCTCCTTTCATGGGTCTCTCACTCCCTCCATCCCATTCCCTAAAACCTATACTCTAAATAGTTTATATACTCTAAACTCTATACCATGGAGAGGTAATGACCTAGAGAGAGGAGGGAGGGAGAAGAGGAGAGACAAAAAGAACAGAGAGAGAGAGAGAGAGAGAGAGAGAGAGAGAGAGAGAGAGAGAGAGAGAGAGAGAGAGAGAGAGAGAGAGAGAGAGAGAGAGAGAGAGAGAGAGAGAGAGGGATAAAGGGGGGGTGGGTGAGAAGCCTATAGGAGGAGGGTGAGGTGAGAAACTAGATGGGGAGAGAGAGGTGAGATAGATAGAGAAGGATAGAGAGAGGTGGGTAATAAGACACATAGGGAGAGGTAAGGATGAAGGGAGAGAGAGAGAGAGAGAGAGAGAGAGAGAGAGAGAGAGAGAGAGAGAGAGAGAGAGAGAGAGAGAGAGAGAGAGAGAGAGAGAGGGATTAAGGGGGGTGGGTGAGAAGCCTATAGGAGGAGAGTGAGGTGAGAAACTAGATGGGGAGAGAGAGGTGAGATAGATAGAGAAGGATAGAGAGAGGTGGGTAATAAGACACATAGGGAGAGGTAAGGACGGAGGGAGAGAGAAATCGTGAGAGAGAGAGAGAGAGAGAAGAAGAGAGAGGGAGGAAGGGATAGAGATGGGGGTAAGAATGAAAGGTGCAAGTTATAGAGGGAGAGAGAGTGGGAGGGGCCTAGGGAGGGGAGAGATAAGTGAGAGAGAGAAGAGATCCCAAAGAGAGATAGGTCTAGATTTTTGGGAAGATAAAGAGAGTGAGATAGAGAGAGTGAGAAAATGATGACAAGATCATGTTGATTACTTCTCTCTCTTACATCTCTACCTCCCCCCTCTCTAGGTCTCTCACTCACTCCATGTCTACCTATCCCTCCCTCCTTCCTTAGCCCTCTCTTTCTCTTTGTTCTTCTCTCTCTTCTCTTTCCTCTCCCTCCTCTCTCTAGGTCATCACATCTCTTCTCTTATATCCCCCTCTATATATCTCACCACACTCTCTCCCCATCTAGGTCTCTCACCTCCTTGTCCCCCTCTAGGTCTCTCACCTCTCTATCTATCCTCACTCTAGTTCTCTTCATCCCCTCTTATCATAATCTTTTTCATACTTAATTTTTTTAATTTGAAGCTTGCAAGTTATATGTATATAATTATGAGTTTTTTCGATTAAATATGGATTGTTTTTATGATGTGTAGTTACAAATGTGTAAGTTAGTTTGAATGATTTTCATAATTAAGAATCCTTATCCTTTCTTCTCTCGCTTTTTTTTTTTCTATCTCTTTAAACCGTACAGTTTTTTCCATCAATTAAATGAGATATTAGATGTGCATTTAGGGTTCAATTTCCTTTATTTAGTTTCAATAATCAAATAACCCTAGTAATTGATACCTAAACCATAAAGGCATCTCATAAAAAATATCCATAATAAATTATTTAATTAACTTGTATGTCAATACCTAGTAATCAAAGCTTTGAGACAATGACATTTTCTTTCAATATAGATAGAATTTATTATGAATTTAATCCCTATTGGCCGACCAATACATGGATTAATAGGAGGAATTAACCCAAAGAGTATAAGTTTTATGATCAATTCATGCATATAATAAGAAAAAAAATCATGAAGCTATATAGTTTAGACACTTATAATAACGAGGAACAAATTTACGTATTAGAATAATTGTGTAGAAAGTATGGATCTAGATATAGAGTTGTTGATACTAGACATTAGATATTGAGATTAGGTTATTAGATTGGTCACATATTTTTAGAGATGCTTATTCACATGTTAGAGCCTATCATATATGCTAAGTTTAAAACTGGTGCACCTTATTTAATTTACATTTAGTTTAAATCTACAGTAAAACTTAAGCACCTAGTTAGGATAAGCTCACTTAGGTACTTATGTTAATTAGTCATTTGCCCATGTCTTATGCACCCAATCAAGACTTATCTAGACTTAATTGTGTTGCATTCCTTATACCATACTAGCTCATCTAGTTATCTCCACCTATTATGCATGTCTAGCTTTAGTTAGATCCATCTATAATGGATGTCTACCTTTAGTTAGTTTCCACCTATTATGCATTGTATTTATTTATATAAAAAATAGGCATATTTGTACTAAATGTAACAATAATTTTTCATTGATTCAATAAATAATTTTGTTGATTATTTCTATGCTTCTTCAATAGCTTTTTTAATTTATATTTTCTTGTAGAAGGTTTGTTAGTTTGATAGCTCCTATTGTGGATTATTTATCCTACATGGTATTAGAGTTGTGTATGGACACCTAAAATCGCCCTCATATTAACCATACTCAAATTTATCCTCTTTTAGTGTTAACTAAATAAACTTGATTATTTAATTAGCCTTCCCAATCATTTTTTAATCATAATTAATTTTTTATAAATAATTTATTTAATTTATGTATCTTAAATTATTTATATTATTTTATTCCCATAGTTAAATTTAAGAGCCTATTTAGGATAAGCTCGCTTAGGTAGTTATGTCAATTAGTCATGTGCCCATGTCTTATGTGCACCCAATCGAGACTTATCTAGTCTTAATTGAGTTGCATTTGTTCTATCATACTAGCTCATCTAGTTATCTCCACCTATCATGCATGTCTAGATTTAGTTAGATCCATCTATAATAGATTTGTACCTTTAGTTAGTTGTCGTCTACCATTCATTGTACATTTATTTATATAAATAGGCCTACTTATATTTTGTAACAATAATTTTTCATTTATTCGATAAATTATTTTGTTGTTATTTCTCTATGCCTTTTCATTACCTTTTTTAATTTTGATTTTCTTGTAGAATGTTTGTTGGTCTGACAACTCCTAAGTCTATGGATTATTTATCCTACATGGTATTAGAGTTGTATGTGTGGACACCTAAAATCACATACATCTTAACAATACTCAAATTTATCCTCGTTTAGTGTTAACTAAATAAATTTGATTATTTAATTAACCTTCTCAATCATCTTTCAATCATTAGTTAAATATTTTTAAAATAATTTATTTATCTTTTATCCCCTTTCCTCTATAGTCCAACTCTAATTAAATATATTTTATATTCATTTTGAATTAAGTTCATCCTTTATATATCTCTATCCTCTAAAAATTAAATAAATACATACTATGTATTTAATTCCTTTGTTGTCCACCTCATGTAATTAGTTGACTAGAACCAATTAGTTAACTAATAAATTTAGTTGCACATTTCATGTTTAAGCCATAGTCAAATTTGCACATGTCATGCATGTACAAGGACATGCTTCACACTTTCCAGCAATATTCTCTTATCAAATTTTATCCATTTATTTTTTGGACATGCTTCACACTTTCCAGCAATATTCTCTTATCAAATTTTATCCATTTATTTCTTTAAAAAGACTTTTTGGACTTAAAAGGTATCTTTTTATCCTCACCCTTTGTCTTTTTCCAAGAGAATCTTGAGTATCCAAATCCTTTTAATCTTGGATCTTTTTAGGTGCATTAATTACAAGGTTCCACTTGGAGGCTTCTCATTCTCTCAATCCTCTAAATCATCCTCACCTATTTATTTCTTAGATGACTCTCAATCCTTGATCAACCATCTATCAAATCTATAATTAGAAGCTCTTAGAAGTGATTTTCAAGAAACCCTTTAAATGCAAAGTTAGGTTGTTGTCCATTGAAGATTAACTTCATACTATCTCTCAAGCACAAACCCATTGGAGCGCAACCACACACATGCTATGTGTGCAACAAGGAGTTATCAATTAGAGAATACTTGTTTTATAAGTTCACCTTTGACCTTTCTTATTTAGAGGTGTAATTAGGTGTAGAATATGATTTGATTTTATTGTTTGAATATGTGTTATATGCTCTACATCTATATTGAACTCATAGTATGTACCAAAAAAGGGGAAAATTGACTTTAAAATATACAAATAAAACAAAATAAAGAGACAAATATACATGAATGATCAAAGTACTACAAAATTATTTCATTGATGAAAAAGGTACAAATGAAATTACATGAGAGACACAATAATGCTACTTAAATCATGTGCGCGCGCACACACACACATCTCTCTCTCTCTCTCTCTCTCTCTCTCTCTCTCTCTCTCTCTCTCTCTCTCTCTCTCTCTCTCTCTCTCTCTCTCTCTCTCTCTCTCTC
The DNA here is from genome assembly GCF_030272615.1 of Cryptomeria japonica. Taxonomy (NCBI): domain Eukaryota; kingdom Viridiplantae; phylum Streptophyta; class Pinopsida; order Cupressales; family Cupressaceae; genus Cryptomeria; species Cryptomeria japonica. Next base: position 799,984,198 of record NC_081407.1, on the reverse strand, counting down.
TCTCTCTCTATATATATATATATATATATATATATATATATATTACAAGTGTGTGAAGACAACACTACTCAAATAATGCATAGGTAGTGAATTCACTTACAACAAGGCAACAATTTGGTAGTAAAAAATGCAAGTTCTTTTGGAGTCATAAATGTTGATCAACTAAAGGAGGTGGGTTCTATAAATAAGTATATACTGTCTATATGGCCTGTTAATGGGCTAGCTTGGGTTGATTTGATTGCAAAGGAGAAGGAGGAGGTTGTGTGGAGCAAACTAGATGAAAGATGAATTAAGGTGAACTTTGATGTGGTCTCAAAAGGCCATTCAAATTCGTTAGGAGTTGGACATGTTACGCGAGATTGGTATGGAAGTATTATTGGTTTGAGAGCCAAAAAATTGGCTGAAGGGTCGAATAATGAGGCAAAATCCCAAGCCACTCTCTTGATCGTTAGAATGACAATAAAAACTAGTTGTTGCAAAAATCCTTCTGAAAGAAGATTCATTGATAGTCATTAATGTGATTATCAAGAGAGAGGTGATCACTTGAAGATTGAATAAATACGTGAATACACTTCAAAATTATTTACTTTCTTTCAAAAAAAAATTAAAATTACCCACACATTAGAGGTGGGAACACTGTGGTAGATACATTATCTAAGATTGCAACTACATTAAATGATGGGTAAAAGGACAAAATTTGGGACTATCAAGATTTGGATCTCAATTTTTGAGGGGAATCATTACGAAGAGTGTTTTGGAGAAGAGAGAATCAGAGGTAGGTGATGGGTGGCGTGGGATTTTAGGGCATGGAAACAAATTTTACCTTGGTCACTCCAAAACAACAACTGACCTTTCTTGGCTAGGTGATAGAGAAAAGAATGAGAAGTCCATTTAAATTTGAGGAGCCCATTTTCTTCAAATTATGGACATCTTGTTGGGCAAGGAGTTCATGAAAACAATGCATCGGTATCGCTCCAATATTGACATTGTCTCTATGTTGATGGCAAGGGGATTGGAGCTGGGGGAACAAGGAGGAAGTCGACCGGGTGATGGAGCAATGTGCAAAATATGAATGGAGACATGGGATGAACTCGTTTCTGGCAATGGCACATTCAAGGGTGGGATTTTTAGCTTGGGATGGTGAATGGCTGCAAGCGGGGGATCTTGAGCCTCTGTTACAGCCCTGCATTCATTGGAGCATGATGTCCAACAAGGAGGAGTGGTGCATTGAAGCATAGATAGGGTGGAGTGCTCTGAAGGACTTCTTGCGAGAGAAGGAAGTAGAGCGGGTTTCAGTTGTGGATGCGACAACAAGAAGTAGCAAAAAGTGCCCGAATTTCAACCTAGATAATGGGTGAATGGCCCAACCTCTTGGGTCAAAGAAGAAAAAATGAATTTGGGAATGGCCCTTTTGGGTCTTTGAAGAAAAAATGAATTTGGGAATATATATATATATATGTTGGGTCTATAGTGTCAATTGATATACCTGTGCATTTTGCATACATTGTAGAGGTCTTTGTTTGCAACAAGGCATCAAGGGCTTTGATATTAATCATTTTCATAATGGGATGAAAGGTTGAAAGGTTGGACTGTAGTAGTTTCAGTATGGTACTAGCAGTTTAGGGTTTTATTTTTAGTCATAGTGTTTTTTTGATATATTCTATAAGGGTCATAGTTGGAGGGTTGCCACAATGTTCTAAAGTGGTCTGATACAAGGGATTGATGATGCACATTATCAATATTTACATGCTTTTTTATCAATAAAATATAGCTTTATTATCAATAAAAAAAAGTATATACGGTCTATATGGTATGTGTTCCATCTCATCAGAATGTATGGGTAACTAGCCAATACATTCACTTAATATGGAGAAACAAGTGCTATGTACATGGATAAATCCAAGGAAAAAGTAAAGAAGCACTATCACAACTACACATGGAAAAACGTTCCCTATAATATAGATAAGAAAGCGAGAAGTGATATGTCTAATGAAAACTATGTCACAACATAGTAGTGCGAGAAGATGAAGAAGCAACATCAAAAGGCCTAATATGAAGTATTTGTAATTAGAAAAAGATATGCAACAACACCCCCATTTACTCTCACTTGGACACATTTCTATGCATGTAAACTTATCCTGGAATCTCATTTGCATCTATTTCTAATTATTTATCTTATTACAAGACTAGAATTCTATGAACCTATCCCTAATCTCAAGATTTATATTTTCCTATATAAGGTCAATCCTATGGTACTCAAGATCAATCTCAAGGGGCTTAAGATCAACACTAAATTATAAAATTCAAATTCCCAACTCGCACCCTTTCTCATTAGACATTATAAGCCAACTTGGTACATGTTTGTGTGACTTACTATTGTGTCTTGTTATTTGAAGACAACCATCTATGCACTTAAATAGATCTAGGATTAACAAGGAATAATCTTATTATCAAAGAGTAACCATTCTAGGAATACTTGGTTTTGAAGCATAAAAAGAATCCATTGCATCAAAATATACATATAACTCATTTACATTACACACATTATTTTTGAATATTCATCTAAGGTTATAGAGATAATTCATCAAGAGAATTAATCTAAGAGAATTTGAACCTAGCAATCTAACAAACTCCCCAAAAGTTTTCTTAAATACCATCATATGCACAATCAAATAGTAAAGATTTTACTAAATGACGTAGAAATTTGTTGTCTACTAGATAAGTTCATCTATCAAAGAACAGATCTATTGCACTTAAAATTGATCAATAAGAAATTCTTAATCTATTCCAATTTCAAAATAGTAACATATTGATAACATTAATTGTTAAATATTGATACATCAATTTTTGAATATCTTATCTTCACTATTACAACAATAAACTGAAAATTAAATATAAATATCTTTTTTATTTAATTTCAAATTTCCTTTTATTAAATTTAAATTGATTTATGCTTTGATTGTATGCATTTATGTAGTTAGCCTGTAAATGCCCGATTTTATTGAAAGTATGGGCATGGAGACACCTTTTGTCTAAACTTTTATAATACACAATAGTTTTAAACTTTTGGTGGATTATAATAGTGGTAGCACAGCATGGAAGAATCTAAAAAGCCTGGAAATTATCTTCAATCTAGGGCTTTGGATGCTCTTTCAGCTGTGCAGAACTACTAGTCTCCATTACACAAATCTTTTACCTCGAAACTAGATTTTCAAGTAAGCCATAATGGTGTATTTGGTAGTTTACCAAAGCCCACGCTTTTAATATAGTTAAGAAGCAGCTGAAGACAGTACATTGGATTGTGAAGGATCTCTGATGCCTTCTCCCCATTTCGTCTGATCATCAATGGGTATTATATTACTTATTGCATTGCTTGCTTCCCCATTGGATTGGATCCCCCTGCTACTGATAATGGAGGCTATGGCGTTTACAAGGGCGGCTGTAAACTTAGGATCTGAAGTAATGGCGGCAGCAGTTGGAGTAACATTCTGAATCGATGACTGAGAGGAAAATCTGGACAGAGCTTCTTGAATGGCTCTTGCAGCGGGATTGTTGGGTGATGAATCAAATAAAGTTTGGTTCTGTAAGTGCAAAATCTGGCTAAAAAGGTCGTGGTTCGAAGATGAATTTGATGAATTGGATTTGTTATATGCAGGATTATGAGGCTGAGCATAGTTGAGGTGAGTATTGTTCATGGGATTCAAACTGGGAACTGCTGGAATTGATTGGTTGGTATGATGCATTGTGTTAGGACGATGAGGGATGGAAAACAGGTTGGGATCTGTAGATGGGTATTGGAATTGAAGAGGTGAAGTTGGAGGCAGTGATGTGGATGATGATTGTCCTGCTACTGAACTGTGTAGGTTTAATTGTGAGGTGGGTTTATTGGCGAGATCTAGTGTGATTGTGGGGAAGGAAGTTGAGGTGCTTATGGTGGGATTGGAGGCAAGGAATTGGTTTAAGTTAGATCTGTATGGATTGTTGCCAATCATGGCTTCCATGGTTGAGGTGGAACCAGAGAGAAGCATGCAGGCTGCTGAAGCTGTGGTGGATGCCATTGCAGTTGCAGCAAGAGGAAGTGGATGGTTGTGACTGCCATCGTATGTTGTGATGAGTATAGCCTTGTCATCTGGACATCTCTGTACCTGCACCATATTAATGCATTAACTCATCATCATCTTTATCTTTTTGCTTTAACTCATCATTTTTATCTTTTTGCTTTGCACTCTTTAAGGTAAGAATAAGACGTAAGGAAGAAAATTTGGTGGAATCAAACCAACTAGAAGTACCACCACAACGGGAGGAGGATCCCCGTCCACTAGAAGGTCCAACCCATGGATCCCCGTCCACTAGAAGGTCCAACCCATCATTATCTTTATCTTTATTTTTTTCTTCAAGAGCACTGACTAGGGAAGGGTTCAACACAGCATCATTTTTATCTTTTTGCTTTGCACTATCTAACAAAATAATAAGAGTTAAGGAAGAAAATTTGGTGGAATCAAACCAGCTACAAGCACCACCAGTACGGAAGGAGGATCCTAGTCCACTAGAAGGTCCAACCCATTCCTCACACAAATGATGGAAAGGCTGAACCCTAATGATATATATATATATATATATATAAAATATGTGAAGAGTCTGTATGTTAAAATTTAATTAAAAAAATGGCTACCTGCTTTCTAACTGGGCATCCAGGGGCCACACTGCAGCGATAGTAAGCTCGGGGACAGGGATTACCCTTGGCTACTTTTTGCCCATATTTCCTCCATTGGCACCCATCTTGCATCTGAAAAAATCAATGCCAGCGAACAGTGTTTTATTAACAAAGATCAACCTAAAAATAATAAAGTTCCAGAAGGGTTAAAATTGGTCTATGGAACTGTTAAAAATTTAAAATAATATAGAAAAACAAAATACCTAATGTGAATGTGACTGTGGGTCCAATTCAAATGATATTTATTTGCAGTAAGAATTTTTTTGACTGGAAATCAATTAAAAAAGATAACCATGCAATCATTATATGAAACGAATTGTTATCCATGAACCATGTACAGTTTCTATATATTTTATAAATTTGTATTAAAAGGGTATTGGGGTTAGTGATGGTTAAACACAATAGTAATTGTTTAGATCCACATAGAACAAAGAAAAGTATCAATGGAACTTGGTCTTACTACTGGGGCTTCGCATCTGACACGTACAGACACTCTGGCTTTTTTAATGGTCGGTGTAACTTCTGAATTCTCGCCTGAGTTCTTGAAAGCTTTATATGACTTCATCAATCCTCCCTCTGATTTAGTTAGAGAGAAGCTCTCTTTGTTATTTTCTTCACTTGTTTCCTCTTCATCCTTGATAGCTAAACTCAGATTGAATCCTCTGAGATGCTCCTGTGGCCTCTTTGAGCTTTGCACAACCTCTTTCCCACTTTCTCTGCCTGTGGATTCTTCCTTAACAGCTTTGGTTGAGGAGAAATTTGTCCCAAGGGACAGAGCTACCAGTTCTGATTCCTCTTCCCACTTTTCTGATTCCTGAAACAGAATCTATCTATAAATTTCAGTTATCTGTTCGTTATGAATAATTTGAACATTAATGGCTATTATAGCATTCTATCAATGCTCACCTTTGGAGTCTCTCCTAGTTGTGGATTGTTTTCACGTTTCTGTGCTTTTTCCATTACTTTCACCAGATGTGTCTGAAGATTTTGATAATTATCTATTATCTCAAATAAAGCCAGTTTCAGCTTCTTGTTTTCTTCTTTTATCTGGTCCACTACTGCATGTAGAGACTCAATCTATTCACACACACAAGAAACAATAATTAAACTCATACAAACAAAATTATTTTAGCCACTGTGAAATAGAGGTTAAAAGAAGAAATCAAAGATCGACTCTTACCTGAGTTCCTTCAGAAGGCATATGTGGTGAGCTACAATCATCTATAGTTGATGATCGATCATCCTTATGGTTTTGGATCTGCAGACCCACATGATTTTTATTTTCAATGTTAGTTGGCACAAGTTTTTCAAGACTATCTGAAATCAACTGTGCATTTGTTTTATCAAAGTTTCAAATCACTCTCCATTGAATGCAATCTAAAACATCAATAAAAACATTCACAATTGATTTTAAAAATAATCTTGTAAAAATTATTTCCATATCTTAAACTATACCCATAATTGCATAGTTTAACAGAACATTAGGCATAACACTCCCCTTGAGGTAGATCTTTGGTAATAGTGATTTCTAGTTAAGAAGTAAAGCAAAAATAAGATAAACCCAATTCATCAGCTAGTTCAACTGAACATTGGATATAACACTCCCCTGGACTGAAATGGATCTTGGCAATATTGATTTCTAATTAGGAAGAAAAACAAAACTATGATAATCTCTATTCACTATCCAAGGCTTGCCATTAATTTAAAGGGTGTTGTGATAAGACAAATTTTAGAAAAACTGTTTAAGAAACAACTGATTTGGAAGACCATAATAGGATCTATGAAACAAGAGGAGCCTGCTCATATGTTTTACATTCATGAAAAACAGATTCAAATGATAAAACTTAAACAACCCAAACATGTTTCTGATATTTAGAACATCTAAACCGCCTACCAAAAAAATTACCCTCAAATGATTTGAACACCCAAGCTATTAAAAACACTAGATATCCATACCCAGTACATAAAATTTAAAAACTTCTTGATTTAGATTAAACCCAACACACCTTGGATTGCTCAATAATTTCACAATCACTGACAGATGTAGAGAATTTCTCACAATCACAACCCTCCATAGCTTCTCCAACCTCCTCTTCCCCACCATTCCTTTCAACCTGCTCTAAACCATCCACCGAATTCCTCCCTACCATTTTCTCCATTTCAGATTCCTCCCCATCAACATTATCACCCTCCAATCTAAGACTCAGACCGATCTCCATAACACCACCAATCCCACCTTCCAAAATCCTCATCTTTCTGAAATTAATACCCTGATGACAGTCACCATCATCATCTTTATGCACTGAATCCATTACAAGATGCCTTTTCATCTGCTCACCTTAGTGACTCACACCTAAAATCTGCTGTGCATAAGCTCCATAAGCCACTAAACAATGCTATAATTATAAAAACCCCACAATCAAACCATGAAAACCAGAGTCTTGTGAAATGTGAACCCTATAGTGATTGATATACGTGGGAACATGCAATGGAAATTGTTGCATGTAAATTCAACGCCTGACGTCGTTTTGGCATGTTGTTTCTCCAGAGAAAGAGACTTGGTACGTGAGCGCCGCCGCATGCTCCGTTATCTCTTCAATTTCTAGAACAATTTTCAACTTTGCTCAGGAGTTTTTGTGAAACCCAACAAACGTGCAAAACAATTGACCACTACCAATACAAAAATTAATGGAAGAAAGACGTAGTCGTCACTGCTATTTTTTTATTTATTTTTTATCGTGCCTCGATTTCTCTGAAAGAGGTTCATTTTTTTCAATTGGCCAGCATTTTCCACTCTACTTTGACAAAAAGATTCAATTTTTTATAAAAAAAGATTGAATGAAAACCTGGAGGTGCATAAAAAAATCCCAAAGGATTGAATTTTATGATGATTAACGAATTGATTTGCAGGTCTTGTTAAATTGTGTCTGTCAAAAGATCAAATTTGATCTAATCTTGTATTGGGTCATTTTAAACTGATGGGAATTTTCAAATTTAGCCTTTTGTCGGAGATGCTGTAATTTTTTTTTTTAATTTTTACGTAGTCGCATTGAAGATTCTCATGTGGTTTGAATAGTTTATATTTTCTTTGACTTTTCTCTTTTAAAGTTGAGCGTATGTAATAAGAGGCATGTAGCACACCATTTTAGATACACCCTGCTAAATTTAGCTATAGCCTTCCCTTTTCCAAACATATGTATAATGTAAGCACCGTCAAGTTACAACATGTATTACTGATAATAAAAATTTCATCATCTTACTTAATTTGATCAAGTAATAATCAATATTTATTATACTTTTAATTAATTAGTAATGTATTGCAATCGAAAGGATTAATCATTATATGACACTCGTTTAGTTTATAAATAAATATATACATTCTTTATATGTATCTTTGAAGATAATCAATTAAATCTTATTGATAAGAGATTAGAGTTGCAGCTAGAAACAAGAAATGTTAAATTAGATGTAGAAATTATATAAATGTGAATGCGATATTTTGTTGGATATAGAAGATAAGGTTAAATGATGAAGACATACAAATCCGATTGCCACAACTAAAAAATTAGGGTTCACTCACATAATTGTCTTAGATTCTCTAAATTGACTATTTTTTCTTTGACTAACTTACATGAGTGTGGATATGATCTCCATAAGAATGGATATGAACTATAAGTTGTAGAACAAAATAGGCAAGATATGGAGTAACAAGATCTACTTGCCCTAATCATTTAATAAATAACTCTAATATGTAAGGACCATTAGTGCTTATTTTGAAATATTAGGATCACATTATCCTTAGTCAAATACTTAGTTGGATTGATTCAATAGCTTTAGAACAAGGATTATAGACATCAAGAAAGAATGTAATAAAGGTAGGATGATGTCATAAGAAAATAATATAAAATATATTCTCCTTCAATTTTTTTCTTTTTGGGATCTTGGTCCACTCTTTTATTAAATTTTTTTTTTTTAAAATGAACAAAATACATGTGTTTTAGAAACAAAAAATGGGAAGTTAAAAAAGACAAATCTAGAGTAGAACTTCTATAGCTTGATGTCACAACGCCATCGAAATATGGCAACATGGAATAAATTTTTTTTATTAAAATTGCATTGAAATGAAATAGGAGAAAATGCATTTAATCAAAGGAATGGTGACTAGGAAGGAAGGGATGATGTGCCATTAATAAGGCATGAATACTACTTGAAGAGTATGGGTGTATATTAAATCATAATGTGCTGTAGTCAAGGTAGGGAGATCCAATGAAGGACATCCCGTCCTTGTAGCCTAACACAAACACCATGCAAGATATACCGGTAATCAATAACACAATGCTAGAAATAGCAGAAAGAACAACCGATAACATCACATAATACATAACCGGTAAATAGTATAAATAGTTCTTATAACGGATTGAAGAATTACATATGCCACATGTTGGATCACAGTCTAGGATACAAACAATGCTTACGACACAAACATGAGATTCGCAGATCATCCAAATATCAAATCGGCCTCTGGAAACAGTCTGTCGATTCTACCCTAATCCAAACCTCAGCCCTTCCGACTTTAGTCCATCAAACCAGAATCTCGCTGGTTCTACATCTTCGCTCGATCTCGAACTTCAGTCTTCTATCTTCTATCCTATGTCCTCTCAAATGATTCACAAACTTTTATTTATACCGTCCGCAAATAATAACAACTTAATCAGGTCGACCCAAAGACCAATCGGTTCATGAAACGTGCTAACGGTAACATGTCGACTCAAATCATTAAGAACAACTTCCAATGCACAAAACATCACGCGGTCTTCTGGGAACATCGGAAAAGACACAAGAAACATAAATCAATGATCTGCAAGTCACACAGATCAACCACAACCCGATCAAACTTCGCTCAACACAGTGCAAGACTAATCGGTAAGAACATATCAACCGGGCCAATACCGGAATCGAAAACTCACCGAGATTAAACCCAAATGCCATGAAACTCAAACACAACAAAGACAATGAACTCAAGGGAATAAACCCAAAACCATAATGCTAAACTCTCAAACATGAATGAATGCCACGATCTCCAAGAAATTCCACTACTAACTGCCTCAACTGGTAAGAACCACACCAGTGCTCCTGCATCACAAGGAGAGAGGAATTTTTTCATGTGAGAAGGTTTAAAAACTTTAGCAAACATAATTGACAAGTGTAAAAGCTACTCTCCAAAATATTTGCCAACAACCTCTTTGCTTGCAAAAAAATGAGTAATAAATTGGCTATGGATGTCGAACAAAGCTAAAAGGATAAAATATTTTTATCATATAGGTTAGCAGTGAAGAGGAGAAGGGCATGTGGGAGCAACAACTAGAAAAGGGATCACTCCCAACCTGGGATGATGTCACAATAAATTTATATAGAATATATTCTCCTTTAAGTTATTTCTTATAATTATTCAAGTGTGGGATAAGGGTCCACTCCCTTTTTCATAATTATAGAAAATGAATTAAATATTTATGCATTAGAAACAAAATATGGGAAGTGAACAATGGAAAAATTAGACTAGAAATTCTATAGCTTGAATGCTAAAAAAGTTCTAGAATTGAGAAAGAGAACCCAAGCTATTAGCATTGTGAGTACAAAAGACTAATTAATAGACCACAAGATGTTGATAAAGAAGTTAGAGGGTATATGAGAGACTTTAAGAGGCCAATTAAGAAAAGTCAAGTTGTTAAAGTTATAAATAACACCTAAAATTATTACTTTAGAATGCTACTTAAAACTTAACTAAAAAAAGAAGGATAAAAAATATCAAGATTGCTTGGTAAAATGCTTCCTCCTACTTCTTGTGAGGAGTGCATCCATTGTCTAACATTTGATTTCATCCTCATGACCTTCTCATCATAGTTTTTTTTTGGTTTTAAATCTTCATTCATTTACACTTAATTATAGCTTTAGTACTGATATTTTCTAATGATTCAAGAGATGTGGATGTATTTGGGGGAATGGTACTAGATCATCATTTCAAAATAAAAATCAACATGTTATATTCCTTTCTATTAAGATTTTAAAGGATGAGAGCATTTTCTTCCATAAATTTCTCTATACATTGTTGAAATTCTTTCTCACTTGGATCAAGTGTCAATTTATCCCAAATAAGGTCTTTTATTTAAGGTTTTTGTGTACTAACAATGAGTATAGGCTTCAAAATATCATTGAAATTATAGAAGACTCAATTTTGACCAAAATCTCCATTTATCTCCTAAGAATTTTTAAAAATATTATGCCAAATGAATTCTTTAACACATAAACTTGATTTATTTAACATTTTTTTAGGTTGAGTATCTTGGAACTAAGATAAAAATTTTATGTGCACCAAACAATTTTGTGTGGCTCAAGTTACAAGAAAAGCACTTAAGATGAAATCCATCGAATTTAAGAATAAGTTCTAAGTTTCTTACGAGGAATGAATATTAACAATATAGATATTGAGCTTAGAGAATGAATCATGATACAAGCCTTGAAAAATCTACATTATAAGTATATTAGTTTGTTATTTTTAGTTTTAATTTTTTCCTAATACAATCGATTAGTTTTTTAATCAATCCTTTAGATCTCATGATAAAATATAATTTGTATAAATATATCTAAATTATTATAAAATTGGTGATTTGTATAGTAATGTTAAAAAGGTGTAATACAAGGTGAAAAATAAACCAACCTTACTAAAGAACTATAGGCCATTCTACTTCGTAAAAATGCAATCTTTTGTAGAGTTAAATTAGGACAAAAAAAAATGATCCAAAATCTCCACCAAAGGGACTAGAAATTTATCCAAAGTAAATTCTAAGTATCAATTCTTCCATATGATAGGAATCTATCCAAATATTTTGGAACAAGAGAGTTTCTATCATTGTCATAAATAATTGCCTAATTGATTTCATTACAAGTATGGAAGTTGATAGGATCAATTGTTAGTAACACCTTTATATCACGTAGGGAGAGATGAATTAGAGTATTAGTTGAGAGAGGGAAAAAAAATTGGATTTCATATCTTGCCACTTCATTTTATAGATCTAATTCATTTACCATAGTGTTGATGGTTGTTCTGACATGTCTCGTCTTAGGTGAGAATTCAATATAAACTCACACCTATCTTGAAAGGAATCAAATCCAAAAATGAAAAATGACGATACCAAGGTCCCTTTTAATTAAGTTTTGACTCATTGGATATCTTAGTTGATTCATTTTGTTGTTACATCAAAGTGCTTATAAGATTTGAACAAAATTTGTAACAAAAATTGGACATAACATAATATTTTTAGATTTAGCAATCCATAAGAAAATTCATCCTAGCATATATTACCTTAAAATATCACTTTCAAACTATAACCAATAATATGTTAATTTATGTTCATAAAATATCTACTCTATAATAGTTGTGTGCATGTTTGGAAATCCTATTTTGATAGTAAACTAAATAGATTCCCCAAAATTGTAAAAGATAAGGGAAGAAAGTGAAGGGTTAGAAAGGAAAAAAATCTAAAATTCTAATCGTTTATCCAATTCTAGCCTCAATAATGGATATACAAGTTTACAAACAAAACCAATCTTTTCTTGACAAGATATATCGCAACCAAAAGGAAATGTATTATTTAAAAGAGTCTCAAACCATGAAGTAAAATCCATCAAACACTTAATCATTAACAAAATTTAACTTGAGATTCTCTAAAATATAAAAACATGGTGCTCATGTTGGTCATAAAAGGCTACTTACAATTGGAAATAAACTATTGGCATGAAGCACATCACAAACTCAACAATATCCATCAAAATATATTTGAAAAATGAAATAAAATGCTTGATGTTTGGAAAACTAAGTAAAAATGGAAGAAGTAACATTATATTGCTTTCAAAATCAAACTTTTACAATAGTTTTCCACCCTTAAAAAGTGTTTCAACTATTTAATTATATACATCAACAAAAAAATTCTAAATTTCAAATCACCTTTACAATCAGTGGCCGAGAGCAATTTGATTCAATCCAGCTCAAATTTGATGCTCAAATATACAGTTAATCTTTGTAGTAGACATAATTTTGAAGGTAATCTATCCCATTCCTTGTAGCTTCCTCAACAAGATTCATGTAATATCCAATTAACTTTTCTTCATAATATATTTTCGAGATTAAAAAAAGAATCTTTTTCAAATTGAAAACATTAAATGTTTGTGTAACTATCACTCCAATATCATTTACTATTTGCAACTACAACTCCAACAACTTGTGGTAGTAGACAAGAAATATAGCTATGTAGACCTTTATTTTTTAATCATTATCCATCCTTAGACTAGTCATTTCAATCAAATTGAATAGGAGGATATTTTAATTTAATACTCATACATTTGGATCCCTTAGTAATCCTCATAGAAACTTAAATATTAAAACCATGTACAATTTTTTTTTTTTAACTTTGTGATTTGTGCCAATACAAAGAAAATATTACTTTTGCAAAGTACTCCTTGACAATCAGACTTCCAAAGTGTTGGGCACCTTAAATATTTTGTGTCCTTCATAATGTTTTATTAAATGGTATATGTGAAGTTTCTCGTGTGATTTGAATAATTTATACTTTCTTTGACTTTTCTAAGTAGATGACTTTAGGTACACCCTACCAAATTTAGCTATAGCCTTCCCTTTTCCAAATATTTGTATAATGTAACCACCGTAACAACTACAACATATACTAATAATACCAAAAAAAATTCATCGCGGCACTTAATTTGATCAAATTAATTGATTGGATATCTTGAGAGAATAGTTATTTTTCTTATTGTAGCAAGCAAATTATAATATTAAATATATATGAGTACTTTTAAGTAGTTTATATCAGCTATAATCTATAATATGTTGCAATGGTAAGGATTAGTCATATTTGTTTGAAAATAAATATATGTACCCTTTACATGTTTCTTCGAAGACGATCAATAAAAGATTAGTCGTGAGTTGCAATTAGAAACAAATAAATGTTTTTGATAATAAAGCAGAAACAAAGAAATGTTAAATTAGATGTAGAGGCTATATAATGTAAATGTGATAATTCATTGAATACAATAGATAAGGTTAAATGATGACGAAGATAGAAAATTCAGTTGACACATAACGAGAAATGTAGGGTTTAGTTACATGATTGTCTTAGATCCTTTAATTGACTGTTTTTTCTTTGATTGACTTGTACAAGTGTAGATATGATCTCGATGAAAATATATGTGAAGTATAAGTTGTAGGACAAAATAGGCAAGAAATGGAGTAAGAAGATCAACTTGCCCCAATAATTTAAATTATTATTCTAAGGGCTGTTAGTTCTTATGAAAACCACTATAAATCTTTTGAATTATTAGGATCGCATTATCCTTAGTTAGGCACTTAGTTGGATTCATTCAATAGTTTTTGAAAAAGAATTAAGAACATCAAGAAAGAATGAGAATATATGTGAAGTATAAGCTATAGGACAAAATAGGCAAGAAATGGAGTAACAAGAGTAACTTGTTTCAATCATTTAAAATATAAATCTAAGTAAGGACCATTCGTTCTTATATAAACCATTATAAATCCTTTGAATTATTAAGATCACATTATCCTTAATCAAGCACTTAGTTGGATTGATTCAATAGTTTTTGAACTAGAATTAATGACATCAAGAAAGAATATAATAGATATAGGATGTTTTCACAAAAAAATTATATATAATATAAGTTTTTATACTTCAAGTTCTTTCTTTTAATTAATAAATTTTGGAATAATGATCCACTAATTTATAAAAATTAAAAAGATAAACAAAATGAATGTGCTTTAGAAACAAAAATTAGAAAAAAAAAAGTCAAAAATAGAATGGAACTTGTATAGTTAGATGTCACATACCCATAGAAAAATGGCTATATGAAAGGAAAATAAATAAACTAATAAAATTGCATTGAAATGAAATAGGAGAAAATGCATTCAATCATAGGAATGGTCACCATGAAGGAAGAGGTGGTGTGTCATTAATAAGGCATGGATACCATTTGAAGAGTATGTGTGTATATTAAAGCATAAGCAGTGAGGAATTTCATCACAAAAAAACATGTAGAAACTTTATCAATGGGCAAGTGTAAAACATAGGCCAACAAACTCTCTACATGCACCAATATGAGAGCTTTTAAATAGGCTATGGATGTTAAGAAAATATAAAAGGATAAAATATATTATCATCATATAGATTAGGAATTAAGAGAAGGGTAGGTGAGAGCATAAAGTAGAAAAGGGATCAATGTCAATTATATAAAAAGTATAGAGTTTAATTGTAAAAAAAAATAGATATGCAACAAATTTAGGATAATGCCATCATAAAATTACACATAATGTATTTTCTTTTAACTTATTTCTTATAATTAGTTAAGTGTGGATAGTTGTCTGCCTTTTTTTAATAAATCTAAAAAAATGATCAAAATAATTATTCTTTAGAAACAAAAGTTAGAACTGAACAAGGAAAAAAATAGACTAGAACTTCTATAACTTGAATACTAAAAAAGTTCTAGAGTTGAGAAAGAGAACCCAAGCTATTTACAAAGTGACTACATAAGGTTAATGAATAGATCACAAGATGTTGATGAAGAAGCTACATGGTATATGAGAGATTGTAAGAGGCTAATGAAGAGAAACTAAGCTATTAAAGTTGTAAATAACACTTAAAATTACTAACTTAGGATGCTACTTAAACCTTAACAAAAATGAAGGATAAAAATGTCAAGATTGTTTGGTAGAATGCTTCCTACTACTTCCAGTGAGGAGTGCATCCATTGTGTAATATGCAATTTCATCAACTAAATCACGACCTTCTCATCATAGTTTTTTTTTTGTGTGTGTCAGACTTCATTCATTTCTACTCAATAAATAACACCATACTTTAGTGTTAATATTTTTCTTGCAATTTAGGAGATGAAAATATATTTGGGAAAATGGGCTATATCATCTTTTTCAAAAAAATTCTTCATGTTAGATTCCTTCTTACTAAGAATTTGAACGATGAAATCATTGTTTTTCATGAATTTCTCTATACATTATTTATATTCTTTCTCATCCATTGAGTGCTAATTTATCCCAAATAACATCTTTTCTTTAAGGTTGTTGAATAGTGACAAGGAGTATATAAGCTTGAAAATATCATTGTAATTGTAGGACTATAGTACCCCTCCCTTGATCGGACTTTTTCGATACTCATTTTGACCATGGTTGACTTTTCAGTGGTTTTGTGGATACACTATGTGGTGATGTTTTTATTCAGATATTATGCTATGATAGATTATGCTTTGATGTGTGATTTAGTGAATTTTGAATATGCATTAGTTCCTTATGGATGATTAGATGTTAACTTTATTTATGTGTTATTGACCATGAACTAACACATTTACCTTATGTATGAGTTGCATTATGTATTTGTCTTCATGTATGTGTGGAGTTTGTATGGGGTGCGAGGAGATGATTTTTCATCCTTCACTTTGGTGAGACATGGAACATCATGATTATCCTTCACCAGTGTGTCTACCGTGTTTGAATATATGTGTGTGTGTGTGTGTGTGTGTGTGTGTGTGGTTCGGTGATGCAAGAATTGCAGGTACAAGGTACTGACTCCACTTGGCTCCACAGGTCTGATCGTACCTAATTAACTCAATGGAAGTAAAGGAGATAGTTTTAAGGCCCTAAATATCATCCCTAGCCTTGCTTGATACTGAGCATTGTCAATCTTCTATCAACTTTTCCTATGTTGGTATGCGGGTCAAGTTTTTATTTTGTTTAGATGAGTTTGTGTGTTATGTTTTTTGTGACTTAATTAAATCCTTCTAGTGTTATTTTATGTTAAATTAATTATTAATACCTTAGGGTAATTAATAACTAATGTGTATTGTCATACACAAATTAAATTAGGGATAAATTATATGGGCACCTTATATGTTAAAATAAATAAATAAATCATACTAGGTTGATTAATTAAATTAATTATTTAATATATATCATCTAGTGGATTTAATATTGTGTCATGTGTTTTTGTAAAAAGTTATTTTAACTTTGAAAAATTAAATATCTAGATGGCTTTTTTGTGTGTGAGGAAATTTAATTTTAAATTAAAAATATAAATGTTATTAAATTGGAGGAAAGAAATTCAAATATTAATTTTACGAAAAGATTTTTGCCCTAAAAGATATTTTAGGTAAAAATCCTTTATATTGGGGGATTTTTCCAGAATATGGAAGTTCTTGCATTTTGGGAAAATTTCCTCTTTGTTGTTAAATGGTGGTTTTGCTTGGAGGTGTTGATGAAATTTTGAAGGGTTTTATTTTGATGGAAAGCTTTGGAAGGATTGGTGTGGTTTGTTGTGTGTTCATCTATTGGATTCATCTTCAATTTTTCTTCCAGGAAAGCATATAAGGTTGGGATTAAAAACCTTTGTTATTGAATTTTAGTGTTGTTAAAGAATTATTTGTGTTGTTTGGAAAGAAATCTATGTGCTTAGTTTTGTCTGCTTCTTCTGAGAAAGAAATATTTGTAATTGAATCTATTTTGGGTTGAGTTCATCCTCTGTGTTTCTTATAATGAATCTGGGGTTTTTGTGATTTAAATGCATTCTTGTACTCATTATTTTATGGAAGAAATCACGCAGCTTTAATCAATTTCGAATTGGGGAAGAATGTAAAATTTTATGTAAAAAAAATGTGTTTATGTTTTTCTGTTTTCTTTTGAGGGGGTTGTGGGTTCAACCCCATCCGTGAGCCCCACAGCTGTGGGAGCCCCACACCAGTGGGCACCACGGTTGTGAGAGCCCCACGACTGTGGCAACCTACAGTCATGGGTAAAGCCTCATAGTTGTGGCACCACTGTTGTGGGGTTTACCGCAACCGCCACACCCCACCCCTTCCGTGTATGCCGCCTGTGTAATGTGTGCAATCTGTTTTGTATGCACAACCAAATTCGATTTTGTTATGGTTTACTTATATGCGTGTATGTGTGTGTGTGTGTATATATATATATGTATATGTATATATGTATGTGTATATGTATATATATACATATATACATACATATACATATATGTATACATATACATATACATGTACATGTATATGTATATGTATATGTATATGTATATATACATATATTTACATACATATACATACATACACACACACACACACACACACATATATATCTGTGTGTGTGTGTGTGTGTGTGTGTGTGCACACACACACACACACACACACACACACACACACATATATATATATATTTGTGTGTGTGTGTGTGTCTAAATTTATATATTATTTTTTAAAATTTATAAATTGATGCTAGTAAATATGGATTGGAGGTTAAATATTGCTTTTGGGAAATTATTGTAAGAAATTGATTTAAATTGAAATTTATAAATTATAGTAAAACTTGGTCAATATGAACTAGATGGGAAACCGAAATCTATATTTGAATGTAAATAATAGTTTTGTTTCTTATATGTTTGGCTTTACTTGTTATTGATTAATTAGAAATTATATTGCAAATGAAACTTGTTTTTAGTCATTTGGTTTGGGAACTTAATGGCTTAATTTTATTTAAAGTGGAAATTTTCATGTGTGTGGGTATGGCTTCTTAATTAAGTCATCGTGCAAGTCAATTGGGTATATGTTGATTTTGACCTTTTCATGCTTTTTCCCTTTGTGGTCTTGTCTTGTGAGTAGACCGAATTGTCCGTATCACACCTCCACATGGTTAAACCTAGATGGAAGGGTTTGAGTGACCAAGTGTATTTCTTTAGTTGTGTTGGTACTCCCTGTGTATGGTTGGCTTTTGTGTTTTTGCCTTAGATTTCTTTTGGTATTGTGTAGTGTTATAACGAAGAGTGACTTCTGAGTGGGGGTCGGGCCCAGAGTGGTTGCTAGGATAATCCCCTCAGAAGCTGGATAATTAAGTAATAACCTAATAATATATTAGAGGGTTTGGGTAGCTTAAATACTAATTAAGATTAATTGTACCCCGCTCATGGTTGAGTGCTCACACAAACTCAGGATGCAATGGGAAGGCTTAGAATGGCAAAACCAACCACCTTGTCCTCATGAAAGGTTTGTTGCATTTGCATGAGACTTAGATGGGGCTGGGAGTTCGGGAGAGGCTGCCAAGATAACCCAGGATGAGGTTCGGGGCCTATGGAAGCCTACTAGGATAACCATTCCAAGCTATGCAAAGAAACTCTTCCCTTATGTTCACTGATGTGCAGTCTTGTTGATGTCACTTGGAGTATTATTGTGGAGTCATATTTGTGTGTGTATGTTTTATGTGGTTACCCGATGTAATATTTAGACCATGTGTGCATTCTTTGTGGTTTGCTAGAGGGTCACATGGTCGGGTGGTAGTGCCACTTTCCATCGGGTGTTCGTTCCTTTCTTGCGAGGGTTGGCTTCGTAGGTGCTCAGTTGTTCTCGTGGATTTGATCATCTCATGTACCAGTTGGATCATCTTTGTTCTTCTTGGAGCATTTTTGTATTTCTTGGACCTTATGTGGTCGGATGTATCATTTTTTTATGTATGCCTTCATGGAAAGATGTAATTTTGATGTAATCATTATGTACTCTTATGAGACGGTGTTATAAATGCAATGTAATTATGATGTAACCTAGGTGATAGATCTTTTATTTGTATGAATGAAATTATGGATTAAATGGAATGTAATGAACTATGATGAATGTAGCTTTCGAAAAGTAATGTAAATAAATACAGTTGTGTAGTGTCATAAAATTGCGACCCTAGCAATTTATGACTACATTAGGGTCCTCATGCATGCGAACTCGAATACTCTAGCCTGATCGGAGACTGGAGAGTGCTAGCCTTGTGAAAACTACTTCTTCCTTGGCCTCTGCATCACTATGTCCACACTCTGCCATGGAGACATGGGTAGGACAGGGGCGTGGTGCCCCTGTCCCCCCTTGGATAGGGGCGTGGCACTCTTGTCCTCCCAGGACAAGGGTGTGGTGCCCCTGTCCCTGCCCTATTTTGGGGTAGGACCTTTCTAGTGAAAGCATTGTGGGTTGTGCAGTGAGCGGGAAATATCCCCGATGTCGGCTCGTGATGAAATTCAAATCATTTAAATATGTATTTAAGGGGCATTCATCCTCTCATTTTCATAAGTTGAAGTTTAATAAGTGGGAGAAATTCAAGTTGCATAAGTGATCAAGCATTTAAGAATTCAAGCAATCTTTTCCAGCATTGAGCATTCTCAAGTCTCCCTTCAAGGCTAGGTGTTGCATTCAAGTCAAGGATTCAAACATTGAAGAGGAGATCCCTTTCAAAATTCAATTCCACACAAGCATTTATATCAACATTGCTGCTACAACCTCCCTTGAGGTAATTTACAATTCAGTCTTCCATTTACATCTACTTCCAAGTACTTTCTTTCATTACTTGGTTAATTCCAAAACTAGGGTTTGACATAAAGGCAAACCCCCAATCCCAACACATTTACCTCTCTTTTCTATGTGTAGGTTGCAAGTGCGCAATTGTACTTTCGGATTTGAGCTTCATTTGTGGAGGCGGAAAAACCCTTTTTGTTTTGCGGATTTTTTCGGAGGACCGTGTACATTCCCGCAATGGTCTAGAGAACTTTTCGTCAAATTTGCAGGGCGACTTCATCTCGACATTTTATTGCCAAATCTAGGTGCACAGATTCATCCCATATTTAGATCTCAAGTTATAATCGATTCTTTTTCACTTTTGCACTACATAATTCAATCAATTTCCTTTCTAAATCAAACAAAAGGGAATAAGGGGATCATCATAACATCCTTAATTCATTTAGAATTCAATCTATCATCTTTGTGTGGAGATTGGATCTAGTGAATTGCCCCTTATCTCCCTAATGTAATGGTGAAAAGTGCTTGAAGGATAATCAATAGTGAAACTCTCATCTCTCTCTGAGGGAAAGGGTTAGTTTTCCTCTTGATCTATCACTCATCATTTTCCCACCATCACATTTTGGTGAACCCGACGTCTTGCATTGCTATCCTTTGAATAAAATTGCATTTTTTTCATTTACAAGTTTCAAATTTCTGCAAACTTAGTGGTTAATTCATTAAAAACCCTAGTTTTTAAGTTTAAAATTGAATTTGTGATTTGTAAAAATTGTTTGTGTTTGTCTTAGATCTAAAAATTGTTGTGTTTGTCAAATTCAATTTCCTCATTGTCTTGTTCAATTTGCAATTAAAATTTACAAAATTAAGAGGTTACTTGTTAAAACCCTAATTTTCAAAAATCATATTGAACTTGTGCAAAAATATGATTTCAACTTAATTTTCAGATTTTTGATTATTCTCATATTTGTCTTCAATCCCACAATTCAAATTTCCAATTTCCCCCCTTTTCCCAAAATTCAAAATTCAAAATTAAGTGGTTAGGTCATCAAACCCTAATTTTTATAATTAATTGGATTTTGTGTGAATTTCAAATCAATTTCAGTTACATTCAGATTCTTAAATAATTTCCAAGGTGTCCCTATCCATTAGGTTTGACCCTTTTCAAAAATTGCACTTCAATTCCTCTTTTCTGCAAAACCCTAATAGGGTCCTATTTTCACCTTTTTGCCTTCATTTCGCCCATCTAGAGATCGTAAAATTCACCAATTTTTTGGGGTTAGCTTTAAAATCATCATAATATCCATCCCTGAAAATTTTGAAAAAAGTTGGTCGGACCATGTGTGTTCTCGCCACGGTCCTCGGGTTTTTTCTCGAAATTTTGGGAGACTATTATGACTATATTTATTAGCCTAAATCTGAAAGATTGGTTGATTTTATCAATTGTGGAACCCTCTAGAATTAGAAATACCTTCAAAATTCAACATTTCAACTTTCAAGATTTTTTTTAAAATTAAGAGGTTAATTATTGTTTGCCCTGGTTTTAAAAATTATGATTTTAAAATTAAGTGGTATTCCCTTGGCCCTAATTTTAAATTTACAATTTCCTTTCATTTTTGGAAATTATGTCATCCTCTTCCTCCAACAAAGTTCAAATTGTGTAATCATTATTTCCTTACATTTTGCAAGCTTTGTTCCACAATTCAAAATTCATTTTTCCCCTCTAGTGCATGAGTTTTACCGCTATTAGTCCTACCTATTCTGTCCTCGTTAGATGAAGCATTAGAATTAAGGCTTCCCAAGGTTTAATTACTGAGGAGATGGAGCCTAATTTGGGTGACTTCTTTAATGAGGATCATGCTAATTCTTCCCATCCTAATCATGTGCCTATTTACCCCATTGATGGATCCCATGATGAATAAGAGGCTTTAACTAGGGTTTCTTTAGATCAACTTTCCACATTGGACAATCAATTTAATAGCTTTCAACAATTGATGTCCCAAGAATACCCTAATAGTGAAGCTCTTCCATCAATTGAAGGTATTAAGTGCATGCTTCAAAGTGATAAGAATGGAATTCATATATTGTGTGGCATTGCACGTATTGTTGATTCTAATTTCATACCTATCAAGAGTTGTGTTGAAACCCTAGGTTACTCACAACCTTCAACACAAGTCAATTCCTCTATTCCTTTGACCAATCCTATGATTAGTATTCCTACTTTTACATCTAACATCATTCCTACAACCATAGGTCATGGGGGCAATCCCTCTTCTTCATTTAATCCTCCATCATTACCTATGTCTTCCATGACTATTCCTACTATTCCTCAACCAATCGGTATGACACAAGGGGGAAATTCCTTCAACAACTTTATTCCTCCTTTAAGTGTCCCTTTTCCTACCCAATCATCACCAATGCGTACTTATCATAATGTACCACCACCTTATTCTCAGTCCATGCCTTCTTTCAACAACATCACACCACCTTCTCAATCACCTATGTCTAACATCAATTCTTCTACCGAAATGACAATCAACAATCTTGCATGAACTGTGTCTTCCTTACAACAACAAATTGCTTCCATGAGTCAATCCAAGTTTAGTGTGGCCACCTTTGATGTTGCGAGCCCACTTTCTCTTGATGTTGTTAAAGATGTGTCGCCTAAACATGTTGAGATCCCTCAATTGGAACTCTATAATGAAAAATGTGTTCCTCTTAGGCATGTCAAAACATTTCAAACCTTGTGTACTGATTTTTCTTATGATCAACGATTGCTTGCAAAATTGTTTACAAGAATATTAAGAGATAAGGCCTTAAAATGGTATTTCTCTTTGCCTTCTTATTCTATCACTTCCTTTCAACAACTAGAAAATTCTTTCATCCAACAATTTCAAAACAACATTGGTCTTAAAATCACTTTGACTGATTTGATGCATTGTAAACAAGGTGTTAAAGAGAAATTGACTGATTTCATTGGTAGATATAAGCATTTGTGTGCTCAAATTTATTTTCATGTGCCTGATAATGATATTCAAATAATTTTCATTTCTAATTTACAAAAATATGTCAGGGAAAAGCTTCTTTTGTCTGAGTTTACTTCATTTCCACAGTTGTGCGCAATACTCCACAATTATCAACTAGCTGTGAGTCAAATGGAGCAATCCACTCCTATGGCTCTGAGTGATAAGGGGAAGAGTGTTCAACAACCATTTGTGAAGTTCAAACCAACAAAAATCTTCATCAAGTTCAATGATCCAATCAACAACAACCATGTGAATTCTACAACAGGTGTACCTCCAATTTCTAATTTTTTCCAAAGAGAAAGACAGTTTAATCCTTTGAATGAATCTTTGCATAGTATTATGTCTTAGTTATTGCATAGAAATGTTATCAAACTTCCTCCTATAAAACAAGTTGACCCTTCCAAACTTGCATCTCCTCATTTTGAAAACAATTCCTTTTGCGAATTTTATCGTCAACCTGGTCATGATACTAAGAAATGTTTTGCATTGAAAAATAAGGTTCAAGACTTGATTGATAATAATACTATATATGTGCCAAGTGTGAATGATAAAGGGAATAAATCAGTAGCTCCTCCTAATCAAAATCTTAAGATTTTCACTAATCCCTTGCCTTCTCATACCTCTAACGTTATTGAGATTGTGCCTACTTCTTTCTCTTATGAGGAATTCACCTTTATGGCTCCGAACTTGGTAAATATGGTAGAAAAACAAGATACGCCTAAGGATCCTTGTATTATATTTGACCCTAGTGAGACCATTAGAGTACCCGATGGCCCTTTATACATAGTTGTGAAGGTTAAGGACATACCTTGACGTGGTGCCCTTACTGATCCCTCTTGCATGGTCAATGTCATCAATGAGGAGTATCTTTTCACTTTACGATTGCATAAACCAATATATGATGTGTCTAATGTGGTTGTGAAGTTATTTGATGGATTCTCTTGTCATACCACTGGTTCTATCACCCTTCTTGTTGAAGTCCATGCTAAATCCATGGATGTTGACTTTGTTATCATACCTTCCTCTGAGCAATTCCATGTGAAGTTGGGATATCCTTGGCTATCTTCCATGAATGATATTGCTTCTCCAATACACGAGTGTCTTAAATTTCCTCACAAAGGAGAAATCATAACTGTGAACCATGCTACCTATTTTGTCCATCTGAAAGAAGCCCTAGTGTTCCTGTTGATCTCTTTTGGCCTAAACAATTTCAATCTCTTCCATCAAGGAGCGATGCTCTTTTTCAATCCTATCAAAAATGGAAGAATGATATGATCTTATCCTTAATTCAACCTAGGTCACCAACACTTGACATTCCTATTATTCTTCAAGATGAGGTTCTTCCTCTCTCGGATAGAAGCAATCTCCCTCCTAAGGAAAACTGTCCACCTACTCCTATGGATGTGACTTTACCTTCTCTTAAGGAGAAACACAATATTCTTCTTAAGGTTAGACCTATACCTCTTCCTCATGATGGACTTGGTCTCCTCCCTACACCTAATATTCCTCCTTTCTATGGTGCAGTTCCACCTCCATCCTCTTATCGAGAGAAGAGGTTTTCTTCTCCTATTGCTCAACCAAAAAGACCTCAACCTAAACCTTCCACTATAAAGGAGATAGCCGTTCCTCCTTCTTCAAGTATCCCTCCTCCTTCTCAGCTTTCAACTAAGACTCGACATAATCGTTGTGTGAGAGAACATTGACGAAGACGTCGTATTCGATCTAGTGAAGCTATCCCTCAAAATACTCAATCTCCTCAGACTCCAACAGTTGACATGATTCCCTTTTCTCCAAAGCAAGATGTTCAACCAACATCTCCAAATCATAAGTTGCATAAAACATGTGATGGTTTTACTCCTATTCATGTTCTTTCTCCTCTTTCTTTAAACTTTGATGCAAAAATGAGTGAAAATGTTATTCATAATGGCAATACAACTCCTAATGCTTCTGACAGTGAACATGAATATATTGATGTAGATAAACATTTATCAGATGATTTTTCACAAACTTTAATCCTAGCTCCTAGAATCGAACAAAGCGACTTACAACATGAGCATAGTCCTTGTTTGGATCTTGTGATAGCCCCATCTGTTGTGCTCGATATTGCTCCTCTGGCATGTTCTCGCCTTCCCAAAATAATGATCAGCAAGATTGGGAGGTGGATGTCATGCTAGATTAGCAATATTAGCACTGTAGATCCTTTTCTCTCTCTTTCTTTCTCTTTTGTGACCATTCTTCTATATGTGTCCCTGTTCTTCTATTGTTTCTTTAATGTCTACTTGGGGATGATGTAAGGCATTGAGATCTTTTCTAGGTCCCTTTCATGTTGACTCAAAAGACATCCTCTCTTCCCTTTCTTCTAAGGTAGTGTCCTTCCTTCGGGAATGAAGATTATTATATGCATATACATACATGATATACATGAGTTATCATACATTAGATTGACCCTGAGGAAAGCGACACTACCTCGTGTTTTGTGTTCATTATCCTTGGGTTTATACCTCGATTGGGGGCTAAATCCTTGCGATAACGTGCTCCCTCTCTTCTCTTTTTCTTGGGTGTATCCTACCTTAAAGAAATCACTCCTGATAAGGTATGTGTGATTGCTTTAACATGGGCGCATACACTCTGCACATTCTTTCCTTCTTGTGATATTTAGAATTACTTAGTTAACTTTGCTTTGCTTTGTAATATTTTGTATCCTTGTTTTCATGAATCATAGTGAAGGGAACTTTGCTACTTGCAGTTGTTTATGGTGAAAATGGATAAACAACAATATGGAAAGGCTAAATGAATTCAACCACAAAACCCTAGCCTAACAACAAAAAAGATCCACCATAACATATGAAGATTACCTAAGACATGCAAATCAAATGAAATCACAAAGATTATACCATCATATGTCCAATAGGGTTTGAATCTCCATTCTTCCTATCTCCATTGATCTTGCTTGATATATTTGCTCTCAAATTTTATATGTGCACAAGAGCTCAACAAAGAGCAAAAATGTGGTTGTAAGTAGGATCGCATATGAAAGTTCAAAAGCGTAGCGTAGCTGAGTCATCAAGTAGTTTGTCAGTTAGGGTTTGATAATGAAGGAAGCATCTCCTTATATAGAAGACACTATATGAAATGGAGGAATAAGATTGAGAGGTGTAAAATATAAATGGTCAGCTATGATTAGAGGGTAGATAAAGGAAATAATAAAATAATGAGAGGGTAGGTAGTGTATGAATTAAGAGATGAATGACATGTGTCATAAGTAGAAAAGGTTAATGAATTAATTAAATAAATAAAGATTCATTTAATTAATAGAAGAAGTGGGATCAATTAAATAAATAAAATATTTATTTAATTTAGGAAAAGGATAATTTAAATAAATAAAGGTATTTATTTAAATGAGAAATAAGGCTAGAAGAGGATAAATGAATTAATTAAATAAATAAGGATTTATTTAATTAATAGAAGAATTAGGTTAAAATAATTAAATAAATAAAATTAGATTGGACAATTTTAGGTGTCTACATTTTGCCCCTCTTTGAGACAATGCATCTTGTCGTGTTGTTTCAAAGAAGATAATATAAATTGATACAATGTTGCCCCAAGATGGGAATGATATGCCCCCTCGAGAGATTGGATGAAAATGTCTAAAAAGATCGCAGACAATCTCTTGATAAGAAAGAAAGGCTAGAATGGACTGACTGGGTAGAATAGAGTGATAGAGTCATGGGATAAAGAAGACTGACTTGGGAAATGAGGGCTAGGGCTAGGGTAGTCTATAAGATAGACCATGAGGGAAAAACATCCTCATTGTCATCCACACATCCAAGAGATCAGAGTGCAGAGAGAGAATAGAGCAGCAATAGTCAGCAATGATGGCATTGGTTCATAGATTTGATCGCGTTCGCCGATTTTAGAGGCCAGCAGAGGCAGGAGAGCTAGTAAGTACCTCAAAACCTCTTTGTACTTTGTCGCAATAAATGTTGTCATTAATGCATGCTAGGTAGTGCAATAAATGCGATTTTAGGTAATGTCAAAAAAAATGTCAAAAACATGTAGGCGCATCTGCGTTGGTGCCAGGTGCGTCTAGGTTAGCTAGGCATGTTTATGTCATGAAGGCGTGTTTATGTTAAAAATGTACATTTATGTCTTCTAGGGCAAATCGACAGTTCTGTGATGAACATACGCTATCGATTGGATAAGCTGCTGAGAGGATACACTCAAGCAAGTCCTCTAAGGAAGACTAGAATAGCAAATAGGGCTAGGATTGATAATTCTGTGATAGAACATACGTTGCCAATTAGGAAACTACTCAAGAGGATACACTCAAGCAGAGGCCCTAGGATAGGATAGATCGAGGCACTTTGTGATGAACAGTGAGTACCAAGACATAGTACTTTGTGATGAACAGGGAGTACTAGTATGAGCAGCACTTTGTGATGAATAGGGAGAGCAAAAAAAAAATGATTAGCACTTTGTGATGAACAGGGAGTGGAAAACACGTAGTACTTTGTGATGAACAGGGAGTACCACTAGGATAGAAGCAACACTTTGTGATGAACAGTGAGTGTCACTAGGATAGAAGCAACACTTTGTGATGAACAGTGAGTGTCACTAGGATAGAGTATCATATGATAGATATAAGCACTAGGATAATAAGAAGCATTTTGTGATGAACAATGAATGCCACTTTAACTGACATAGTTGATTTTCTTGACTGCAAGAGTACCTACCTATGCTGGAGTCATGGGAGAGATTCCCATCGACTCAGAGGTTACGACTAGAGCTGCCATTTGAGGATAGAGCCACGATTGAGGTTATGGGTCTGCAATTTATTTTGTATGTGCTTGAGTTTTGGGCAAACATGGGTTTGCTGACTACGCTGGCTGAGAGATGGCACTCAGAGACTTGTAGTTTTCATTTGCCGATGGGTGAGATGACAGTCACCTTAGAGGATGTATACAGGATACTGAGGATACCGATCAATGGGGAGTTAGTACCCTACAATCAAGACGGAGATAGGGATGCACTGAGATGAGTGTTCCAAGTTCCTGGATTGGAGATGAGGGCTAGACATGCGGCTTGGGATACCATGACACAGACAGGATTAGCACTACCAGCAGTGTTGGCAGGAGTGATTAGTGGGTTCCTCTGTCCGGATAGGGAGACACAAGGGTTGGCTATAGCTATATGTATTTTGACATCATTGTATCATGACACTTATGATTTTTGATATATATATGAGATGATTCATCTTTGTGGAAACTATATGCATGTGTACCTATGTGATGTTTCTATGTGATGCAAATATGTACATAATGAAATGCAATATTTTTGATCTTTTATGTTTTTAATATGTTATGTATGATGCAAATGTGAATGTATGAAATGCAGATGAATATGATAATGCAAATGACTATTTACATGATGAGAATGTAAAATGTGCTAACATGTGTTGTGTGCAGGATGTGATGCAATTGTGATATCTATATGTATGTATGAAATGCTTAATATGTGGTAATGCAGGTCCAACTACATGAAATGCAAATATTTTTGGTGTGTCATTATACTTAGTCATTTGATAGCAGGCTACATAGACTCAAGAAGGATGATGGAAGTCAATCAAGAACGGGGGATGGAAGACAAAAGATATGAAAGTGAAAAGAGCTTCTTGTGCGTTATCATCATTGAGCTTTATTATGGCAAGTAGGTTATGATAATTGAGGCATATGTTCGACCCAGAAAGTCATTGTACATGTTTGCATGGAGATAAGACAGTCTCAACAAAGAATGCCCCAGTTCATACTAGACTCACATTATCTTCATATCCTTGGATAAGTCATAGCATTACTAAGAGACAATCCGCAAACAACAAACAAAATAGGTGATGATACCCCATCCTTGCCTTTCTAGTCAAAGACATCCTAGAGATAAAATCTCTAGTCAGAGACATCCTGGAAAAGCTAAAAGACATGTCACCAAAAGATAAAATCAAAAGAAAACCAAGACTCGACACCAACATCTACTATAGTCCTCATGTTTAGTGTCTCTTGTCACTTGTATAAGTCTTATTTGATTGTGGTCACAATGTTTACTTTCACAAAAAGGATAGATAGCACTGAACCATAATGTTGTCTGAGTCTGTTGAAAGATTTGATATATTGAAGCCCATTGTTGCTGCTGTGTCTCATCTGAAACTGACTGAATCCATGCAACTGATACCGTATTGTGGAGAAGATGAAACTTTATTGTGGATTTGTGATGCAAATGCTGCTTTGTTGTGGATTGTGGGCGAATAGACTAAAGAAAAGTAGAAGAAACTGTACTCCTCCAAACATGTGATGCTCTTAGTTCAACACCCATTACTAGACGTAGGATTTTCCTTAGCCATAGATAGGATCTGATTTATTATGGATGGAAAGGTTGAAAAGGGAGGTTTATTATGAATGGCTAACCAATCTTGGGTAGATCAATAACAAGCCATGATGGGAATGTGTAAAGTTTATTATGGATAGATAGGTTGTGAGTGTGTGCAAAGTGAAAGGATGAGATGAAATCCTGAAGGAGGGAGGAGCAATGTCTCTACAAATGGCACCGGTGACCCGATTTTCACCATGGTACTTGCCTAGGGAGCCACCGAAGTGGTTTTCACTGTTGGACGAAAATGTTTTTTCTGTTTTCCAATTTTTTTTGTGTCACAAGGTGCCTGTTTGTCAGGTTTTCACCAAGTAACGATTTTTTATTTTTATGATTTTTTTTTGTATTTTTAAATTAGGATACTTTGAAGAGCTATGTGTAAAACCTGTGAAAGTGCGTTTTGTTGATAGGATCCTCCAAAGGTTCACCCTCTATGGTTGAGAGCTGATATGCACCAGATCCATATGGTACTGTGATGATGTAAGGACCAAGACAATTTGGTTTGAACTTGCCCTTCTTCTCTTTGTCTTGCTGGTTCTTAGGATTTTTTCTGAGAAATAAGTCACCCACCTCAAATTTATGAGGCTTCACCTTATGATTGTAGTTGCATTGTTCTTTGACTAAATGATGTGTAGCTCGAGTGTCTATCTTCCTTGATGAAGGAACTGAGATAGAATTACTAGTGTGTGGACTACACAGTCTCATATCCGTGTCACCTAAAGAAGTTTGGGCATCCCTGATAACAAAGTCCCTTGAGGAAGCTCCATTAAAGGCCCATGATGTATCGCCAGAAGGGAAAGGATTTGTAAAACAAATGGATGAGTGATGAAGCCTTATGATTGCGAAAAGAAGTGAAAGTAGGATAGCATGATGGAGACTTAGGATCAACAAGTATGCTTTTTGATTTGAAATTTTAGAAATTTTGCCCCCAGTTATTTTGATATTAGGGGAGATCATCTCTTGCTCTTTTTTCTTCATAGGATTTTTATCCTTGACCTTTATTTTTTCAGAGTCTAATAGCTTTTGATTTTGATTTGGACTTAAGGAATTTTCTTTATTTTTGACTTTTAGATTTTTCTTTTCAAAGCTTGATTCTTGATCCCCAATGACTAAGGGATTTTGTAAATCTTGTTGATCCAAGTCAAGGAGCGGAGTGTAAATGGAATGAGTGGATGAAATGGTAAAGCTATGTGACTTATCAAGGGGGCTGGTGATATGCTCAATAGATTCTTCACTGGAACCACTCTTAGGATTATTGATATCAAGAGATGCTTGCACCACTAGAGGAGATTTGCATTCAGATCTAGTAGCCACAACACTAGGTGGTTCACACCCAATTCCTTGGCATTACAAATTGTTTGTAGATTGTTCCCATCGACTAAATACCTTAGGAGATAGTGGGAGTTGATCAACATGAAAGATATACTCACCACATCCCAGGTCTTTAACCTTGAATTTTCATTTGACCTCTGTTTGTTTTGATGTAGAAGCTTTCAAGGATTCTGGATCCACATATGCTGATGATGGAATTTCTTCTCTATTGACTGGGATTGTTATTTTTGATCTAGGTCACAAATTGTTGCAATACATGAACGGATTTGGGTTATCTTTGATGGTCACTTCAACTCCATTGTGTGGAAACTTGATGCATCGATGATATGTAGATGGGACTGTGCTCATCTCATGAATCCATGGGCATCCTTGTTAGTGTAGGTTTTTTATTTTCCTTATGTTAGGGGGTATTTATTTTTCCTACACATATATTATTTAAGCTTGCTTAGGTTAATAGGAGTGGTTTATATGAGGACACGTGGTGAAATACTTCAGCTACATGTGTAACTCTCCACCTCACATGGGTAGTTGAGTTACACACCCTCTTTTGGCTTGTTGTGCCACCTCTCATAACCACTATTTTGTCATTTCCTAAGTGGGTTATGGGGTAGTTGGGTTTCACACCCTCTTTTGGCCTTATGTGCCAACTTTCTCAACTCCTTTTTTGTCTTCATGTAAGGAGGTTATGCCACATGTTTTGGCATTTACCAAGAAGGTAAAACCTCCCACTTTTTATGGGGAATAGGAGTTAATGCACCCCTTGGATGTATATGCTTATATTTTTCTATATAATAAGCACTATACTCTCACCTTCACTAGTCAAGTTATTGAAGTGATAGCTTGGTGAGAGTCTTCTCCAAATTCTCCTCTTTGTCTCTATTTCTCTCTCATATTGAAATTATCTTCATTCAGCTATTTTGATCTTCAATCATCTGTTGTGTGAGGAGTTGCATGTGATCTACGACCGACATCAGATCTTGGCTCGATTCTCCCTTCTTGCAGAATCTCACAATCCCAAGAGTATGTTGTATGTGAGATCGAGGTCTAGGACTTGACAAACCACATCCTTTGTAACTGGCCCAACTGTGAGAGGCAAGGTGACTATGCCTTTGGATGAACGCTATTCATCATCATATGCCTTGATGGTAATTTTGTTTGTAGAATTTACTGCTTTATCAGAATATCCCAACTGTTTACTAGTGCTCAATGTACAAATGTTCAAACCTGTTCCTCCATCTATCAGGACTCGCTTTATTTGATGTTTATGTAGAAAGGCTTCAATGTGTAAAGGTGCATTATGTGGATGACTTGCGGAGGTGTCATTGGATTCTATGAATGTAAGGGAGTGTGGAATGGAAAGGTATCCCACCATAGCTTGAAACTGTTCCACGTTCAGATCAGTAGGAACAGGAGTGTCTCTCAAGATTTTGTCAAGAATGGCTTTATGTGCGGGGGATATGCGGAAGAGTTCGAGGATGGAGATAAGTGCAGGCATCTTCCCTAACTGTTCTACAAGGTCATACTATAGTTTGGTTGATGAAGAAGCAGTGTTTCTAGTTGTAGCACCTTGCAAGGTGAATTTACCTCGACGAGTTGTGACATTACATTCAGAGGTTGGTTCCAAAGAAGATCCAATGCCTTTTAGGACAATCTTGGGTCTTTGGGTAGAATTCTCAGGCATTTTATCCTTGATGATAATGGTAGAGACACAATTGTCCATGAAAATGTGATTGATAGTTGAATCAAAGTTATAAGATGCTCTGGTATAGTTGGTTTTCTCATCTGTGGCTTTATCTTTTCCCTTGTCATGTTTTGGGAATGGTTCCCTAAACATCTCATGTTCTTGATTAGATGAATGCCCTTCAATCTCAATGTCACCTCTATCAATGAGATCTTATATGATGTTCTTCAGTCGATGACAATTTCCTATTTTATGTCCCTTACTCTTATGAAATTTACAATACTCATCATCATTCCACCAATTTGATTTAACCTTTGGCTCATATGGAGGCAAATCTGGAATTGTTACGATTTTGTTTGCCACTAGTTTTTTGAAAATGACTCTAGTGGTTCTCCCAATGGAGTGTACTTCCTTTGTTATTTGGAAGTTGTTTGAGTATTCACTTGATTGTTTGTAGAGCTTGATCCAGAAAAAATGATTTTGGGTTGCATTGTATTGGCATCAACAACACCATCATTGACTATTTTCTTGTTTTTATTCCAAAATCTTGGCTTATCTTTTCCTTTAAAGTCCTCTTTGTTTTCTTTGAATATCTTAATAATTCCTTGTTCAATTAGGACTTTTTCTATTGCTAAGCCCTTTTCAATGACGTCCTTGAAGGTGGACAAACAAGCTTTTCTTAGATCATAACCAATGTCTTTGTTAACATTCTAGGTGAACATCTCTACCATTTGTTTATGTGGAATTTCACAAGAACATCTGCTGGCTAGATTTCTCCATCTTTGCAAAAATGATGAAAAAGATTCTCCATCCCTTTGTTTGATGTTGCACAAAGTAGTGACTAATATGTTTGTCTCTATGTTGTATGAGAAATGTTGAATAAATGCCTCTGCTAAGTCACCCCATGACTTAATACCAGGTGGAAGTTGGGAGAACCATTCCATAGCTTGATCACCTAAGCTTTGTGGGAATAATCTCATCAAATATGTCTCTTCTGCTGCTACGTCAATGCAAGCTGTGAAAAACTGTCTTATGTGTGCCTTAGGATCCCCTTTGCCTCTATACTTATCAAAATTAGGTGTCACAAAGTGTGTACGAAAAGGAGGCATTGGAATGCTCTTGTCAAATGGATAAGGACATATGTCTCTCATTGTGTATGTTGGCTTTGATGTATTTATGTCCTCCATTTTCTTTTGTAAGTCCCTGATTTGTTGCTCCAAATTGTTCTTAGGTGGAGACCGACTTCTTGGACCATACCCCATGCCTGAACCACTGAGTGGAGGAGGAGCATGTTGCATATACGGATGATATTGATCATACACATGTTCATATGGAGGAGGTCTATAATGATGTTGCGTATATGTACCACTTGGTATAGATTCATGATGAGGAATGGAATATCTGCTTTGCCCTTGTATACCATACTCTATAGGCATGTCATGAGTTTGTTCTAGTGTGTTACCCTCGAATTTGATGTGGGGTTTCCTTGTGTCCAAATTTTGAGCATGCCTTTGAATATCCAATTGCTTTGGTGGTTGATCCTTAGCATTGGTATGTGATTGAGTATATTTTTCTGCATAAGACTTCCATAATGGTCTGTGAAGGTGAGTATCATATGCTTGACCATGTGTGTATGGGACCTCTAGCTTTTTAAACAAAGATGATGGTGATTTAGGTACAAGATGTGGTCCTCTATTACCTCCACTATTAGGCCTCCTGTGATCCATGTTGAGGTGAGGTTGTTGCAAAGGTCTATTTTCCATTATTTGAGACATGTCAAAATCATGAGGGATCTTGGCTCCACTTTGTGCCATCACTTGTAAGAAGTATTGTCTATCCCTCCTCATTATTTCCTCAACCAATCGATTGAAATGAGGATTCATAATGGTGTCTTCCACTTCTGCTAAATGTACAAAAAAGTTGTCCATATTGTCATTGTGTGTATCATTGTTGTTTGTAGTTTCCATGTGCTCAACATTTGGAACGTTTCTATAAGCATCCATGTCAGGTAATGTAGTATGATTAGAATGTAAAAAGATATCATTGTCATACTCATAGGAACTCATGTTTGCGGACTCTTGAGCCTCTTTAGTTTCTCTCCTAGATTTTTGTGAACGGGTTTCAACCATGAACTAGGTCTTGACCAAGATGTGTGAGACTAGATGTATGTGGAAAGAGTATTGAAGACCAAGAGTTTGGATGGAATGTAAATGAATCTGAGGTGTACTTGCAATGTCCAAAGTGTAAGAC
The DNA here is from genome assembly GCF_030272615.1 of Cryptomeria japonica. Taxonomy (NCBI): domain Eukaryota; kingdom Viridiplantae; phylum Streptophyta; class Pinopsida; order Cupressales; family Cupressaceae; genus Cryptomeria; species Cryptomeria japonica. The sequence goes on along the minus strand of NC_081407.1, from coordinate 799,949,361 downwards.
CAGGTATGTATGTAGTAGAGTAGGTGTGGCTTCCAAAGAGATGATAGTTTCTCTTGATGAGGTAAGTTGACCTTGACTCTAAGTAAGACCAAATAAGACCCAAAGGTGATAGACCTTAATGAGGGACCACTTAGCAAAATATTGTTGTATGTAATATTGTTGTATGTAGTGTGTTGACAACGTATGATGAGGACAAGCAAGTGACCTTTTGACTCAAGTTTAGACAAATGTGAATGTAATGCAAGATGTAAAGCAATGATGGACTTTGTGAGACCCAAAGACAGGTTCAATGCTAGATGAAAACCTAAAGAGATAGCTTAGGAAGCTCAATAAGTCTGAAACTGACTGTTCTTGTTTGCTGAATTATGAAAGTTTTCAATCCTAAACACAGACGTGCCTGTATACTTTATAGACGTGCTTAAATGACACAGACGCTATTCTGTCAGACACAAATGCATTTCTGAGATGCTGCAATGTTGCTCAAAAGACACAAATGCATTTCTGCCCTTCATAGACGCGGTTAGATGACACAGACGCTATTCTGTCAGACACATACGCATTTCTACAAACTTTTTGTAATTTTTCCAATCTATGAAGTTGCTTGTTGTGAGCAAATCTGAATGTTTGACTGTTTTTCGTGACAAGAGGACATAGTGTTGATGAGGACTCAATGTTTGCAAGTGTTTAGACTCAAAATGATTCAAAGAAAAGTGTGTTGTTTGATGTAGAATTGTTTTGCAAACTTGAAGACACAAAAGACACAATATTTTGGTGTTTGGTCTTGAATGTTTGATTGTTCAAAATAAGTCAAGCACAATTCTTATGGCTGGCCAAGACAATAGTTGTTGATCCCACATGGAGTTTCCCCCGAGGCTATGCTATTCAGAGCGGATACTTAGATGCTTGACCCCACTGGCTCCACCCTCAGCACTAACTTCTCAAGGCAGCCAAGCATTAGTCCTCACAAAAACTCCTCGTGGCAAACTTCGTATCTCTACTAAGAACTATATGTGTGTGGGCCGCTACCAGAGGTCCGACCTCCTGCCCCAACAACTAGAAGGTTTTTGGATTCTAAAACAAAAAGGTGCTAGTAAGGGCATCCGCTCGTGTGGCCATACATGCGGCACTTTCAGCTCTGTAATTATAGAAGGCTCCCAGCCAGTAGGGGTTATGCCCTACAAATGATCAAATAAATTTGATCAAATGGGTTTATGGGGAGACATAGTGTGGTATGAACTAATCAGCACATGTTATCCATAATTTTCACCATGAATACAGTTATTTATAGTGGTTTGGAAGAAAATGGCTTTTCTTTTGCTACCACTTGGGTCATTCTCTCCTCACTAGTAGTCCTAATGACTACACGGGGAGACAGGCCCTCTAAGGATTAAACAAAAAGAGCCTATTGCTCAAGACACAAAAGACAATGGTTCAATTTTAGTGCACCAATTGAAGTGTTTCCTAATCTATGAAAATAAGGCACACAATAAATATCAAAAACCTTTGCCAAGGTCTTGCAACAAAGATCTATTAGTAGTTTGGATTGTTTGAAATAATCACCCCTTCCTGCAAGCACACAAGTTAGGTAAATTCTAAATCCAAAAGACTTTGTGAAATAGGGGTCTTCAACAAAATGATTTTGCTTTCAAGATAAGCTGCATCAGTTTCATTAGCTAGATCTAAAAATGTTAGCTCAATAATAAACCAGATCTGAAATCCAAATGACAAAAAACTGAATCAATGAAACCAAAATGCAACAACTGAACACAAACGCAGATGTTGCGAGAGCACACAAGCACACCTAGATCTGACACAGACATGGCTCCCAAACAGAGATGCATTTCCCTAACATAGACACGCCTAAAGACTTCATAGACGCGACTACAAAACATAGACGCATTTCCTGAAATCTGCAAAAACAAAAAAATATTGTCAAAGACGCAAACGCGGTTCTAGATGTCACAGAAGCGGCGAAAAATAAAAAATGCGATCCGAAAGTGCACAGATGTGAAAATGTCGAAATGTTGTTGGAAATGTTGTTGGAAATGTCAGATCTGTAACTTCAAAACAAAATCTGCAACAAAAGATGTTAAATGCAAAAGGGACAAGAGTCCCACCGGCCGTGCCAAAATGTTTATGGTGAAAATGGATAAACAACAATATGGAAAGGCTAAATGAATTCAACCATAAAATCCTAGCCTAACAACAACAAAAATCCACCATAACATATGAAGATTACCTAAGACAATGCAAATCAAATGAAATCACAAAGATTATACCATCACATGTCTAATAGGGTTTGAATCTCCATTCTTCCTATCTCCATTGATCTTGCTTGATATATTTGCTCTCAGATTTTATATGTGCACAAGAGCTCAACAAAGAACGAAAATGTGGTTGTAAGTAGGATTGCATATGAAAGTTCAAAAGTGTAGCATAGCCGAGTCATCAAGTAGTTTGTCAGTTAGGGTTTGATAATGAAGGAAGAATCTCCTTATATAGAAGACACTATATGAAATGAAGGAATAAGATTGAGAGGTGTAAAATATAAATGGTCAGCTATGATTAGAGGGAAGGTAAAGGAAATAATAAAATAATGAGAGGGTAGGTAGTGTATGAATTAAGAGATGAATGACATGTGTCATAAGTAGAAAAGGCTAATGAATTAATTAAATAAATAAAGATTCATTTAATTAATAGAAGAAGTGGGATCAATTAAATAAATAAAATATTTATTTAATTTAGGAAAAGGATAATTTAAATAAATAAAGGTATTTATTTAAATGAGAAATAAGGCTAGAAGAGGATAAATGAATTAATTAAATAAATAAGGATTATTTAATTAATAAAAGAATTAGGTTAAAATAATTAAATAAATAAAATATTTATTTAATTAGATTGGACAATTTTAGGTGTCTACAACAGTCATGGTCATCCCTTTCTCAATCTTCCCTTTTACTTTGTTAATCGAAGTCGTAAGATCCTAATTCCATTGGGGGCTTGGTGCATCTTTCCTCCTTGACGTGGTAAAAGTCTTTCAATATTGTTTCCTTGTACGTTACCGACAGTATCAGCATACGCTTATACTCCTGCTACAGTGGGGCTAAATGTAGTGTCATAAAATTGCGTTCCTAGCAATTTACGACTGCATTAGGGTCCTCACGCATGTGAACTCAACTCCTCTAGCCTAATCAAAGACCGGAGAGTGCTCGACTCATGAAAACTGCTTCTTCCTTGGTCTCTGCATCACTCTGCCCGTACTTTGCCCTAGAGATAGGGGTAGGACAGGGGTGTGGTGCCCCTATCCCCCCTGGGACATGGGCGTGGTGCCCTTTTCCTCCAAGATAGGGGCGTGGCGCTCCTGTCTCTACCCTATTTTGGGGCAGGATCTTTCTAGTGCAAGCATTGTGCGTTGTGCAGTGAGTAGGAAATCTCCCCGATGTCGGCCCATGACGAAATTCAAATCATTCAAACATGTATTTAAGGGGCATTCATCCTCTCATTTGCATAAGTTGAAGTTCAATAAGTGGAAGAGATTCAAGTTGCATAAGTGATCAAGCATTCAAGCATTCTTTTCCAGCATTGAGCATTCTTAATTCTCCCTTCAAGGCTAGTTGCTGCATTGAAGTCAAGGATTCAACCATTGAAGAGGAGATCCCTTTAAAAATTCAATTCCACACAATAATTTCTATCAAAATTGCTACTATAACCTCCCTTGAGGTAGTTTAAAATTTGGTCTTCCATTTACATCTACTTGCAAGTACTTTCTTTCATTACTTGGTTGATTCCAAAACTGGGGTTTGACCTAAAGGCAAACCCCCAATCCCGACACATTTCCCTCTCTTTGTTGTGTGTAGGTTGTAGGTGCACAATTCTACTTTTGGATTCGGGCTTCATTTGCAGAGGCGGAAAAACCTATTGGCATATGTGCAGAGTTTGATGACATGATGGGATTGTATGTTGTCATTGATGTCAATATGTTGAAGTATGAACCGATATATTGAAGTAAGCAAACTAGCAAGAGAACCAGTATGATGGTATGAAGTGAACCGGTATGATGGTATGAACTAGTATATGTGAAAAGGTAAACTGGTATGTTGGAATGTGAACTGGTATATGCAAAGTTTGTATCGGGGTTTCATTTGATATGACTATCAGTTGGTAGTCTCAGCTTCATGGTTTTCGGTTGATGTATTCCAAGTCTGTGTGATTTGATCGTCGACATCCTATGATGAGTTAGCATTGAAATGAAGATTAGATCATGCTACCACATCAGCCTTGTGCACATGAAGAATCTCCTTGAGGATCTTGCATGAAGAAGATTGATTCTATCTACCTCGAGAATGTGCAAAATCTTAGTAAATGGTGGAGAGCGTGTGATGGGTTATCAACTTCCATAAGTGGTGAAGAACGAATGATGGAGAACGTCTTGAGATTTGTTCAAGATTGTTTTACTCTATGTAATGTGTTTGAATGGTCAGGATTAGACCGACTGTATTGTTAACCTAGATGCTTAGGGTTTTAGGTTTTGGCTACCGACCTAATTGTTGTCTATAAGGTCGATGATGATTTTCATTTGAAGTTGTTGGCAAATGAATGTGTGTGAAGTGATTCTTTCCAGACCGGAGCAGTGAGTAGAGATCTACAGAGTGTGATTGTAGATGTAAAGGAACTTAAGTGGATCTGCCTTGGCATTAAGTGCTGTTATCAGATCAGTGTATTACTTGTTGACTTCTAACCATTTCAGCAGATGGAAAATCCCTTTATCAGGTAGCTTTAATAGGATTTTTGCAAATCCTTTAATAGGGTGACTCAAAATCATTGAATTCTTTAAATCCTCTGACAAGGTAACCTTTAACAGGGTTTAAACCTCTAACCGGGTATTTAGCCATCCCTTAACCGGGTGATCCCTAGCAGAACCTATTGTAAAGTCTTTAACCAGAATAGGCTCCTAACAGAGCGAACTTTAGAAGAGTTCAAGAACTTGTGGGTATTCATCCCCATCGTGGTTTTTCCCAGTTGGGTTTCCACGTGAAAAATCAATGTGTTATGTGTGATGCTCTTTCATGCGATGTTTTAGTATTTTTTGTTAAGCGGTAATGCAAGCTGATCCAATGGTCATTGTATTTCAGATGTTTTACTTGCTTAAGCATATGGGTGAAGTTGAGATGAGATGTTAGGTTTGAAGATGATCTAGATGAACCGGTTTGTCTTTTACAGTCATACTGTGTGTTAACGGTAGTACCTTGATTTAGATTGGTGATAATGTTTACCAGTTAGTGCAGTCCTTGCAGTTTAAGTTGTTTAAGGAAGTTTTTGTCTATACTGATTCACCCCCCCACCTCTCAGTATCTATTGGGTATTTACTATTCATCATTATTCATCAATTGGTATCAGAGCGTCCTCCAGGTCCTCTGTGCTATAAGCTTAATTGCTTGAGGAAAATATCCTATTCTAATGATGAAGAGGGAAGGTCCTAACTTCAATAGAGATAACTTTAAGATATGGAAGGACAGAAGGAAGATTTACATTAAAAGCATGGGTGCTCAACACTAGAACTATGTTGAGAATACTTATGTTGTCCCTACTGGTACTCTCACCGATGATCAAAGAAGAGAAATTCAGGAGAATGGGCAAGTCATGGAAGCTCTTATCAACAGTCTATCTGATATTGAGTTTATAGATGTTCAAGACAAAGACAATCCCAAAGATGTATGGGATACTCTAGAGACTATCTATGGTGGTGATGAGCATGTGAAGCAAACTAAGGAAGAGAGCCTTAGGGGAAAATTTGAAGACATGCGGATGGTTGAAGGAGAGACCATTCAACAATATGGGATAAGAATTAAAACTGTTGTTGGAGACATCAAGAGTGCAGGAGGTACAATGGATGATTCCACCATTGTTAGCAAAGTTTTGAGATCCTTATTACCGATCTATGCAATAAGGGTTGCCACTATTCAGGAGTTGAGATCTATTGAAAAGACAAAGGTATCCCTAGATTCCATCATTTCTATGTTGACCGCATATGAGCTAAACAGTTATGATGACATTGTTCAGAAGATGGATTAAGCCTTTACAGCATCTACTGCATTATCCAGAAAGGGAAAAGAGGTTGGTACCAGTTGTGAACCCAGACAAAGCAGGGATATGGATGATGAGGATATCCCGATGGAATTTGAAGCTCTTCTTGCCAAGAGACTTCCTAAGGGAACTAGAAAATATAGAGGTAAGCTCCCTTTGAAATGTTTTTCTTGCAATAGGATAGGACACATTGTTGTCAACTGTCCCAATAGTGATAATAAGGACAAACTAGAGAAGTTAAAAAATTTCAAAGGAGGAAATAGGAGAAACTGTCTTTTTGGAGTCGATGAAGGTGTCACTGATGATGAATCAAAAGATGAAGAAAGTGAAGACATAGTGTTTGTAGCTGTTAAGGAAGATGTGTCAGACAAGAAGGCTCTTGTCTCCCGCTTTGATAATTCTAATGAGTGGATTATTGATAGTGGATGTTCTCACCACATGACAGGTGACAGGAGAAAGTTTCTATCTCTGGAAGAGTATGATGGAGGTGTAGTCTGATTTGGTAATGATGCACCATGTATGGTATAAGGCACAGGGTCCATCTCTCTAAATGGAAAAAGTAGTGCTGATAATGTGTATTGGATAGAAGGTCTCAGGCATAACCTTCTGAGTGTTGCCCAGCTAGATGATAAAGGGCTCACTCTGGAATTCAAAGATGGAGTATGCAAAACAAAAGGAAAGAGTGGTGAACTGATGGCCACCAGTATGTAGACCAGAGGTAACTTATTTCAGTTAAATACAAATATCAATCAATGTCTAAAGGCTAAGTTTGATGACAGTTGGATATGGAATAGGAGACTTTGCCATGTAAATTTTGATAATATTGTGAAGGCTAGTAAGATCAAGGCAATTAGAGGATTGCCTGTGTTGAACAAACCGGAGAATCCTTTGTGCAGAGAATGTCAATTGGGGAAAATGTCTTCCTCAACCTTCAAAGGTAATTCTTTCACAATAGATAATTTACTTGACCTTGTACATACTAACTTGTGTGGTCCTATGAAAACTATGAGTGTTTAGGGAGATAGGTACTTTATGATTCTTATTGATGATTGCTCAAGAATGATGTGGGTCACATTCTTGAAAGACAAGTCTCAAGCTTTTGGAAAGTTTAAAGCCTTCAGAGCACTAGTTGAAAAGGAAAGTGGTAAGAGGATTAAATGCCTTAGAACTAACTAAGGAAGTGAGTTCAATAAGTACTGTGAAGAGAACGACATCAAGAGTCAACTGTTTGCCCCCCAGACTCCACAACAGAATGGCCTAGCAAAAAGGAACAACCAGACTATAGTTGAAGCAACCAAAACGATGCTGATTCAAGGGAAGGTTGCTCACACTTTTTGGAGAGAAGCGGTGAGCACTGCAGTCTACACTATGAACCAGGTACTCATCAAGAAAGGTAAGGATAAAACTCCTTATGAGTATTGGACTGGTAAGACTCCAGTAGTAAGCTACTTTAGAGTGTTTGGTAGCAAGTGTTATATTAAGAGAAGTGAACACCAAAGCAAGCTTGATGCTCAATGTGATGAGGGAATATTCCTAGGGTATTCCACCAAAAGCAAAGCTCTCAAGTGTTTTAACAATAGGACTTAGAGAATTGTTGAAAGTATCAATGTTATAATTGATGAGGCCGCTGAGAAACCTGAGGAAACCGACAGTGAGCGAGTGGTAGATGAACTAGATATAACCTTCTGGGAACCACTTGCAAAACAACCAAGTACAAGTAACAATGCTCCTACACCAGTAGATGCTGATGTAGATGAAGATGAAGATGAGGATGAAGAGGAAAAGCAAGAGGAATCAACCAAGATCATTCCTAGGTATATAAAGTTGCATCATGATCCAAAGCAGATCATAGGGGATAAGGATGCACGAATACTTACAAGAAGATGTTGGTATTTTGGTATGGTTTTGTCATTGATGTCAACACCTATCAACACTTATCAAATCTGGCACTTTGAAGGATTGAAAATGTTCACCGACAAGCAAGTGACTTATGCACAGTCACCAGTATCTGGTACACTGACATGATATAATGATCACTGGCACTGGGAATGATATGGAAAACACCTAGTTATGTCGAAGACATCATTTGGACACTTTGTGTTGAAGATTTGTTCACTGGTATATTCGTGTTTGCATATTTGTTGTTATCGGCAAATACGTCCAGGATGCACTGACAGGCTTATCTTTTCTAGATCAGCACGACACACTCTGGAGATGATTTATTATTGTTGTAAATGCATTAAACCGACATGTTGAATTGGATATAGCATCGGTTATTGATTTACTTGTAAATTGATTTTATTGTAATATCTCTTAGAGCCGACCTACTAAAATTGGTCTTAGGTTATGGTATATATGTAAGATCAATAGGTGATAGGGAAAAAGAAATATAAGAAGTTATATGCAAGAATAAGCAGAGCTATACACACAGACATCATTTAAGGTGAAGCAAGGTTTTTGTGAAGGCATACCAGAACTGAACCGGTATTGAATCCAACATAGAAAGATGTTATTTTGAGCAGTACATTATTATTAGATTTAACCATCCAATTGTAGTCAGTGTGACTCCTATTTGTGTTTGAGCAGTGTGCTCTAGGCGCTTGGCCTTTCTGCATGTGCAGACCCCATTTGTATACACATACTAGATGTAGTAGTATCATTTGATTGTGGGTAAGGTTTCCCACCATGTTTTTTCCCCTTACAGGGTTTCCACGTACAAATATTGGTGTTATGTGTTGTAGATGTTATTGTCTTTCTATTTCATGCATTAATCTTTACCAATACTGATATTAACTGATAAACTGTCTACCAGCATAAAGTTTGGTTTACCGGTATTAAGCATTAAGGTTGGTTAAGTTGTTTTTGGTTTGAATTTATTTGACAACTGATTCATCCTGCCCCCCTCTCAGTTGTCTCTGGGACCTAACAATTGGTATCAGAGCTGAGTCCTCTTTTTGCAGAAGTTTAACAGCTTGAGGAGATCCAATGTCTTCTAACTATTTCAGGAAGGACAATCCTAAACTTGATGGAACCAACTATGGCATATGGAAGATCAGGATGGAGACACATCTGAATTGCATTGGAAAGGACATCTGGGATGTTACAAAGAATGGCTACATTGCTCCTACTCAAAGTTAGCCTAATCCACCAAACTTAGCTAAAGATGAGGAAAATGATTGCAAGGCAAGAGAAACACTTTTGAGCGCATTATCAGATCAGAAAATCATGGGATTATTAGATAGGTCTACTGCTAAAGCTATTTGGGATCATTTGGAAACATTGAATGAAGGAGATTCCACAGTTTGCAAAACTAGAAAGCTTCTGGGTTAGGTATGAAAATCTGAAAATGGAAGAAGATGAAAGGATTTATGCTTTTAGGGAAAGAGTGAATGAAATTGTTTTGGGTTTTAAATATTGTGGAGGAGCCTTAAGTGAAGATGAAATTATTTCAAAAGTTTTAAGAGGATTGCCACCGACATATAAAATGAAAGTTACTACTATAAACGAGTTGAGAACAATGCCTAATACATCAGTAACTGGGGATACATTGATTGGAAGACTTTCAACTTTTGAAATTGAGGAATTTGGTCATGTTGCTACTATAAAGACAGATTTAGTTTTTAAGGCATCAACATCATTTGCACCATCATTTGACAAGTCTGATTGGAAAGCCTTTTATGCAAGAGAACTTGAGGAAAGCAGGAGAGAAAATGAAGAACTTGAAGAACTTGAAGTACTATTTGCAAGGAAAATGCCTAAAGGTCCAGTTGGAAGTAAGTATGAAGGTAAAGGACCCTTTAAATGCTTTAACTGTAATAAGATTGGTCATATGGCTTCTAGATGCCCTGATAGACATGCTAGACTAAGAGAAGAAGCTAGGAGAACATACAAGCCTAACCCTTAATATCAGAGATACAGATTTAAGAAGAATAAAGATAAAACTTGTTATCTTGCTGATGAAGGAGTCACTGATGATTCTAATGAAGATCCGAAAGATAATGGATGGGTTTTTTTTTCTATAACAGAAGATCAATCGACACCTACTGTTCAACCGGTAGAGAAGGCCCTGGCAACTAAAGTTAAAGTTAAGGATGAATGGATCATTTATTCAGGATGCTCACATCATATGACTGGTGATAAAGGTAAATTCTTGAACTTTCAGGAATATAATGGAGGTCTACTAAGATTTGGAGATGATAAAGCTTGCTTGATCAAGGGAAAAGGTACAATATCTCTTGATGGTAAGCATAATACAGACAATGTTTACTATGTTGAAGATTTAAAGCATAATCTTTTGAGTGTTGGTCAATTAGTTGAGAAAGGATTTTAGTTACAATTCAAGAATGGAAAATGCAAAATTATGAACAAAAATGGTTTGGAAGTTATAATTGGTAATCAAACTAGAGGTAATATCTTTCATTTGAATAACAGTGAAAAGACATGCTTGATTACACATATTGATGAAAGTTGGATATGGCATAAGAGACTCTGTCATGTAAATTTTGATTGCATGGTAAAAATCAGTACTAGTAGGGTAGTTAGAGATTTACCTAAGATTGTTAAGCCTCACAATCCGGTATGTAAGGAATGTCAATTTGGAAAACAAGTTAAAGCATCTTGTTGGTGTAAATAATTATTCATCTTGGATAGTATTACACCTTACTTAAGTTTACTTAGGAAATGCATTTCATAGTAGTTTGGGTATGAGACACTTGGGTGTTTGTGCCACATTGGGATAGTGTGTGTAGGAGAATTTCCACCTTTTATGGTGTTGATCTTGTTGTTACACTCCACATTCAGTGGGTGATCCACCTCATGTGGACTATTATATTATTTCTCCTACCTACCCACACCTATTTCCTACCTACCCTTGTTTCTTATTGAGCCACATGTCATGTTTGTGTACTCACATATCCATATAGCCTTGCCTATATAAGCAGGCTCATATTAATTGTATGTAACATCGATTGATGATCCAGTTGATCAGTATTTTCATCTTGATAGAATATATTTTATTTCTATCATATATTTTGTCTCTCTTATTTGTGCTTTCCATTGCCTCTTGATCTTGGCAAAATCTCAAACATCTTTTAAAAGTATTCCAAAAAAATCCAATAATGCTCTTGACTTAATTCATACTGATTTATGTAGTCCAGCTAGAACTAAAAGTTTACAAGGTGATAGATATTTCATGCTAATCATTGATGACTATTCTAGAATGTGTTGGGTTACTTTTCTCAAAGAAAAATCAGAAGCACTTGGGAAGTTCAAACTATTCAAAGCAATGGTAGAGAATGAAACTAGTAAGAAATTCAAATGTCTGAGATCAGATCAAGGAGGTGAATTTACATCTAAGGAATTTAATGCATTCTGTGAAGTGAATGGAATCAGAAGACAGTTATCAACACCCCATACACCACAACAAAATGGAGTTGTAGAAAGGAAAAAAAGAAGCATCTTGGATGCAGCTAGAAGTATGTTATCTGAAGCAAATCTACCTCATGTATATTAGAGAGAGGCAGTAAGCACAACGGTCTATACATTCAACAAAGTTCACATCAAAGGTGAAACTGGTAAGACCCCTCATGAACTATGGTTTGTTATTACTCCTACTCTTAAATATTTAAGAATATTTGGAAGTAAATGCTATATTAGAAGAGATGAGTATATTGGCAAATTTGATCCTAGAAGTGATGAAGGAATATTTCTTGGTTATTCATCTAAGAGCAAGGCATATAGATGCTATAACAAAAGATTGTAGAAAATTGTTGAGAGTACAAATGTGAAGATTGATGAACAATTTAGAGGAACTTCAAGGTATATAGACTCTAAACCGGCAACAAAGATACTAACAAATGAACCTACATTGAATCCACCGGTATAGAATGAAGATCTAGTTACACCATTATCATCTAAAAATACCATTGAAACTGAGGAACAACAACAAACAAAGACACCCCGGTATGTAAGGCTGAATCACTCTGAAGATCAGATAATTGGAAACAAGTATAAAGGAGTTATGACAAGAGGAAGACTGGCAAATGAAGAGGTATGTATTATTTCTCAAATTGAACCATCATCAATTAATGAGGCATGTGAAGATAAACAGTGGATTAAAGCTATGGAAGAAGAATTAGAACAAATTGAGAAGAATAACACATGGACATTAGTTCCCCGACCTGAAGACAAAAATATGATTAGAACAAAATGGGTATTCAGAAACAAACTTAATGAAAACAGTAAGGTAATAAGAAATAAAGCAAGATTAGTGTGTAAGGGATAGTCTCAGAAAGAAATAATTGATTATAATGAAACCTTTGCACTGGTAGCTAGAATTGAGGCAGTCAAATTATTCTTGGCTTTTGCAGCACACAAGAACTACAAAGTATATCAAATGGATATTAAATGTGCATTTCTAAATGGAAATCTTGAAGAAGAAGTTTACATTGAGCAACCTGATGGATTTTCTTTGACAGATAACAAAGATATGGTTTTTCAGGTTAAGGAAAGCTTTGTATGGGTTAAAGAAAGCTCCAAGCACTTGGTATGCTAGATTGGATAAATATCTTTTGAAAATTGGATTTTCTAAAGGTAATGATGATATCAACTTATACTATAAAGTGACTAATGATAATATCTTGGTTATAGAAGTTTTTGTTGATGATATAATCTTTGGAGGAGAAGATGGATTATGTAAAGACTTTTATATTGAAATGCAACAAGAATTTGAAATGTCTATGATTGGAGAAATAAAATTCTTTTTAGGATTAGAGATTTCACAGACTGATAAAGGTATATTCTTGAGTCAATCCAAGTACTTAAAGGAGTTACTAAAGAAATTTGGGATGGAGAACTCTAAACTGGTAAGCACACCTATGACTACAAATGAAAAATTATCATTAAGGGATGAATCTACACCTGTTAATCCGACTAGGTACAAGTCTATGATAGGAGGCCTACTGTATTTGACACAAACAAGACCTGATATTATGAATGAAGTACGTATTGTTTCAAGATTTCAGAGTAATCCTAGAGAAAATCATGAATCAACAGTAAAAAGGATTTTCCGGTACTTACAAGGCACTACAAATCTTGGTTTATAGTATCCTAGAGATGAAAACTTTGAATTATGTGCATACACAGATGCAAATTGGGTAGGAGATGTGGATGACAAAAAAAGCACCACCGACGAAGCATTTGTCCTTGGAAGCAAATTAATTTCTTGGTTGAGTAAGAAACAAAGTTGCACATCTTTATCAACAGCAGAATCAGAATATGTTGCAGCAGCAACTAACTGTACACAGGTATTATGGCTTAAGAAAATGTTGAAGGATATAAAGGTAAAATGCAAGGAACCTATAACAATCTATTGTGATAACACTGCAACAATTGATATATCTAAGAATCTGGTACTACATTCTAAAACTAGACATGTTTCTATCAAATTGAACTTTCTGAAAGAGAATGTTGAAGCAAAAGAAGTAAAACTAGTTTATGTGAATACTAAAGAGCAGATTGCAGATATTTTCACTAAGCCTTTGCCTAAGGAGACCTTTGAATATCTCAGAGACTAGCTTGGGGTCATACCCCTACCAGTAGAGACTTAGACAATTGATGTTTGTCATCAACTGATAGAACTAACAAAGAAATCTTTTATTCCGACTTTGATGAGGAGAGCTACTTCTCAAGGGGAGTAATAGGTATACTGAATTGGTTGGTATTTTATATTTAAACTTGGTTTTGTATTGCTTTGGCATTTGATGTCAAAGGGGGAGAGATATCTATGGAGAAACACATTATCTTTTGGGGAGAGATTATTCATTGGGGGAGAGATTGTTACTTTGAGATTGTTTACTCTCTGTATCTGAATTTTGATTTCTGGTTATGATCTCTTTTGAGAGATAGTTGGTTTTTGGTATTTGGCATTTTTGTTTTGGCACTTTGATGGTTTTTCCATCTTGTGTTGCCATCAATGCCAAAGGGGGAGATTTTTGGTGTTTTGGTATGGTTTTGTCATTGATGTCAACACCTATCAACACTTATCAACTCTAGCACTTTGAGGGATTGGCAATGTTCACCGGTAAGCAAGTGACTTATGCACAGTCACCGGTATCTGGTACACCGATAGGATATAATGATCACTGGCACTTGGAATGATATGGAAAACACCTAGTTATGTCAAAGACATCATTTGGACACTTTGTCTTGAAGATTTGTTCATTGGTATATTCGTGTTTGCATATTTGTTGTTATCGACAAATAGGTCCAGGATGCACCGACAGGCTTATCTTTTCTAGATCAGCACAACATGCTCTGGAGATTATTTATTATTATTGTAAATGCATTAAACCGACATGTTGAATTGGATATAGCATCGGTTATTGATTTACTTGTAAATTGATTTTATTGTAATATCTCTTAGAGCCGACCTACTAAATTGGTCTTACGTTATGGTATATATGTAAGATCGATAGGTGATAGGGAAAAAGAAATATAAGAAGGTATATGTGAGAATAAGCAGAGCTATACACAGAGATATCATTTAAGGTGAAGCAAGGTTTTTGTGGAGGCATATTAGAACTGAACTGGTATTGAATCCAACATAGAAAGATGTTATTTTGAGCAGTACATTATTATTGGATTTAACCATCCAATTGTAGTCAGTGTGACTCCTATTTGTGTTTGAGTAGTGTGCTCTAGGCACTTGGCCTTTCTGCATGTGCAGACCCCATTTGTATACACATACTAGATGCAGTAGTATCATCTGATTGTGGGTAAGGTTTCCCACTGCGGTTTTTCTCCTTACAAGGTTTCCATGTACAAATATTGGTGTTATGTGTTGTGGATGTTATTGTCTTTCTGTTTCATGCATTAATCTTTACCGGTACTGATATTAACTGATAAACTATCTACCGACATAAAGTTTGGTTAACCGGTATTAAGCATTAAGGTTGGTTAAGTTGTTTTTGGTTTGAATTTATTTGACAACTGATTCACCTCCCCCCCGTCCCCCCCTCTCATTTGTCTTTGGGACCTAACAGAAGAAAGGTCAGAGAGAATTCTTGCATGATTTCTAAATTTGAGCCCAAAACATTTAAAGAGGCACACAAAGATGAAGACTGGATTAAGGCTATGGAAGAGGAACTTGACTAGATAGAAAAGAATGGTACATGGTCTTTGGTACTCAAACCTGAGCACAAAAATGTTATTGGCACCAAATGGGTTTTTAGAAACAAGCTGAATGAATATGGCACAGTGGTAAGAAACAAAGCAAGATTGGTATGTAAGGGATATGCTCAAGAAGAAGGAGAAGGCTATGGAGAAACCTTTGCTCCCGTAGCTAGATTGGAAGGAGTTTGGATGCTACTTGCATATGCAACCTTCAAGGGATTCAAAGTGTATTAGATGGATGTGAAATATACATTGTTGAATGAAATACTTGAAGAGGAAGTGTATATAGAGCAACCAGATGGGTTTGCACTATTATAAGGCAGTGATATGGTATGTAGGCTACATAAAGCCTTGTATGGAGTGAAGCAAGCACCTAGAGCATGGTATGAACGTTTACACTCCCATCTTGTGAAAATTGGATTTAAAATAACAAGTGAAGATAACAATATCTATCTGAAGTCAGAAGGAGATCAGATTTTGATCTGTGAAGTGTTTGTTGATGACATAATTTTTGGTGGAAATGACAAGATGAGCCACGCGTTTGTAGATGAGATAAAGAAGGAATTTGAGATGTCACTAATTGGAGAGATTAAGTTCTTCATTGGACTACAGATTCAACAAATGAAAGATGGTATCTTTATCACTCAGTCCAAGTATGTCAAAGAGGTGTTCAAGGCCTTTGGCATGGAAGACAATAAACCGGTTGGTACACCTATGATGACCGGTTGTAAATTGCCAAAAGAAGATGACTCAGCATTGGTGAATGAGAAGGAATACTGGTCAATGATTGGTAAGTTGCACTATGTAGTACACAATAGACCAGACATAGCACATGCAGTGGGCATTGTTGCACATTTTCAAAAAATTCCAAGAGAATCCCACTTGGTAGCAGTCAAGTGGATTCTTAGATATCTTAAGGGAGTTATAGATTATGGATTGTGGTATCCATACAATAATGATTTCAATGTAAAATTATTTACCGATATCGATTGGGCTGGTAATGTGGACAACCGGAAGAGCACAACCGGTGGTGCATTCTTTCTTGGTGGTAGACTAGTCTTATGGATGAGTAAGAAGCAGAGTTATATCTCTCAGTCCACAATAGAAGCAAAATATGTAGCAGCATTTATGAATCACACTCAGACAATTTTGATGAAGCATGTATTAAGTGGTTTCAAAGTCCCTGTATCTGAACCGGTGAGTATATTTTGTGACAACACAAGTGCAATTAATATTTCCAAGAATCCGGTATTGCATGCTAGAACCAAGCACTTCAAGCTCAAGTATCATTTCTTGAGGGAGAAAGTTTGAAACAAAGAGGTTATATTGGAACATGTTTCCAGTAAGGAGCAGTTAGCAGATATTTTCACCAAGCCTCTACCAAAGGCTACATTTACCTATTTAAGAGGTGAATTAGGGGTGTTGCCCCTTCAAGAGGTGAACTAAAGGTATGTGCTCCACATCAGTCAGGTATTGCATTGAAAAATCTTTTTAGGATTGGTGTGTTGAAGGATGCTACTCCTCAGGGGGAGCAATGTAGTAGATCATGGATGTTTGTGCCTCCACTTTGGCATTGTTGTCAAAGGGGGAGAAGATGTGAAGCAGAGAAGATATCTGCAGTATTGAAGACATATTATATGGAAGAAGATGTAGAGATATCTTTGTGTATTGCAGTATTGAAGACATATTATATGGAAGAAGATGTAGAGATATCTTTGTGTATTGCCATCAATGCCAAAGGGGGAGATTGTTGGCATATGTGTAGAGTTTGATGACATGATGTGATTGTATGTTGTCATTGATGTCAATATGCTAAAGTATGAACCGGTATATTGAAGTAAGGAATCTGGCAAGAGAACCAGTATGATGGTATGAACCGGTATATGTGAAAAGGTGAACCGGTATGTTGGAATGTGAACCGGTATATGCAAAGTTTGTATCGGGGTTTCATTTGATATGACTACTGGTTGGTAGTCTTAGCTTCAGGGTTTTCAGTTGATGTATTCCAAGTCTGTGTGATTTGACCGTTGACATCCTGTGATGAGTTAGCATTGAAATGGAGATTAGATTGTGCTACCATGTTAGCATTATGCACATGAAGAATCTCCTTGAGGATCTTGCATGAAGAAGATTGATTCTATCTACCTCGGGAATGTGCAAAATCTTAGTAAACGGTGGAGAGCACATGATGGGTTATTAGCTTCCAGAAGCGGTGAAGAACGAACGGTGGAGAACGTCTTGAGATTTGTTCAAGATTGTTTTACTCTATGTAATGTGTTTGAACGGTCAGGATTGGACCGACTATATTGTTAACTTAGATGCTTAGAGTTTTAGGTTTTGGCTACTGACCTAATTGTTGTCTATAAGGTCAATGATGATTTTCATTTGAAGTTGTTGGCAAATGAATGTGTGTGAAGTGATTCTTGCCATACCAGAGTAGTGAGTAGAGATCTACAGAGTGTTATTGCAGATGTAAAGGAACTGAAGTGGATCTGCCTTGGCATTAAGTGTTGTTATCAGATCAGTTTATTACCTGTTGACTTCTAACCATTTCAGCAAGTGGAAAATCCCTTTACCGGGTAGCTTTAACAAGCTTTTTGCAAATCCTTTAACAGGGTGACTCAAAATCATTGAGTTCTTTAAATTATCTGACAAGGTAACGTTTAACAGGGTTTAAACCTCTAACCGGGTATTTAGCTATCCCTTAACTGGGTGATCCCTTGCAGGATCGGTTCCTAGTAGAACCTATTGTAAAGTCTTTAACCGAACTAGGCTCCTAACAGAGTGAAGTTCAGAAGAGTTCAAGAACAACTTGTGGGTATTCATCCCCATCGTGTTTTTTCCCAATTGGGTTTCCATGTGAAAAATTAGTGTGTTATGTGTGATGCTCTTTCATGTGATGTTTTAGTATTTTCTATTAAGCGGTAATGCAAGTTGATCCAATGGTCATTGTATTTTTTATGTTGTACTTGCTTAAGCATATGGGTGAAGTTGAGATGAGATGTTAGGTTTGAAGATGATCTAGATGAACCGGTTTATGTCTTTTAAAGTCATACTATGTGTTACCAGTAGTGCCTTGATTTAGACTAGTGATAATGTTTACCAGTTAGTGCAATCCTGCAGTTTAAGTTGTTTAAGGAAGTTTTTGTCTATATTGATTCACCCCCCTCTCTCAGTATCTATTGGGTATTTATTGTTCATCATTATTCATCAAAACCCTTTTCATTTCACGGATTTTTTGGAGGATCGTGTACATTCCCGCCACGGTCTGGACAACATTTCATTGAATTTGTAGGGTGACTTCATCTCGATATTTTATTGCCAAATCTAGGTGCACAGCTTCATCCCATATTCAGATCTCAAGTTATAATCAATTCTTTGTCACTTTTTCACTACACAATTCAATCAATTTCCTTAAAAAATCAAACAAAAGGGATTAAAGGGATCATCATAACATCCTTAATTCATTCAGAATTCAATCTATAATCTTAGTGTGGAGATTAGATCTAGTGAATTACCCCTTATCTCTCTAATGTAATAGTGAAAAGTGCTTGAAGGATAATCAATAGTGAAACTCTCATCTCTCTCTGAGGGAAAGGGTTAGTTTTCCTCTTGATCTATCACTCATCATTTTCCCACCATCACAAGTTGTATGTATTCAAACACGCTTATTGTAATCTTCTAATGGAATTTTAATGCTATGTTCTTGGTGTAACCTTTCTACCTTGAGTTAGATCAATCAACCTTATTCTTAATTAGTTTAATTGAGTAATCTTCATTGGAAATCCTTTAGGAGTTTAGGTTAAGTCTTCCGGTTGTGCAAATTTAAATGTGATGTTTATCTTAATGCATTTGTTGGTTAAGTTTTGTTTAAAAAAAATAAAAATTTTGCACTCTTTTCGAGTGTTTTTAATTATATCCTTTAGGGTTTCTTGGCGGGACATTACAAGGAGAGTCAAACTAGACCACAAACCCCATTTATTTCTTATGGATTCTAAAAATGATTGTGTGAAATGTATTATTTGTCACATTAACTTGATTTATTTAAGCATTTTTTAAGCTTGTGTAACTTAGACCTAGGATAAAAAAATTATGTGCACCCCATAATTTTTTTGTGGCTCAAGTTGCAACAAAAACAGTTTAGAGGTGAGCATCAATTTCAAGAATTAGTTCCAAGTTTCTTCTGAGCATGGATCTTAAGAATATGGATAATGAGCTTACAGGTATGAATCATGGTACACCCCTTGAAAACCTACATTATGAATATACTAGCTTTATTTCTAGTTTTACAAACTTTCTAATCCAACTAGTTATTTTTTTAATCAACCCTTTGTTGCTCATTATAAATAAAAGTTGTATAATTATATCTAAATTATTATAAAATTGGTAATTATTATGTTTGTAAGTTTAAAAAGGTGTACCTCAAGGTGAAAAATAAACCAACCTTAGCAAAGAACCATTGACCATTCTACTTCATAAAAGTAAAATCTTTTATAGAAGGACAAGTTATGGTTTACACGCCACTCTTCATTCTATGTTTTCTCTCATGTTTTGGGAGGATGGTGACATTTTGTGGGAGAGTATGTAGCTATTGGGTTGTATGTGTGGATCATTGTGATTGTTCTTGGTATTACACATTTTGATTTACTTGTCACATGTTGATATGAGTGATTATTGCTAGACTTGATATGCTTTGAGGTTCATTTTAGATTTGGTAATACCCATGCAGTGGGAGTTCTTGGATATGTATGTACTTTATTGACAAGTTTTCATACAAGGAGCTTGATTGTGGTTTGTGGGTTGATATGATGTTGGCATGAGTTTACAGATATTCTTTATACCTAGGAGGTATGGATGGATGGATGTATTGACACATGTTGTGGATGTCATTTATGATCATGTGGGTTTTACTTTATGACAACAAATTGGAGCCTTTGTTATCACATCGGTTTTTCTACTTGTGTTCCTAGATTGATGCATTTTCACCGTGGCTTGTTCCTTTTCTATCATAGGTGGAATGTTGGAGGATGAGAGGATTCCTTGCTTGAGATGGTGGTTATTTGGTTTTATTACAAGTATCTTGATGGAGAACAAGAGCATGTTGGAGATTCATGTGATTGCATGTATGTTTATGATGATGTATTTCATTGATTGAACCTTATGCAATGTATACAACAAGTGGAAGAATGTTGGGAAATAAGGTGTTGTACACCTTGCATAATATGGTTTATAAGTGCGATATTTTATTTATTATGTGAGTTGTACATAGACGTGTAACATGTAGAGATTCCATTGGAATATTTTTGGGGCCACTTTAATGTTGTATTGCAATATTATATTATAATTATTTAATATTGGGGAAAGATTTTTATTTTATTTTTAAAGAAAAACTTAGTACCCAATATTAAATGTGGGGTTAATGGTTAGGTAGCACATGCTTTTAGTCACATGGTTTTAGTTTATTTGTGTAAGCTTTTGTCTATTAAATCAAGAACGTGTTTAGTGGTTAAGGTAGGTTGGTGGTTTGGGTTGCCATTGTATTGGGTCCTTTGGAGGATTGCATTTGTGGAGCATGGCATGGGTTGTGTGGACTCATGCTTGAACACATGGGAATGCATTGGAGAGCTTGATGGTTTGAGAGTATTCATTGTAACTTCGTAAGTGCTTTGTATTGATTTATGGTTGATTAATATTGTTCATGGTGAAAATGGATAGCAATAATAACAATATTGAAAGGCTAAATGAATCCAACCACAAAACCCTAGCCTAACAATCAACAAAGATCCACCATAACATATGAAGATTACCTAAGACAATGCAAATAACTCAAAATCACAAAGATTATACCATCACATGTCCAATAGGGTTTTGATCTCCATTCTTCCTATCTCCATTGATCTTGCTTGATATATTTGCTCTCAGATTTTTGTATGCACAAGAGCTCAACAAAGAACAGAATGTGGTTGCAAGTAGGATCGTAGTGTAGCCAAGTCTTCAAGATTAGTCATTAGGGTTTGACAATGAAGGAAGCATCTTCTTAAATAGAAGACACAGTATGAAATGGAGGGTTAAGATTGAGAGGTGTAAAAAGAGAGGTCGGCTAAGATTAGAGGGTAGGTAGAGGAAATACCAAAATAATGAAAGGGGTAGGTAGTGTAGGAATTAGGAGATGAATGACATGTGTCATAGGTAGAAAAGGCTAATGAATTAATTAAATAAATAAAGATTTATTTAATTAATAGAAAAAGTAGGATAATTAAATAAATAAAATATTTATTTAATTTAGGAAAGGGATAATTTAAATAAATAAATGTATTTATTTAAATGAGAAATAAGGATAGAAGAGGATAAATGAATTAATTAAATAAATAAAGATTTATTTAATTAATAGAAGAATTAGGCTTAAATAATTAAATAAATAAAATATTTATTTAATTAGACTGGACAATTTTAGGTGTCTACATTTTGCCCCTCTTTGAGACAATGCGGCTTGTCGCGTTGTTTCAAAGAAGATAAGATGAACTGATACAGAGTTGCCCCAGAATGGGAATAATATGCCCCCTCGAGAGATTGGATGACAATGTCTGAAAAGATTGCAGACAATCTCTCGATAAGAAAGAAAGGCTAGAATGGACTGACCGAATAAAGTGACAAGGTCACAGGATGAAGAATACTGACTTGGGAAATGAAGGCCAGGGCTAGGGTAGGCTATAAGATAGACCACGGGCAAAAGACATCCTCATTGTCATCTACA
Source organism: Cryptomeria japonica (assembly GCF_030272615.1). Lineage (NCBI taxonomy): Eukaryota > Viridiplantae > Streptophyta > Pinopsida > Cupressales > Cupressaceae > Cryptomeria > Cryptomeria japonica. Next base: position 799,927,352 of record NC_081407.1, on the reverse strand, counting down.
CCCTCACGAGATCACAGTGTAGAGCGAAAAAAGAGCAGCAGCAGTCAGCAGCGATGGCCTTTGTACACAGATTCAACCGCGTTCGCCGGTTTCAGAGGCCAACAGAGGCAGGAGAGCCGGTAAGTACCACCAAACCTCCTCGTACTTTGATGCATTTTCTTTTTTGTCATTAATGCATAGTAGATAGCAATAAATGCGCTTAGGAATAGGGCACAAAAAAAGTGCAAAAACATGCAACCGCGTCTGCGTCGGTGCCAGGCGCGTCTGTGTCGGTTCCAGGCGTGTTTACGTCTGGGACCGCGTTTGCGTTGAATGCGGCCGCGTCTGTGCATTTCAGACGCGTTTATGCCCTACAGGGGCATTTAGGTTCCAAAATCGCGTTTGTGCATAATGTAGGCATGTTTATGTCCAGAAGGCACGTCTGTGTTTTTTAGGCGCGGTTGTGCAGTCAATAGACGCGTTTGTGAGTTAAAAGCGCGTATATGTCAAAAAATGCAAGGTTTTGGTCTTCTAGGTCAAATCGGCAGTTCTGTGATGAACATACGCTGTCGATTGGATAAGCTGCTGGGAGATACACTCAAGCAGGTCCTCTAGGAAGACTAGGATAGATCAAGGCACTTTGTGATGAACAGTGAGTACCAGGATAGAGTACTTTGTGATGAACAGGGAGTACCCAAAGTATGAGCAGCACTTTGTGATGAACAGGGAGTGCAAATGTGAGTAACACTTTGTGATGAACAGGGAATGTCACACACGTAGTACTTTGTGATGAATAGGGAGCACTACTAGGATAGATAGCAACACTTTGTGATGAACAGTGAGTGTCACTAGGATAGATAACCATATGCATTTAGATAGCAAGTAGCATTTTGTGATAAACAGTGAATGCCACGATAACTGACATGATTTGATTGTTTGACTGCAGGAGTATCTGCCTATGCTAGAGTCACGGGAGAGGTTCCCGTCCACACAGAGATTGCGACCAGAGTTGTCATTTGAGGACCGAGCTGCCATCGAGGAGATGGGGTTGAGACACGTATTGTATGTGCCTGAGTTTCGGGTGAGCATGGGATTGCTGACTGCGCTGGCGGAGAGATGGCACTCCGAGACTTGCACTTTCCACTTGCCAATGGGGGAGATGACAGTGATCCTCGAGGATGTTTACAAGATTTGGTACATACCGATCGATGGAGAGCTGATCCCATACGATCGAGATGGAGACAGAGAGGCGCTGAGATGGGTATTCCAGGATCCCGGGCTAGAGATGAGAGTAGGGCACGTGGCATGGGATACCATGACCGTGACAGGACTATCTTTGCCAGTTGTGATTGGAGGAGCCATCAGTGGGTTCTTGTGTCCGGACAAAGCGACACGGGGGTTGGCATTGGGCTGGGGAGGAGCACTGGAGATATTGGTGACTGAGCACACCAGATATGCATGGGGTCCATGCATCTTGGCACATCTATATTATGAGCTGCATTAGTTCGTCTACCATGGATCAGTGGGACTGGGTTGTGGGGTGACACTGCTACAGGTGTGGGCATACGAGCATCTGCCTATCACACGCCCGATACACTTCAGGGGCAGAGGTCAGGGGCAGAGCTTTGTTCACTTGTACGATATGATCACTTCACAGCCTCGGATTAGCAGGTTAGAGCACTGGAGGCGTGTGATAGATGATATTGACACAGTCATCTGGAGGCCGTACCTAGGGTGCGAGGAGTGGGAGGATGACGCAGTGGAGCTTCCATATATATTCAGGAGCAGATATTTGATTGGGCGGACGCCCTACATATTGGAGAGGCAACTCGTGGACAGGGTTGGCAGGCAGTTTGGCAGGATCCAGAGGATGCCACGAGGCTCGGGTATGTATGCCCGTACAGTTAGGGATCAGGCGCAATTCGGACAGCTGTTGTCCTATGATCAGGCCGTCACACAGCTGGCTGAGATGATGCCACTACCCTGGGATATGTGGCCGGAGGTTGAGGATGCATACATGGATGCAGAGTACTCCGCGTATTGGGCAGAGCATCCGTCTCTGCGGTTGACAGATCCGGGAGAGCTGCTGGAGGGAGAGGTTGGAGGGGATGGAGGCTGAGGCCGACGGAGGCGGAGGGGAGCAGTGGGGAAGAGGAGGGTGGCACCTCAGAGGGAGGGGGGACAGGAGGGACCAGCACAGGTGGTGAGGGGTCGCGGTGGATTGCCCCTGCAGGTACCAGCAGCACAGGGTCCTAGAGCACAGGGACCTAGACAGGGACAGGTGCAGGGACAGGTGCAGGTTCCTAGGCATGTACAGAGACAGGTACCGGTTCAGGCACCGAGACAGGTACAGGGGCAGGCACAGGTACAGGCACCCGCAGAGGGAGAGCCATAGGCCGAGACTGAGGGTGGAGATCCAGAGGAGGATGAGCTGATTGAGCTCAAGGAGATCTGCCAGGGCCAGGCAGACGAGATCCAGGAGTTGGAGTGGGAGAGGGATTGTCTCAGGATCAGGCTTAGGGACACTGAGCGGGAGAGGGATCAGGCTATCCAGCGCTATACTAAGGCTGAGACAGCTCTGAGGGCAGGGAGGCAGGCGGCAGAGGATGCAGGGGCAGGCTACGCATATGTCTTGCGAGCTGGAGAGGAGATTGGTTACTGGAGGGACCTCTACTATGGTGCAGTGCCAGCAGATCAGCGGGCGAGGAGCTTCCATAGACCATCACAGACAGCGACGGCTACGGGAGGGAGTCGGAGGAGGCAGGCATCTAGTGGTGGGGTCATGGGTCCTCCACCACCACCAGATAGGCAGGGTGATCCTGGAGCGGGTCCTTCTATAGCTCAGCGTCCGTCGAGGCCAGGTGGCTCCAAGGGAGGGAGTTCGTCATAGCCATAGAGGGCTCCCCTTTGTATCAGTATATGTACCATTTTTGTATTGCAGACACCTGCGGGTAATTTTTGTTTTTTTTGTAGCCATATGATTCTTTTGACATCATTGTATCATGACACATTTGATTATATATGAGAGATGATTCACCATTTTTGCGGCAGCTATATGCATGTGTACCTATATGTGATGAGATGTTCTTATGTGATACATGTTTTATGATATGGATGCTTATATGATATGATGCAATGCAATATATTTTTGTTCTTTTATGTTTTATATGTGATGCATGATGCAAATGTGAATGTATGTAATGCAAATGAATATGATAATGCAAATGATTAGTTACATGATGGAAATGTAAGATGTGCTAACATGTGTTGTATGCAGGATGTGATGCAATTGTGATATCTATATGTATGTATGAAATGCTTATATGTGATAATGCAGGTGTAAACTATATGAGATGCAAGTGTTTTTGGTGTGTCATTATACTCAGTCATGTGATAGCGGGCTATGCGGACACGAGAAGGACGATGGAAGTCAATCAAGAAAGGGGGATGGAAGACAGAAGATATGAACGTGAAAGAGTTTCTTGTGCGTTATCATCATTGAGCTTTATTATGGCAAGTAGGTTATGACAATCGAGGCATATGTTCAACCCAGAAAGTCATTGTACCTGTTTGCATGGAGATAAGACAGTCACAAACAAGGAATGCCCCAGTTCACACTAGACTCACAGTGTCCTCATATCCTTGGACAAGTCATAGCATTACTAAGAGACAATCCACAGACAGCAAATGCAAATAGGTGACGATACCCCATCCTCGCCTTTCTAGTCAAAGACATCCTGGAGATAGAATCTCTAGTCAAAAGACATCCCGAAAAAGCTAAAAGACATGTCACCAGAAGATAAAATCAAAAGAAAGCCAAGACTCGACACCAACATCCACTGTAGTCCTCAAGTTTAGTGTCTCTTGTCACTTGTATAAGTCTTATTTGATTGTGGTCACAATGTTTACTTTCACAGAGAGGATAGATAGCACTGAACCATAATGTTGTCTGAGTCTGTTGAAAGATTTGATTTGTTGAAGCCCATTGTTGCTGTTGTGTCTCATCTGAAACTGACTGAATCCATGAAACTGATACTTTATTGCAGAGAAGATGAAACTTTATTGTGGATCTGTGATGCAGATGTTGCTTTATTGCGGATTATGTGCGGATAGACTGAAGAATGCTGGAAGAAACTGTACTCCTCCAAACATGTGATGTTCTTAGTTCCACACCCATCACTAGACGTAGGATTTGTCTTAGCCACAGATAGGATCTGATTTATTATGGATGGAAAAGGATGTGAAAAGGGAGATTTATTATGAATGGCTAACCAATCTTAGGTAGATCAATAACAAGCCATGATGGGACTGGGTAAGTTTATTATGAATGAATAGGTTGTGAGTGTGTGCCAAGTGAAAGGATGAAAGTGAATCCTGAAGGAGGGAGGAGCAATGTCTCTACGCATGGCACTGGTGATCTAGTTTTCACCATGGTACTTGCCCAGGGCGCCACCGAAGTGGTTTTCACCGTTGGATGAAATTATTTCTCTTTACTTTTTTGAATTTTTCAATTTTTTTGTGTCACAAGGCGCCTGTTTGCCAGGTTTTCACCAAGTAACGATTTTTTTGTTTTATAATTTTTTTGTATTTTTGATTTTTTTTTTTTTTTTTTGTGTTTTCGAATTAGGATACTCTGAAGAGCTATGTGTAGAACCGGCGAAGGTGCATGCTGTTGATAGGATCCTCCAAAGGTTCACCTTCTGTAGTTGAGAGCTGATATGCCCCAGAGCCATATACTGTTGTGATGATGTAAGGACCCAGCCAGTTTGGTTCGAACTTGCCCTTCTTATCTCTGTCTTGCTGATTCTTGGGGTTCTCTCTGAGGACTAAGTCACCTACCTCAAATGTGCGAGGATTGACTTTGTGATTGTAGTTGCAACTCATTCGCTGTTGGTAAGCCTTAAGATGATTAAAAGCAGTTTTTCTCCGTTCATCCAACAGTTCTAGTTCTTGTAAGTGAGAGACTCTGTAATCTTCATCGTTGATGATGTTTTGCAAAGAGACCCGTAAAGAAGGTAACTCGACCTCAATAGGCAAGATGGGTTCAACGCCGTAGACAAGTGAGTAGGGTGTAGCTCCTGTAGGTGTGCGGACACTTGTGCGGTAGGCCCAAAGTGCAGGATTGAGTTGGATATGCCAGTTACAGCCAGCATCGTCGACTGTCTTTTTGAGGATTTTAAGAATTATTTTATTAGACACCTCAGCTTGGCCATTACCTTGGGGGTAATATGGTGTGGAGAAACAATGAGAGATATGGAAGCGCTCACAGAGTTCACGAACATCCTGATTTTTGAAGGGACGTCCGTTATCAGTGATAATGGAAGTGGGAATACCATATCGACAAATGATGTAGTTTAGGATGAAGGTAGCAATTTGTTTCCCAGTGACTTGTGTGAGAGGCATGGCCTCAATCCACTTTGTGAAATACTCTGTAGCTGTGATAATGAATTTATGACCATTAGAAGAAGGAGGGTGAATCTTGCCTATGAGATCGAGTCCCCACTGACAAAAGGGCCAAGGAGATGCAAGTGGTTGTAATTCTTGTGCTGGTGCATGTATTAGGTCTCCATGAATTTGACACTGCTTACATTTCTTGACAAACTGATATGAATCTCTTTCCATAGTAGGCCAGTAGTATCTAGTCCTGATGAGTTTCTTGGCCAAGGTAGGACCACTAGTATGCGGACCACATATCCCTTCATGCACTTCACGTAACGCAATCTGAGCTTCGTCACTTTCTAAACATCTAAGGAGAGTGCCATCTAGACCTCGTCAGTATAGGATATCAGCTAGAATGACGTATCAAGAAGATTGGCGAATGAAAGTGCAGCGTTGGTTGTTCGATAGATCGGGAGGTAAGATATTGTCGCGAAGATATGTGAATATGGAACCATATAACTGGGATTCGGGACCAACAATGCATATCATTTCAGTAGGAGTGATCTCATATGAAGGAACCAACAGGTTGTCTACCAGGAATTCATAGCAGGTTTCATTTTGAGGTAGGTCAATTAGTGAAGCAATTGTAGCCATGGCATTTGCAGCACGATTCTGCTCTCCTGGTATCTGCTCAAAATCTATCTTTATGAAGTGCTATTTCAAATCATCTACCAGTTGTTTGTAAGGCATTAGTTTTTCATCTTTTGTTTGGTAATCATCAGTTGCTTGACGGATAAACAGTTAAGAATCCCCAAAAACACGAAGTTCTTGGATCTTCCATTGAACCGCGATTCGTAATCCAGTTGTTAATGCCTCATATTCTGCTATATTGTTAGTGCAAGGAAATGATAAGCGGTATGACTTTGGTATAGAATCACCCTGAGGAGTTATAAAGAGAATACCAGCTCCTGCCCCATGCTGTGTGTATGAGCCGTCAAAGTATAGTTGCCATGGCTTTGCATGTGATACTGTTAAAATTGCTTCATCTGGAAATTCTGACTGTAGAGGAACATCATCTATCATGGGAGCATCTGCTAATTGATCTGCAATTGCTTGTCCTTTTATTGCTTTTCTGTCCACGTACTCGATGTCGAATTCACTCAGGATCATTACCCACTTGGCCAGTCGACCAGTAAGTGTAGCTTTGTTGAGAAGATACTTTAGTGGATCAATTCTTGCAATCAACTTAGTTTTGTGAGTGAGCATATAATGTCATAATTTTTGTGAAGCAAAGACCACAGCGAGACATGCACGCTCGATTGGTGTGTAGTTTAGCTCATATCCCACCAATGTGCGACTGATATAGTATACTTCTTTTTCCTTGCCGTTAGCTATTTGTTGTGCTAGGAGTGCCCCCAGTGCTGTTGGAGTAGCTGATATGTATAGTAGCAAAGGCTGATCTGGAATTGGTGGCATCAAAACTAGCGGATTCAAAAGATAGTCTTTGAGCGTCTGAAAGGCTTGTTGACAGTTCTCATCCCATTTGAACTTTATGTTTTTATGTAGCAGGTGCTGAAAAGGATTACACTTATCTGCAAGTTGTGCTATGAATCTTCGTATGGACTGGAGTCTCCCTTGTAAAGATCGAAGTTGATTGATATTCCTTGGTGGCGGCATGTCCAAGATAGCCTTGACTTTTGCTGGATTGGCTTCGATTCCTCTTTTAGACACAATGAATCCTAGGAGCTTCCCGGAGGTTACTCCAAAGACACATTTCTTGGGGTTTAATCTTACCTTGTATTTTTCCAACCGATCAAGATGACTGAAAGTATGTCCAAATGTGTATCTCTGTCTATTGATTTTCCCAAGAGATCGTCAACATAATCTTCCACAGTTATGTGCATGAGATCATGAAAGATAGTGGTCATTGCTCTTTGATATGTAGCACCTACATTTTTCAGCACAAAGGGCATGACATTCCAACAAAAAGTTCCCCATGGACAAGTGAATGATGTTTTGTGTTGATCTTCAGGTGCAATCCTGATTTGATTATAACCGGAGAATCCGTCCATTAAAGGTAACATTTCATGACCTGATGTAAGATCAACGATCAGGTCGATGTTTGGTAATGGGAAGTCATCTTTTGGACAAGCTTTGTTAATGTCTTTGAAGTCTGTACATATTTGGATGCTGCGATCTGGTTTACTGACAGGTACTAAATTGGAGATCCATTCAGGATAATCAATTGGGTGTATGAATCCGACATCCAATAATTTCTCCAGCTCTGCTTTAACTAGTAATGCCACTTGTGGGTGCATTTTCCTTAATTTCTGTCTTACTGGCTTTGCCCCCGGTTTGACTGTCAAATGATGCATTACCAAATCCGGGTCTAGTCTAGGCATATCAGCGTATGACCATGCAAAGTTGATTTGTCGTTCCTTGAAGAAGCTTATGAATTTTAATCTTTCGGACTCTATCAAGGATTGAGCCAGGAATATGTTGTGTGGAATCTCTTCTGTGCCAATGTTTGTCTTGATAGTCTCCTCTACCAACATAGATGATTTTTCCTCATATGATGCTGGGAGAATGTCGAGCCTTCCATCTTCGGGTGCCTCAGAGAGGTTTTCTCCCTCAGATATGTCCTTTCTTTTTACTTTTTTGGAGTCAGATAGTGCCACAGTGTGGTTTTCGCCATAAGACCCTTGTTTTGTTCTTATTTTCACATTTTTGCGACTGGAAGGTCCGACATCCTCACCGAAATATGCCACGTTGTTGAGTTCTATGGTATATCCTGCTTTGTGGTCCCCAGGGGGAAGATCATCTCGTATGCCAAGATAGTCGATAATAGCTTCGTCATTTTGAAATGTGTCAAATTGTGCTGGTCCTTCATAATCCCAGTCAATGAGTTGGTGGTGCACAAGGGGAAGGCTCTTAATGTTTTCGGAGTTTGCAGGGCTAAGAGTGAAGATGTGGTTATATTCGGGTATATCGAGGCAATCGTCGAGGTCATCGATGGCACTCTCCTCATCAGTTTCGATCGTGATCAAATCCAAATTGTCGTCACTATTAGCACATTTTGGGACAGGTGTCCTCATCCTATGTGATTTCGACCTAAGACCTTGAAACAAAGACTGTGGGGAATCCTTATGAGTTGTTTCTTGACCAACTCTGAATTTTTTGTAAAATTCCTCTTCTTCTGTGGGTTCATCTGGCTCTCTGAATGTCTCGGTGAGCTCATAGTCACTGGAGGATTTGTCTGAACCCCATTCCCATTCGTTGGAATCTGTGGAATAGTAATCTTCTTGTTGAACTTTGGCAACTTTGGTTTGTGATGCCTCTTCTGTCCTTTTAGTGTGGATCTTGGAAGTCAGAAAACCAAGTCCCTTTGAGCGTTCCCTTTTTACAGTCAATTCAGGTTGTAAGGGCTCCATAGTGCCTTCTTTGCGTAACCCAAGAGGGCTTTTTCCATCATACCCAAATTTTTGTAGAATCTTGAAGCCTTTGCCATATTTCTCATAGGGTATATTGATCTGATCTTGTGTGTCCTCTTCAATGTCTTTGTAAAGCATTTTGTATAAATTTTCCTCTTCTAGTTCGCCCCATCTTTGAAAGGTAGTAGGATCCCATTTGAATGCCATGATTAAGATTTGTTTGTTAGGATGTGGCCTTCCATATTCTTTTGGAGAGCTCACGACTTGTCGTAAATACATTGTCTGATTTAGAGTGTATTCTCCCATGCCTTTGTCTTGAAATTTGCCTTTAAGTTCACCTTGTTTTGATGTCGAAGGTTTCAATGACTCAGGGTCAATGTATGCCGAAGAAGGAACAGCTTCACGATTACTGGGAATGATGGTCTCAGTATGTGATCTCAGGTTATTGCAATATATGAACGGATTTGGATCACCGTTGACTATTACCTCGACTCCATTATGAGGAAACTTAATGCATTGATGATATGTTGATGGGACTGCCCTCATTTCATGAATCCAAGGACGTCCTAGCAATATGTTGTATGTGAGATCTAGATCTAGGACTTGACAAACCACATCCTTTGTGACTGGCCCAATTCTTAGAGGTAGGGTGACTGTGCCCTTGGATGAACGCTCTTCATCATCATAGGCCTTGATGGTGATTTGATTTGTAGTATTCACAGCTTTGTTAGAATATCCCAATTGTTTAATGGTGCTCAATGTACAAATGTTTAAACCAGCTCCTCCATCTATTAGGACTCGCTTTATTCGATGTTTGTGTATGAAGGCTTCAATATGTAATGGTGCATTATGTGGCTGACTTACAGATGCGTCATCGGCTTCTGTGAATGTAAGGGAATGTGGAATGGAAAGGTATCCCACCATGGCTTGAAACTGGTCCACGTTCAGATCAGTAGGAACGACGGTGTCTCTCAAGATTTTGTCAAGAATAGCTTTATGTGCGGGAGATATGCGTAATAGCTCAAGGATGGAGATGAGCGCGGGTGTCTTCCCTAACTGTTCTACAAGGTCATACTCTGGTTTGGTTGATGAAGAAGCGGCATTTTTAGTGGAAGCACCTGGCAAAGTAATCTTACCTCGACGGGTTGTAACATGACATTCAGAGGTAGACTCGGACGAAGATCCCACACCTCTTAGAACAATCCTAGGTCTCTGAGGAGGATTCTTAGGATTTTTGTTCTTGATAGTAATAGTAGAGATATGATTGTCCATTGAGATGTGGTTGATAGTTGAGTCATAGTTGTAAGGTGCTCTAGTATAGTTGGCTTGATCATCTGTGGCTTTACCTTTTCCCTTGTCATGCTTTGGGAATGGTTCCTTAAACATCTCATGTTCTTGATTAGATGAATGTCCCTCAATCTCAATGTCACCTCTATCAATGAGATCTTGCACAATGTTCTTCAGTCGATGGCAATTTCCTGTCTTATGACCCTTGCTCTTATGAAATTCACAATACTCATCATCATTCCACCAATTCGGCTTAACCTTTGGTTCATATGGAGGAAAATATGGAACTGTGATTACCTTGTTTGCCACAAGCTTCTTGAAAACTGACTCAAGTGGTTCTCTCAATGGGGTGTACTTCCTTCGTGATCTGGAAGTTGTTTGAGTATATACTTGATTGTTTGTAGAACTTGATCCTGAAAAGACGAATTTGGGTCTCACCGCATTGGCATCAACAACACCATCATTAACTATATTCTTGTTCTTATTCCAAAATCTTGGCTTGTCTTTTCCTTTAAAGTCCTCTTTGTTTTCTTTGAATATCTTAATGACTCCTTGTTCAATTAAGACCTTTTCTATTGCTAGGCCCTTTTCAATAACATCCTTGAATGTAGACAAACAAGCTTTCCTGAGATCATAGCCAATATCCTTGTTAACGTTTTGAGTGAACGTTTCTACCATTTGTTTCTGTGGGATTTCACAAGAGCATCTGCTAGCTAGATTTCTCCATCTTTGTAAAAATGACGCAAAAGATTCTCCTTCCTTTTGCTTAGTATTGCATAGAGTAGTGACTGAGATATCTGTTTCTATATTGTAAGAGAAATGCTGAATGAATGCCTCTGCTAGATCAGCCCATGACTTAATACCGGGAGGTAATTGAGAAAACCATTCCATAGCTTGATCTCCTAAGCTCTGCGGGAACAACCTCATCAAATATGTTTCTTCTACCGCTACCTCAATGCAAGCTGTGAAAAATTGTCTTATGTGTGCCTTGGGGTCTCCTTTTCCTCTATACTTGTCAAATTTTGGTGTCACAAAGTGTGCAGGAAATGGAGGCATTGGGATGCTCTTATCAAATGGATAAGGACATATATCTCTCATAGTGTATGTTGGTTTTGGTGTACTCATGTCCTCCATTTTCTTTTGTAAATCTCTTATTTGTTGCTTCAAATTACTCTTGGGAGGAGATCTATTTCTTGTAACATACCCCGTGTTTGAAACACCCATTTGAGGAGGAGCTTGTTGCATGTATGGATGATACTAATCGTAGACATGTCCATATGGAGGTCTATATTGATGCAGAATATATGGAGCACTTGGTATAGGTTCATGTTGAGGAACCCCATATCTATTTTGTGCATGTATACCATATTCTATAGGCATGTCATTTTCTAATGTGTTGCCCCCAAATTTGACATGAGGTTTCCTTGTCTCCAAATTTTGAGTATGCCTTTGAATGTCCACTTGTTTTGATTGATCCATAGCTTGAGCATATCTATCTGCATAAGACTTCCATAATGGTCTTCGAAGGTAAGTATCATATGTTTGTCCGTATGTATGTGGGATTTCTGGTTTTTGAAGCAAAGCTGATGGTGATTCAGGTACCATATGTGGTCCTCTATTTCCTCCACTATTAGGTCTCCTTTGATCCATGTTGGAGTGAGTTTGTTGTGAAGGTCTATGTTCCATTATTTGAGACATGTCAAAATCATGAGGTATTTTAGCTCCACTTTGTGCCATCATGTGTAAGAAGTATTGTCTATCCCTCTTCATTATCTCTTCAACCAATCTATTGAAATGAGGATTCATTATGGATTCTTCTATATCTGCTGATTGTATTGAAAAGTTGTCCACATTGTCATTGTGTGTAGCATTGTTGTTTGTAGTGTCTATGTTTTCCACATTTAGAATGTTTCTATAAACATCCATGTCAGGCAATGTAGTGTGTTCAGGATTGAAAAATAAATCATTGTCATACTCATAAGAACTCATGTTTGCAGATTCTTGAGCTTCTTTAGCTTTTCTCCTAGATTTTTGAAGGCGGGTTTCAACTATGAACTAGGTGTTTGACCAAGATGTGAGAGACTAGATGAAAAATGAAAAGAGTATGGAAGACCAAGAGTTGTATGGAATGTAAATGAATCTTGAGGTGTACTTGCAATGTCCAAAGTGTAAGACCAAGTATGTATGTAGTAGAGTAGGTGTGACTTCCAAAGAGAGGATAGTTTCTCTTGATGAGGTAAGCTGACCTTGACTCTAAGTAAGACCAAATGAGACCCAAAGGTAAGAAACCTTGATGAGGGACCACTTAGCAAAGTGTTGTTGTATGTAGTGTGTTGACAAAGTATGATGAGGACAAGCAAGTGACCTTTTGACTCAAGTTTAGACAATTGTGAATTTAAAATGAGATGTGAAGCAATGATGGACTGTATGAGACCCAAGGACAGGTTGAATGCTAGATGAAACCTGAAGAAACAACCTAGGAAGCTCAAGTATTCCGAAACTGATTTCTTTTGTTTGCTGGACTGTGAAATTTTCAATCCTGGACACAGACGCTTCTGTATACTTCACAGACGCGATTCCCAGACACAGACGTGTCTCTGTTTAACACAGACGCTGTTACAGACACAGACGCTATTCTGCCCTTCACAGACGCGCTTATATGACCCAGACGCGGTTAAAATAGACACAGACGCGTTTCTGTAAATTTCATGCAATTTTTCCAATCTGTGAAGTTGTTTTTGTTGTGACCAAATCCGACTGTTTAACTGTTTTTCGTGACAAGAGGACGCAATGTTGATGAGGACTCAATGTTTGCAAGTGTTTAGACTCCAAAATGACTCCAAGAAAAGTGTGTTGTTTGATGTAAAATGTTTTGCATACACTTGAAAACACAAAAGACACAATGTTTTGTTGTTTGGTCTTGAATGTTTTGAATGTTTAAAATAAGTCAAGCACAATTCTTATGGCTGGCCAAGACAATAGTTGTTGATCCCACATAGGGTTTTACCCCCGAGGCTACGCTATTCAGAGCGGATACTTAGATGCTTGACCTCACTGGCTCCACCCTCGGCACTCACTTCTCGGGTCAGCCAAGCATCAGTCCCCATGAAAACTCCCCATGGCGAACTTTGTATCTCTACTAAGAACCGTATGTGTGTGGGCCGCTACCAGAGGTCCGACCTCCTGCCCCAACAACTAGAAGGATTTGGGCCTCTAAAACAAAATGGTGCTAGTAAGGGCATCCGCTCGTGTGGCCATACATGCGGCACTTTCAGCTCTGTAAATACAGAAGGCTCCTAGCCGGTAGGGGTTAGGCCCTACAAATGATCAAATAAATTTGATCAAACGGGTTTATGGGGAGACATAGTGTCGGTATGAACTAATCAACACACGTTATTCATAGTTTTCACCATGAATACATTTGATTATAGTGGCTTGGAAGAAGATGGCTTTTCTTTTGCTACCACTTGGGTCGTTCTCTTCTCACTAGTAGTCCTAATGACCACACAGGAAGACAGGCCCTCTAAAGATTAAACAAAAAGAGCCTATTGCTCAAGACACAAAAGACAATGATTCAATTTTAGTGCACCAATGGAAGTGTTTGCTAATCTATGAAAACAAGGCACACAACAAAATTACAAAAACCCTAGCCAAGGCCCTGCAACAAAATGGGTTGTTTCAAATGATCACCCCTTCCTGCAAGAACACAAGTTAGGTAAATTTTAGAAGACCCAAAAAGACTTTGTGAAAAAGGGGCCTTCAACAAAAACGTTTTTGCTCCCAAAACAAGCTGCACAAACTTAGTTAGCTAGATCTGCAGGGGTTAGTCCAAAAATAAACCAGATCTGAAACCTTAAGCGCGAAATCTGAAAAATTGAATCAAAGAAAAATTGAAAAATTTCAAAACAGAAAACGCAGACGCAGTTATACCAGACACAGACGCGTCTGTACGACACAAATACGATTCTGTGATTCACAGACGTGCTCTGAACTCACAGACGCCCTTCCAGGACACAGATGCGATCAGATGTAATATAGATGCGTTTCGGACACACAGACGCGGTTCCAGAAACCTACAAAATAAAATTTGGCAAAAACACAGGCACGATTCCCGATCCCACAGACGCTTCTGAAATTCAGAGACGCGATCCGAACGGTCGCAGACGCGGAAATACCTAAAATGTTGTCGAAAAGTGTCCGATCTGCAACTTCAAAAACGCAAAATCTGCAACAAAAATGTTAAATGCAAAGGGACAAGAGTCCCACCGGGCGTGCCAAAATGTTCATGGTAAAAATGGATAGCAATAATAACAATATTGAAAGGCTAAATGAATCCAACCACAAAACCCTAGCCTAACAATCAACAAAGATCCACCATAACATATGAAGATTACCTAAGACAATGCAAATAACTCAAAATCACAAAGATTATACCATCACATGTCCAATAGGGTTTTGATCTCCATTCTTCCTATCTCCATTGATCTTGCTTGATATATTTGCTCTCAGATTTTTGTATGCACAAGAGCTCAACAAAGAACGAAATGTGGTTGCAAGTAGGATCGTAGTGTAGCCAAGTCTTCAAGATTAGTCATTAGGGTTTGACAATGAAGGAAGCATCTTCTTAAATAGAAGACACAATATGAAATGGAGGGTTAAGATTGAGAGGTGTAAAAAGAGAGGTCGGCTAAGATTAGAGGGTAGGTAGAGGAAATACCAAAATAATGAAAGGGGTAGGTAGTGTAGGAATTAGGAGATGAATGACATGTGTCATAGGTAGAAAAGGCTAATGAATTAATTAAATAAATAAAGATTTATTTAATTAATAGAAGAAGTAGGATAATTAAATAAATAAAATATTTATTTAATTTAGGAAAGGGATAATTTAAATAAATAAATGTATTTATTTAAATGAGAAATAAGGCTAGAAGAGGATAAATGAATTAATTAAATAAATAAAGATTTATTTAATTAATAGAAGAATTAGGCTTAGATAATTAAATAAATAAAATATTTATTTAATTAGACTGGACAATTTTAGGTGTCTACAAATATGATGGAGTATGGATGCTTTTGGAGGCTGGGTTTTCCCTCATGATGGTTTTCCTAGGGTATATTTTGTGTTATCTTGTGGCTTGTCTTATTGATCTTTGCATAATGATGATTCTATAAGCTTGTATACATTCTTTTCTCTCATGGCCTACGTAAGAAATGAATTAAATGATTATGAATTTAGAGAATTATTTCCTAATAGAAGTGACCTCCTTGGTAAGGTTCTCAATTAAGAGAAACAACAAAAGAACAAGGGTCGCCTTGGTTTTGAGGAGGGAAAATTTTCTAAGCCTAAAGACAAGAATGAGAAAGAAAAATAAGTGTTACAAGATGAATCCAAGAAGGCAGTAGGAGATAAGAATAGTTTCACTGAAGTCTAAAACAAGAAGTAGAACTTCAAAAGGTCAACACCAAATAAAACTGCTCAATCCAAGCATTCTCAATCCTTTAATGGTAATTTATTTTCTTGCAACAAGTTTGGACATTCCAGCACATGTCAATATGATGACTGGGGATCTATCGACTTCAATCCAATTACAACTAAGAGTCTACCCTCTCCTAATATTTAAACATCCACTAAAATCCCTACACTTGTTTGGAAAAATATTTTGGAGTTCGTTTCAAAATCCATTATAAATATTAATGCAATCTACATGGTTTAGGATGTGTGCAACAAATATTTAAGGCTCGTGAGAGATTTGCATCACTATTTTCTAAAGAATTTTTAGGTTTTCAACCCCTTCCTTTGTCGACATGCCCTCCATCATTGTCTAATACATCTATGTCTTCTTCTCCCAGCTTTTCATCACAACAAGAGATTATTTCATTCAACCTTATTCAAGACAAGTTGATTACCATTCCTTCTCGCAAATGAAGGATAAAACATAGACAAGATATTGAGAATTCACTTGTTTGTGTGTATCATCAATTGTATGACCATTCCACTAATGAATGTTAAGCCTTGAAGACTAAAATTCAACAATTCATTGTTTTTGGTATTGTTCAAATGACAAGTGACATTAAAATGGCACCTTTTTCATGACCCTTCTAAATAGCATTTATGTTCCTATTCTGTTTTTCCTCACTATGTGGAATTGGTAGCTTACCTTTCAGGGACATTGTCGTTCATGTTGGTACAATTTCACATACAATCATACTAGGTGAGCAACATAAGAGCCTACTTCTTCTTGTCTCTACACTATGAGGAACAAATAGTTTTCAATCATTCCTCCTTCTTAGGATCCACATTCCCTTTGTTAAGTGGTATCTTTAATAGCTATATATCCTTTCTTGCATATAATTGTTTGTCATTCATATGGATTCTCTCCTTGCTTGGATGTGTGTGTTCCTTGATTAGGACCTCTTCCTTTCTTGAAACTGTATGTCTTTTATGAATAATATGGTGTGTAATCCTTCACTAAGAATCCATATTTCCTATCAATAGGGAAGGTGTGTGTTCTTGATCTTCTTCCCCTTTCTTAGTTTCAAAGATATCATATGTATTAAATATATCCTCTCTTTTTTGGAGGTAGATATCTTTAGGCAAAGATCTCTTCCTCCCTCTTTAAAAAGGATCCCTTTATGCTTATTGCAAGATATCTCTTTTATAATTTTCTCTTCCTTGCTTAAAGAAATGAATTATGTACAAGGATCTTTCTTCCTAGCTTGGAACACATGTGTGTTTGTTAAGGATATCTCCTTGGTGATTGAAGGTGTTTATCATTGGTGTTCTTTCTCTTTCCACATTAAGATATCAACATGTAGCTATGTTGACATCTTAGGGGGGGGGACATATTTTGTGTCCTCCAAGTGTTATTTGTGTTTGGTGTTACTACAACACCCATTTTGTAGTTGATTTTTTAGACTACCTTGCGAACAAAGTTTTTTTTTTGGTAATCATTGTGTGTGCACTACAACATCCACTCTATAGTAGAGTTTTTCAAATTATTTAGCAAACATGAGGTTTTTATTTTTAATCTTTCTTAGGATAATTCGAGTGGCATAACACATCTTGCTAGCCTAATTTGAATCTCCTTGATTTCACAAACATCACACAACGCAATGCACCTTGTTGTCTAGTGGAATTTTTGCTTCTCCCTCTCTTTCATGCATCACCTAGCATAACACAACTTTCTAGTTAGTGGAATCCATGTTCCCTTCCCTATTTCTTCATGAGCCCATAGCATATTACACCTTTCTAGTAGTTTGATAATGGTTTCTTCTCTCATCAATTGGTGTATGTCCTTTTCATTTATATAAGTCTACTCGTGCTCTTGCGGTAACATACCAAGAATGATATTAGCGATTGATACATTTTGACATCGAGGTCCCTTCAACTTGTTGACTTGGAACCTTTTGTTTTAGTAATAACATTGTTTGTTTTTTGTATATTTCAAGGTTATTTGCATGGATTGATAGGTTCCTATGCTCGGGGATTGTGCATCCCTCAAACTTAGTGACACCCTATACCTAGCTTGTCTTGCTCTTAGATGTGATCTCTCTTTATTTATACTTTACTATGAGTATGAGTGTAAGTTCACACTTTCACTAAAGTGGGGGATAAATGTAGTGTCATAAATTATACTCTTTTAATAATGAGTCCAATTTCATACTCTCCTTAGCACTTATTTCAATTTTCTCATTCCTCTAAGTATTTTGGGACCTATTCTTTCCTTGTTCAAGAATCCTCAATTGAAGAATATGAGTCCTCTTTTACTTTAAATCTTCAACACATTTATAGTTGGGCCCTAATTTTAAGTATGCCCTTTAAATCTTATATCATTTTAAGCTGATATGGGTCCTATCTCATTTTAAATTTCAATGCACATTTTCTCCCACTTAAATATTTCCATTTTCATATAAATTATAGATCTAGTATCAGGTACCTATAATCTCACAACCCTTAAAATTCAAACCTATTTTGTCAATAAAATTTTGAGAGGATAAAGTGGCGGCCTTGTTATTTCAAAATCTATCCTCGAAGTAAATTTTTTTTTAAGTTAGCCAAAATCTATCCTCGAAGTAAATTTTTTTTTAAGTTAGCCAAGGAGCATATCACTTTAAATTTTTATCTTTTTCATCATTGTTTTAGGGTTGAGTCCATCTCGAGGTTTGACTAAGACAAGCTCCTATAAAATCCAACCTCGCTTTTCTCTCATTCTGTGCAGATCCATGTTCAAAAATAGGTTTCAATTTTAGACTAAGGATACATGAGCACAATGTAGATAGAGACAAGACAAGTGAGACAAAATATGACATAAAAGAGGACTAGGGCACCTACCACCATAGTCTAGGTGTTTTGAACTGCAATTTAATCAAAGGAGAGTTTGTGAGCTCCTGAGTTCAGTTGGGTTCCTAATTTGCACTTGGACACTTGTCAGGACTAGGGTGCCTAACTACAATGCCCAATCATTTTGAGCTCAAATTTCTATGAAGGTTCCTCACTGCATCCCCTTTCCAATTTGTTTATCTCTATTTATGTTGTTTATTATGAATTTTGCACCTTCTAGAATAGTCATTTACATCTATCTGTTCACAAGGGGAAATTTGTCATGCTAATTAGACTAAGAGGCAACACTAAAACCTGAAATATAAATAACATGATCAAATCACAACTCAATGAAGGAATACAAATGAAATCATGAAACAAATAAACCCATGTTGATGATAATATGATGAAACTATAAGGATCCGATCAACTACTGAGAGGGGGGGTGAATCAATAGATAGAAAGTAAACTAAACTTTCACCAAAAAACTTTCAACTCAGAATCCAATCACTAATCTAACCGGTTTAGTCACGGTATCAAAAATTGCAACTGCACTGACAAACTTTACCAGTTGATCAAAACATCAATGATACAATGCAACATATTTGAAACTCAAATACCATTTAACCAAAACATTAAACCACTTCACTAATATCAGTAATAGCTCATTTCAGATCACTTCTGGTCATCTAAACATATCTAAGTGGATTTACCAGTCATTCATATCAACCATATCAAAACACATCCACAAAATCATTCACCACTTGATACAATGATTTTTCAAATGGAAACCCAAATGGGAAAAACCATGGTGGGGATGAATACCCACAAGTATTTTGAACTCTTCTGAAGTTCGCCATGTTAGAAGCCAAGTCTTGTTAGAAGATTATACAATAATGTCCTGTTAAGAATAGATCTGGTTAAAGACCACCCGGTTAAGTGATTGACTACAATACCCTGTTAAAGGTAACCTCAGTGGAGGATTTGAAATCCAATCTAATGGATCACCTGGTTTGAGGATTTCAACATGAAGCATGTTAAAGCTTACCTGGTAAAGGGATTTAACTATTGTAATGCTTAGATAACAATAGGTTCTTTGCTGATCTGGTAATAACACTTCCTTGCTTAATCAAATCCTTTACCGCTCCTATCTTCCTTCACAACATTCTGTAGACACTCCTTCTAGTTCAGAAACAATCACACTTCCACACTTAACCAAATTGCCAACACAATTACAAAACAACTCATCAACCTTATAAGAAAATACAATAGGTCGGTAACATAACACAAAACCTACAAATCTCATAGAGATTACAAACATATCGGTTCAATCATAACCATTGGATTACATAGCAATCAACTACACATTGTTAGAGACAACTTCAACCGCTCCTGGATCACCACACATTGGATCCTGTAGCTCATCATGCATTTTCCACTTCATGCTATGCATTTGATCATTCCCAAGATAAATGGTTATCTCTACATGCCAAATCCACTTTGAAACTCATCACGTGCATCATGCTTACATGGCATCTTCATCTTCGATCATCATTCGATCATAGATCATCACAACTGATTCTCCAAGCTCTATCTTTTAGGGATCGACTTATCAACTAGTTAGGGTTACTGGTTGATCTCTCTGCTTCAATAACATTGCTAGTTTCCCTCACTTCTTTACTACTGGTTGCATTACTGCATCTTTACCGGTTACAATACAACTTCATTACCGGTTATGATTAACATCAATGACAACATTATACTTCATCAATGCAATATTCATGCAATGACAACAATCTCCCCCTTTGGCATTGATGACAATACAAATATCAATACCCATTGATTGTGATGATTGAGAGTAAAGCACATACACAGGTATAGGAATCCTGGTTTACAGTTTCTATATACTCTCCTTCAACTATATCTTCATGGCTTTAGCTGGTAACTAGCTATCAATCATATACAGTTCTTCTCCCCCTTTGACAACAATGCCAAAGTGAAGGTAAATCATTCCACACTTCACCAATTTGTTGTTAGGTCCCGGAGACAACAGAGAGGGGGTGGGGGGCTTGAATTAGTTGTCAAATAAATTTAATCCAAAAACAAGTTATCCAAACTTAATGCTTAATATCGGTAAACCAAACTTAATGTCGGTACACAGTTTATCAGTTAATTGCAGTATCGGTAAAGATTAATGCATGAAATAGAAAGACAATAACATCCACAACACATAACACCAATATTTGTACGTGGAAATTCTGTAAGGGGAAAAACCATGGTGGGAAACCTTACCCACAATCAGAAGATACTACTGCAGATAGTATGTGTATACAATAGGGGGTCTGCACATGCAAAAAGGCCAAGCGCCTAGAGCTCACTGCTCAAACACAAATAGGAGTCACACTGATTACAATTGCATGGTTAAATCCAATAATGATGTACTGCTCAAAATACAATCTTCATATGCTGGATTCAGTATCGGTTCAGTTCTGATATGTCTTCACAAAAACCTTCCTCAACCTTCAAATGATGTCTGTGTGTATAACTCTGCTTATTTTCGCATATACCTTATTACAAACCCTTTTTTCATTCGCCTATCGATCTTACAAATAAGATCTTACATATATACCAGAGCCTAGGACCAAAATGTGTAGGTTGGTTTTACAAAAGACATTATAATAAAAATAATTTACAAGTAAATCAATAACCGATGCAATATCTGATTCAACATGTCGGCTTAATGCATTTACAACATTAATAAATCATCTCCATAGCGTGTCGTGCTGATCTGGAATAGATAAGCTTGCTGGTGTTTATCCTGGACTGGTGCAGGAACACCCTTCTAAGGGCTCCCACCATTTGTTTTTGTTGTGATTTTGCTTCTTCATGAAGCCATGTAATGTAATAAGAGCCAAGAGCTCATTAGTTTTGTTTAGGTCCTAGTTTAGGTCCTAGGTTCACAAGTCTAGGTTGAGTTTTCTTTTGGGGTTGAGGGAATGTGAGCCTATTGACGAGTTTGGGGTCCTTTTGGCATGATTGTGTCTAGAGGATAGCCTAATAAAGGCCTAAAAGCCAAGAAAAGCAACATTGCAAAAGTTGCTTAAAAGTTGCAAAAAGTTGCATGACAACTTTTCAAAGTTGTCATGCAACTTTTCCACCAAATTAGTCATAACCTTAGCTTGGCATTGGGAACCCTAACTTTTGCACACAAACTGAGGAAAAGAAATTATAAATTGTTGCAAACCCTAAAATGATGGGGTAGATGTCAGATTGTACGACAAAAAGAAAAACACCTTGACTATGACTATGTTTTTGTTGCCAGTCGGCACAAATGGAGCATTAAAGGATTGATAATGGATTGTTCTGGAAACTAAATTGTGTTGAGAGTCTTGTATAGTGTTTATACTTTCATTTTGAGCATTTACATTAGGTTTATTTTTGCAAGTGTTGTGTGCTTTGTAAATATTTTGTAATTACCTCTTCACTATCCAGTTTTGGACTGCTTTGAGAAAATGGGTTGGTAACACCTATCCCCATTGTGGAAACACCATGAAACCATGGGGTATAGGAGTATAAAACCTGTACAGTATCTTAGAGGAAGCAAGGCCCTAGAGAATGTAGGAAAACCTTTCAAAAACTCACTCCTAGGCGAGACTGGTCTGTGCCCGGCTAGGAAGGGTCAAGGTTGCAGGGGTCCGTGAGAGCAAGGAAGGACAAGGAATGAGGCACCCTTTGGAGGAGTTGAAGAGGGGTGTGTGGAGAATCATTGGTGAGAAGGAGGAGCTTCTACCAATCTAGACAAGGTGGTGAAGACAGCAAACCAACTCTGTGACCCTGGCAGGCCTAAAAAACCCTTAAAAACCCTTAATTTCACCTAGGGTAGTGTACGGACACTTGGGGGCCCAAAACCAGGAAAATCCTTGAGCCTTTGATAAATGAATAGTAGTCCCTTTGGGAAGTTTTACAAGTTTTGGCATTGTTTGCAAGAGGAAGCCCTAAAAGTCTGGAATGGAGGCCTAATAGGGGTTCATTCCTTGTGGCCCTATTTTGTAGGAAAAAAGCAAAATTGTGAAATCGGTAACAAGAAGGAATGTCAAAACCTCTTGGGCAACATGAGTGGTTGGAGAAACATGTCAAAGACCTATCCTATCCTTTCTAGAAACTGAGAAGGTGTAGGAAGAGTTAAACCCTTATTAGCCTATGTAAGGGTTTTTGAAGCTTGTGAGTAGGTGAGAGCTTAGGAGAAGAATCACATGTCGTTGGTGGGTGGATTGGGCAAGGTCATGAGATCCCATAAGAAAAGGAAGACCTAGAGACCCTAGGGTGTGGTTGGAACACCTAGTGATCCAAGGAGAGGATCAAAGAGCATAGACTAGGCTAGTCTATCCCAAGCCCATTCCCATCAGATTGGTATCAGAGCCAAGTTAAAGATTTGGTGGACCGTGCATGTCTCTATATTCTGGTGAATTAGTAGGGGAGAACATAATGGTCACTAATGCAGAGCTGGATAGGGAGGTAGAAGAACAAAAGGAGAAAAATAGACTCCTTGAAGATGCTATGAGTGAGATAAGGAACAAGCTGCAAGAAGTGGTTGATTAGAGAGAACAAGAACTCTGGGGTGCGGACACCAATGACAGAGGCAAGAAAGCTATTGGTATAGATGACATTATACCTAAACCAGACCCCTTAATCAATTAAGAACCTTTTGTAAAGGCCATTAAGGCTTTGAATACAAAATCTTTTGAAGGATTGCCACTTTTTAGTGGAAGGATGGACATTGACACCATCATGGAATGGATTGAGGGTATGGAGAACCATTTTGAGTGTGAAGGTGTGATAGAAGCCCAAAAGGTTAAGGTTGCCAAATCAAGACTAAGGGGAGCAGCCTTGACATGGTGGAAGTACTTGCAAGAGGAGAGAATTAGCATGGGGAAGCTACCTATTGCAAACTGGAAGGCCATGGTGAGTAAGATCAAGGAGAACTACTTGCCAAAGGATTATGAAGTCCAACTTCATAAGAAGAGACAGGGATTGAAGTAGAAAGATCTTGATGTGGCCTCTTACACAGAGGAGTTTTAGAAGCTTTGTCTTAGATCCAAAGTCCAAGAAGAGGAATCT
This sequence comes from Cryptomeria japonica, assembly GCF_030272615.1. NCBI lineage: Eukaryota > Viridiplantae > Streptophyta > Pinopsida > Cupressales > Cupressaceae > Cryptomeria > Cryptomeria japonica. The sequence continues at coordinate 799,903,838 of NC_081407.1, read as the reverse complement.
ATCAAGGTGGCTAGGTATCTAAGTGGCCTAAAGTGGAACATCCAAGAGGAGATAAGCCTATGGACTCCTACCACTATCCAAAAATGTCATCAGCTTGCTGCTAAGGTGGAAGAGAGGAACAAAAGGAAGGGAGACTCCAACAACAGGGGTAGAGGGAGAGGTAGAGATCAAATGAGTCATCGAGGTGGTTACCAAAGCAAGACAAATGAGCAAAGGAATCAAGGAGAGTCCAAGTTGACTGAGCATAATAGTGAAACCACTCTCAGAGGAGGCCATTCTAGAGGAAGAGGTGTACAAGGGGGTCCAAATAGGGGTAGAGGTACCGGTAGGGGTAATTCCTACTTTGGCAACCATGAAATGCTACAATTGTGGTCAATTGGGACACCCGGCCTATAGATGCCCTGACAAGCCTACCTCATCAAATAGTGGAAAGAGGGCTGCTTATGCCCATGAAGACACATCAAGCAACAAGACACCTGAGGTGGACCATATTGAATTAGAAATTGGAGAAAATCTAATGTTCAATAGGGTCTTGATAAGACAGTCGGTTAAGGAAGAACCTAAGCATACGAGAGCATTGTTTAGGGTGAGATGCAAAATCCTTGGTAAGGTTTGCAAGGTGATAGTTGATTCAGGGTCAACTGATAACATCATATCAGATGAGGTAGCCAAGAAGTTGAAACTCACAAAGATACCTCACACTAGTCCTTACAGGGTGACATGGTTGAATCAAGAGCAGAGTGTGCTTGTCAATGAACAGACTTGGGTGGAGTTTTCTATTGGAGGGTACAAGGACAAGATCCTTTGTGATGTGCTACCCATGGATGCTTGTCATCTACTTCTAGGTAGACCCTGGAAATTTGATAAGAAGGTGATCTATGAAGGAGAGGAGAACTCCATTTCCTTCAAGAAGGACAATAGAACCTTTAAGATTCAGTCTCTGACAAAGAATGATGAGGGTACTTCAAGAACACCTAGTGTCTTACTTAACACTGGTAAAGAGTTCTTACACCTGCTGCATGAAGAGGAGACAGTGGGATGTGCCATCTTTGTGAAGCCAAAGGAGGAGGAAGGTAAGTTGCAGACAGAGGTACCTAAGGAGGTAAAGCAAATGTTGCAGGAATATAAAGACATAGTGAGTGATGGAGCACCTGCAACACTTCCACCAAGAAGGTCTATAAGCCATCAAATAGACTTTGTCCCCAGTGCATCCTTGCCCAATAAAGCAGCATATAAGCTCACACCTGACCAAAATAAGGAGGTGGCAAGGCAAGTGCAGGAGTTGTTGGATCAAGGACCGATCAAGAAGAGCATCAACCCATGTGTCGTCCCGGTAGTGCTAGCAACAAAGAAGGGAGGCAAGTGGAGACTTTGCACTAATTCAAGGGCAATAAATAGGATCACCATAAGGTAGAGATTCCCTATTCCTAGAATAGAGGATTTGATGGACTGTTTAGGGGGTGCCATGTATTTTACTAAGTTGGACCTTAAAAGTGGTTATCATCAAATTAGGATTAAGGAGGGTGATGAGTGGAAGACCGCTTTTTAGACCATAGAAGGGTTGTATGAATGGCTTGTGATGCCATTTGGACTTACCAATGCCCCAAGCACCTTCATGAGGTTGATGAATGAGGTGTTGAAGGACTTCATAGGCAGATTTGTGGTGGTGTACTTGGATGACATACTCATCTATAGCAGAACCAAAGAGGAGCACCTTGAACATTTGAGGTTAGTGCTAGAGAGGTTGCATGAAGAGAAGTTGGCAATCAACTTAGAGAAGTGTGACTTCTTGAAGAGAGAGTTATTCTACTTGGGGTTTGTGGTGTCTAAGGGAACCTTGAAGATGGATCCAAGCAAAGTGGAGGCAATCTTGAATTGGCCTGCCCCTAAAACAGGGACTGGAGTTAGGAGTTTCCATTGTTTAGCCCAATTCTATAGAAAGTTTGTGAGGAACTTCAGTGGCATACGTGCACCATTACTTGACACTATAAAAGGAGGCCTTAAAACTAATTTCAAATGGACTGAACAAGTTGATGAAGCATTCCAATTATTGAAGCAAGAAGTAGCCACAAAACCCATCCTACTCTTACCTACTTTTGACAAGCTATTAACATTGGAGTGTGATGCAAATGAAATTGCAGTAGGGGGTGTATTGAGTCAAGAGGGAAGGCTTGTGGCATTTTTCATTGAGAAGCTTAATGAGGCAAAGAAGAGGTATTCAACATATGATCTAGAGTTGTATGCACTAGTTCAGTCTCTCAAGAAGTGGAGGCATTACCTACTCCCAAAAGAATTTGTGGTGTTCATGGATAACCAGGCTTTGAGTTACATTAACACTCAAGAGAAGCCTAGCAACAGACATTTGAAGTGGATGGAGTACCTCCAATCCTTTACCTTTACCATCAAGCATAAAAAGGGGTAGCTCAACAAGGTGGCAGATGCTTTAAGCCGGAAGTTATTGACTGTCCAAGAATTACAATTGCAGAGCATAGGGATAGAAGGTTTCAAGGATCTCTATGAAGAAGATGAAGACTTCTCATCAGCCTACAAGGTCTGCAAGGAGTTTGAGAATCATTTTCATGGTGAGTATGCAGATTATACTCTTCAAAATGGTCTCTTGTTCAAAGGCAATTAGTAATGTGTGCCTAGAGGATCCATGAGAGAAAATCTCATACAAGAGAAACACAATGGAAGCCTAAGTAGACACTTTGGAATCAATAAAACTTTGGATCTAGTACCGAGATACTACTATTGGCCTAGGTTGCCAAGAGATGTGAGAAGGTATGTGGAGCAATGTGGTGTGTGCCAAAGGGAAAAAGGAGGATCAAACAATGCAGGCCTCTATCAGCCATTACCGGTCCCAAATAGGCCTTGGGAGTGTGTGAGCATGGACTTTGTGGTAGGACTCCCCAAGACAAAGATAGGTATGGATAACATCTATGTGGTGGTAGACAAGTTTTCTAAGATGAGCCACTTCATTCCATGTAGAACTACTCATGATGCTAGTTATATTGCACATCTCTTCTTTAAGGAGATTGTAAGGATTCATGGACTCCCATTAAGTATTATTTCAGATAGGGATAGCAAGTTCATGGGCCATTTTTGGCAAACCTTATGGAGAAGACTAGGAACTAATCTATCATTCAGCTTAGCTTACCATCCACAAACTGATGGTCAAACTGAAGTCATTAACAGGGTGTTAGGCAACTTGCTAAGGTGTCTAACCAAGGAGTACGGGCAGACTTGGGATCTAGCTATTCCACAAGCTAAGTATGCCTACAATGATAGTGTAAATAGGAGCACTGGAAGGAGTCCTTTTGAGGTTGTCTATGGCAGACATCCTAGAGGGGTGTGTGAACTAAGAGAACTTGGTTCAATGGAGATGAAGAGTGGGCAAGAAGAGGAATTCACCCAAACCATCAAGGAAGTACAAGAACAGGTCAAGAGAGCCATCCTAGAGTCTACTCAAAAACTGAAATCTAAAGTGGATGAGAAAAGGAGGGAGGTTCAGTTCAAAGTGGGTGACTATGTGATGGTCCATTTAAGTAAAGCTAGAATGCAAAGCGGCAAGCCTACTAAGCTACAAATGAAGAGGATAGGACCTTGTAAAATTCTGTCCAAATATGGTGAGGACGCCTACAAGGTGGATCTTCCTTCAGATTTGGCTATATCACCAGTCTTCAATGTCATTGATTTGATATTATACAAAGGTGAAATAGCAGGGTAGACTGAGAATCAGGCCAAGGTGCTGCAGGACTTAGATGTGAATGCCTTGCCTCAAGTGAAGCAGCCCATAGCAGAGTAGATCTTGGAGTCAAGGGTGAAGAAGTCTACTAGACACCACGTCTACATGGAACACTTGGTGAAGTGGGCAGGTCAACCTGTGTCTGAAGCTACTTGGGTTGAAGAGGGCAGGTTCAAGAAACTTGGTATTGATTCGGCTCTCATCTCTCCCCTAGTTCCTTAGTTTTGTGCAAAGGGGGAGTATGGTGTAGGAGCACCCTTCTAAGGGCTCCCACCATTTGTTTTTGTTGTGATTTTGCTTCTTCATGAAGCCATGTAATGTAATAAGAGTCAAGAGCTCATTGGTTTTGTTTAGGTCCTAGTTTAGGTCCTAGGTTCACAAGTCTAGGTTGAGTTTTCTTTTGGGGTTGAGGTAATGTGGGCCTATTGATGAGTTTGGAGTCCTTTTCGCATGGTTGTGTCCAGAGGATAGCCTAATAAAGGCCTAAAAGCCAAGAAAAGCAACATTGCAAAAGTTGCAAAAAGTTGCATGACAACTTTTCAAAGTTGTCATGCAACTTTTCCACCAAATTAGTCATAACCTTAGCTTGGCATTGGGAACCCTAAATTTGGCACATAAAATGAGGCAAAGACATTATAAATTGTTGCAGACCCTAAAATGATGGGGTAGATGTTAGATTGTACGGCAAAAGGAAAAACACCTTGACTGTGACTATGTTTTTGTTGCCAGTCGACACAAATGGAGCATTAAAGGATTGATAATGGATTGTTCTGGAAACTAAATTGTGTTGATAGTCTTGTATAGTGTTTATAATTTAATTTTGAGCATTTAGATTAGGTTTTTTTTTGCAAGTGTTGTGTGCTTTGTAAATATTTTGTAATTACCTCTTCACTGTCCAGTTTTGGACTGCTTTGAGAAAATGGGTTGGTAACACCTATCCCCATTGTGGAAACACCATGAAACCATGGGGTATAGGAGTATAGAACCTATACAGTATCTTAGAGGAAGCAAGGCCCTAGAGAATGCAGGAAAACCTTTCAAAAACTCACTCCTAGGCGAGACTAGTCTGTGCCCAGCTAGGAAGGGTCAAGGTTGCAGGGGTCCGCGAGAGCAAGGAAGGACAAGGAATGAGGCACCCTTTGGAGGAGTTGAAGAGGGGTGTGTGGAGAATCATTAGTGAGAAGGAGGATCTTCCTCCAATCCAGACAAGGTGGTGAAGATAGAAAACCAACTCTGTGACCCTGGCAGGCCTAAAAAACCCTTAAAAACCCTTAATTTCACCTAGGGCAGTGTACGGACACTTGGGGACCCAAAACCAGGAAAATACTTGAGCCTTTGATAAATGAATAGCAGTCCCTTTGGGAAGTTTTACAATTTTTGGCATTGTTTGCAAGAGGAAGTCCTAAAAGTCTGGAATGGAGGCCTAATAGGGGTTCATTCCTTGTGGCCCTATTTTGTAGGAAAAAAGCAAAATTGTGAAATCGGTAACAAGAAGGAATGTCAAAACCTCTTGGGGGAACATGAGTGGTTGGAGAAACATGTCAAAGACCTATCCTATCCTTTCTAGGACCTGAGAAGGTGTAGGAATAGTTAAACCCTTATTAGCGTATGTAAGGGTTTTTGAAGCTTGTGAGTAGGTGAGAGCTTAGGAGAAGAATCACATGTCGTTGGTGGGTGGATTGGGAAAGGTCAGGGGATACCACAAGAAAGGGAAGCCCTAGAGACCCTAGGGTGTGGTTGGAACACTTGGTGATCCAAGGAGAGGATCAAAGAGCATAGACTAGGCTAGTCTATCCCAAGCCCATTCCCATCATGGACCTATTTGCCGGTAATAACAAATATGCAAACATGAACATACCAATGAACAAATATCCAAGAAAATTTGTCCAAATGATGTCTTCAACATAACCAGGTGTTTTCCATGTCATTCCAAGTGCCGGTGAACAATATATCTTGCCGGTGAACAAGATATCTTGCCGGTGAACAAGATATCGGTGACTGTGCATAAGTCACTTGCTTGTCGGTGAACATTGCCAATTCTCCAAGTGCCAGAGTTGATAAGTGTTGACATCAATGGAAAAACCATATCAACATATCCAAAATATCAACATTTGCAACTAGTTGCTCCCCCTGTGGAGTAGCTCCACTCTTCACCAATCCTGCTTTAAGATTTTTAATAGGCTCCAGGATTGTTGGCTTCCCCATCTTCTTATTTGACTTCATGTAGGGGTACAACCACTAACGTACCTCTAAGATACTCAAATTTAGTCTTAGGTAGAGGTTTAGTAAATATATCTGCTAGTTGTTCTTTAGTAGATACATGCTCCAGTGACACATCTTTACTTTGCACTTTCTCTCACAGGAAATGATACTTCAGCTCAATATGCCTTGTCCTACCATGCAACACCAGGTTCTTAGAAATTTTTATAGCACTTGTGTTATCACATAAAATTATTACCAGTTCTGATATCTTCAACTTGAAACCTTCCAAAATGTGTTTCATCCAAATTGCTTGGGTACAATTCATAAATGCTACAACATATTTAGCTTCTATTGTTGATTGAGAGATACAACTTTGTTTCTTGCTGCTCCAAGACACTAGTTTGCCTCCAATAAAAAATGCTCCTCTAATTGTACTCTTCATGTCATCAACATTGCTTGCCCAGTCTGCATCTGTATAGACTTTTAAATCAAAGTCTCCTACATATGGATACCATAATCCATAATCAATTGTGCCTTTCAGATACCTGAAAAATTTGTTTGGTTGCAACCATGTGTGTCTCCTTCGGGCTTTTCTAAAATCTAGCAACCAATCCTACTACATGAGCAATGGCTGGTCTATTGTGGACAACATAATGTAGTTTACCTATCATGGACCTATACTCTTTTTCATCAATTGATGCAAAATCATCTTCCTTAGACAATTTACAACCTGTCACCATTGGTGCTCCAACTGGTTTGCAGTCTCCCATTCCAAAAGTTCTCAACACTTCTTTCACATATTTGGATTGTGTGATGAAAATACCTTCCTTCATCTGTTGGATTTGTAGGCCTATGAATTTTTTTATCTCACCTACCAGTGACATCTAAAACTCATTCTTCATTTCATTAGCAAAATCATGACACATCATCATTTCCTCCAAAAATAATATCATCCACAAATACCTCACTTATTAGTATCTTATCTCCTTTTGTCTTGAGATATATGTTATTGTCTTCACTAGTTCTTTGAAAACCTATCTTCACCAAGTGAGAGTGTAATCTTTCATACCATGCTCTTGGTGCTTGCTTCAATCCATATAATGCCTTATGTAATTTGCACACCATGTCCTTTTCTATAGTTAAAGAATAACCATCTGGTTGTTCAATGTAGACTTCCTCTTCCAATATTCCATTTAGGAATGCTGAATTAACATCCATCTGATATACTTTGAATCCTCTATATGTTGCAATTGCAAGTAGAGTCCTTACTCCTTCCAATCTTGCAACTGGTGTAAATGTCTAACCATAGTCTTCACCTTCTTCTTGTGCGTATCATTTGCATACCAGTTTGGCTTTATTCCTGACCACTACTCCATCTTCATTCAGTTTATTTTTGAATACCCATTTTGTACCTATTACATTCTTGTTCTCTGGTCTAGGTACCAATGACCAAGTATTGTTCTTTTCTATTTGGTCAAGTTCTTCTTCCAATGCCTTGATCTAGTTTTCATCTACAAATGCTTCTTTTGCAGTTCTAGGCTCAATGGTGGATCATACAAGAGTTCTCTCTAAGCCTTGTTCGAGTTAGCACACTTGCATTCTTGTCTCCAATAATCTAATTGAGGCTATGATTGAGTCTAGCATACCTTGGAATAACATGATCTTTTTTTGCAGGTTCTTCTTCTTCTTCTTCTTCTTCTTCATTTTCTTCATCTTCTACTAGACCTTCCTGTTCCGGTTGAATTGGGGCTTCTCTGTTTAGTTCATCAACTTCTGGCTTCATTGGTTCCGGTTCCAAAAACAGTGTGTAAGGTTCTTCTTCTTCCTTCTCTTTACTAGTTTCTCCTGATTTCTCAGGAAATTCATCGACTCGGACATTAACACTTTCAATTATCTTCTTAGTCTAGTTTTTTAACACTTGTAAGCTTTGCTCTTGGTGGAGTAACCAAGAAATATACCTTCATCACTCTTGGCATCAAACTTACCAATTTAATCACCTATTTTGATAAAACATTTGCTACCAATTTTTTTGAAATAACTGAAATTAGGTGATCTACCATACCAGTACTCATAGGGTGTTTTGTCCTTACCTCTTTTAACTAGTATCCAGTTCATTGTATAAATAGTTGCACTGACAGATTCTCTCCAGAATGTCTTAGCTACACCTCCTTGAATTAGCATAGTCCTAGTAGCTTCAACTACTGACTGGTTGTTCCTTTTTGCAATACCATTTTGTTGTGGTGTCCTAGTTGCTAGAAAGTTGCCTCTTGATTTCATTGCCTTCACAGTATCTGGTAAATTCCTCTGAAGTAAATTCACCACCTTGATCAGTTCTTAAGCACTTTATCATCTTTCCACTTTCATTTTCAACTAAGGCTCTGAATGCCTTAAAGTTGCTAAATTCTTCTATCTTATCTTTCAAGAATGTGACCCACATCATCCTTGAATAGTCATCGGTAAATATCATGAAGTAACGATCACCTTGAATACTCCTAGTCCTCATTGGTCCACAAAGGTCGGTATGAACCAAATCTAGAAAATGTTTAGCTAAGGAAGATTTGTTCTTGAAGGTTGAGGATGTCATTTTCCCTAACTGACATTCCTTGCACAAAGCATTCACCAGTTTGTCCAACTATGGCAAACCTCTTACTGATTTGGACTTACTAACTTTTACAATGTTGTCAAAATTTACATGACAAAATCACTGATGCCAAAGCCAACTATCTTCTAATTTTTCAATTAAACAATTGTTGACTTTAGATTTTAAATGAAACAAGTTACCTCTGGTCTATTTTCTGGCTGCAATTAGTTCACCTTTGCTTCCTGTAAAGCGGAAAATCGCGGTCGAACCCTAGTTGGTCTCCCCTCTTCTAACTCCAAGGAGAGAGAAGGGAGGTTCGCTAGGATTCGATGGGTTTTCACTTAGGGGGAAGACTTTACATTCAAAAGAGGGGTTGAAACTCATAAGATTCAATCCCACACAATGTAAGATTGGATGCTAAATGAATTTCAAGGGTTAGGAAAGCAAGGCTACCCTCTTTTGTAAAGAATGTTGATTAAGGAAATTAAGCTAAGGATGCATAGAAAGTCATAAAGATTCACTTATAAACTGAGTTCGGGTTATAGGATGAAGCTGCGGACCTGGAATTAGCAGTAGAATGTCGATACGGTGCTGTCCTGCAAATTTGAGAAAAAGTTGCCGGGACGATGGCGCCCGGCGCCACGGTCCTCCGAAAAATCCGCGAAACGAAGGGGGATCTGTTCGTCTCTGCACAAGGATTCCAGATCTTCAATTTCAGCCACGTACCTACAACCTACACACAGAAAAGCGAAGACGATTGGGGGGTTAGGGATTAGGGGTTTGCCTTTAGGTCAAACCCTGGTTTTGGAATTAACCAAGAAATGAGCAAGAGCTGTAAATGTAAATGACTGTAAAACAAGTACTAATACCTTGTTCTAAGGATGTTTGTATCCTTATGTGCGAAGGTTTAGATGTTGTATGTTGTATGTTGTATGTTGTAGCATGTAGTATGTGATCTCCTCTTCAATGGTTGAATCCTTGTCTTGAATGCAACACTTAGCCTTGAATGGAGACTTGAAATGATCAATTGCTTGAAAGAATGCTTGAATGCCTGAATGCTTGAGTATAGTTTCCACGCCTTTTTCCTCATATCGAATGAAAGAGGAAAATGTCATTTATATACTTGTCAATTAGGGCTGATAGACTGATTTTCCCGACCTTAGGCCGACCAGGGAATGTAATTTTCCAAATTGCAAACGAAAAGACCCGATACCACTTAGGAAACCGGGCCCAAAATAGGACCCAGGGACCAGGGCGCTGGGCGCTCTGGTCCCACCTCCCGGGGCAGCAGGGTGCAAGGAGGTTCAGGCCAGGGTGCATGAAAAATGCAGTTTTCAGTGTCGTGAGCAAGTTTTGGGGTCTCCATTCAGGTTGTGTGTTGCGTCGCCATCGTGAAGACCGAAATGCAGTCAAAATTGCAAGTGTCGCAATTTTAGGACGCTACATTTAGCCCCCACTTTAGCGGGAGTATGTATGCTCATACTTCCGGTAAAGTACAAGGAAACAACGTTGAAAGACTTTCACCACGTCAAGGAGGCAAGATACACCAAGCCCCCAGTGGACTAAGGATCTTACAACTTTGATTGACAAAGTAAAAGGGAAGATCACGAGGAAGAACCATGACTGTCAGTAGTAAGGTTCCCTCACTATGAGTCATGCAAAAGAAATACCAAAAATCTTCAAGACAAAGCTAAGTTTGCCAAGAAATTTTCAAGTATCTTTGAAAGGATAGACAGGGTGTATGCCCCCCTACGTTAAAGCGATCGCACACGCCTCAACGGGGGTGATTGTTTTAACGTAGTGATACACATAAGAAATGAGAAAGGAAAAGGAGCACGTTATCGCAAGGATTTAGCCCCCAAGTGTGAGATAAACCCAAGGATAATAGACACAAAACACAAAGCACGAGGTGACTTTGCTTTCCTCGGGGTCAGTATGTTGTATGATAAGTCATGTATATATATCATATGTATGTATGCATAATTGTTCTTCATTCCCCAATCAAGGAAGGTCACCTAGAAGAAGGGAACACATGTGTCTTTTGAGTCAACATGAGAGAGATCGAGAGATCTCAATGCTTTGCATCGTCCTCAAGTAGACAACACTAAGGACAACAAATAGAAGAATGAGAATAACATATAGAAGAAGTAACAAAAGGGAGGGGGAGAGAATCTGCCATGCTAATGTAACTAGTCTAGCATGTCATCTACCCCCCGATCTTGCTGATCAATGTTTCGGGAAGGCAGGGAACACGCTAGAGGAGGAACATCCAACACAGCAGATGGAGCTATCACAAGATCCAAACAAGGGCTATGTTCATGTTCCGAGCCACATTGTTCTTGTCTAGGAGCTAGGATAAGTGCTTTAGAAAATTCATTAGATAAATGGTTATCAACATCAACAAGTTCATATTCGCTATCAGAAGCAAGAGGAGTAACATTTCCATCATGCATAACATTTTCATCTATATCAAGATTTATAAAAATAGGATCTTTAACTCGCACAGGATCAAGACCATCATGCATCTTATGTTTAGGAGATTTAGGCTCAATATCCGGCTGAGGAGAAAATGGAATAATGCTTGTTGAAGGTGTTTTTGGAGATGGCAAAGTTTGAGAAGCAGCTGCTTGAGCCCTAAGATGATGCTTTCGTCGACGTTCCCGTGCAGAACGATTACGTCTAGTCTTAGTAGGAAGTGTAGAAGATAGAGGAGGAGGAATGTTCTCATCCCTATCACTTGGGTGTTTAGGTTGTGGTCTCTTAGGCTGGATAATAGGAGAAGAAGAAGGTCTCTTCTCTCTATAGAAGGCAGGAGGAGGAACTGCTCCATATAAGGGAAGAATTCTTGGTTTAGGAAGAAGACCAAGTCCATCATGATGAGGAGGTATAGGTCTATTTTTAGAAGATTTATTAGGCATAGACATAGTCACATCCATGGGGACGGGTTGGGAATCTTCTTGGGGAAAGACATTAGTTTTGTCTTTCAAAGGAAGAATTTCCTCCTCAAGAATGATAGGAATGTCAAGTTTAGGTGTTCTAGGTTCACTTAGAGATAAGATCATATCTGTTTTCCACTTTTGATAAGATTTGAAAAGATGATCACTTCGCGGAGGAAGAGATTGGAATTGTTTGGGCCAAAAGTAATCAATAGGAACACTAGAGGTTCTTTCGGCTGGTTTAAAGAGACTATGATTGACAGTAACAACTTCACCATTATGGGGAAATTTCAAACACTTATGAATAGGAGAAGCAATAGCTTTCATGGAAGATAGCCAAGGATAGCCAAGCTTCACATGAAATTGTTCGGAAGAAGGAATAATAGCAAAGTTCACATCAAGGGATTTGTTATGGACCTCAATAGGCAATGTAATAGAACCAATTGCAGGAGAAGAAAATGCATCAAATAGTTTCACAATCACATCTGTTTTGTCATAGATCACTTGATTCAATTGCAAAGTAAAAAGAAATTCTTCAGTAATAACATTAACCATGCACGAAGGATCAATAAGCACTCCACGGCAAGGCATATTCTTGACTTTTGCAACTATGTATAAAGGACCATCAGGTGCTCTAATGGTTTCGCTAGAATCAAATGTGATGGAAGGTTCTTTAGGGTTTTCTTGCTGCTCTACAAAGTTAATCACATTCGGAGTCATAGACACAAGACCATCAGATGAGAAAGAGGAATCATTAGCCTCAATCACATTAGAAGTATGAGAAGTATGAGAAGGTAATGGATCAGTAAAAATCTGAAGATTTTGGTTAGGAGGAGGTACAGATGTGTTGCCTTTATCATTCACTCCAGAAACAGAAATAGTATTATTATCAATCAAATCTTGAATTTTACCCTTTAAAGAAAAGCATTTTTCAGTATCATGACCAGGCTGACGATGAAAATGACAGAAAGCTTTATGATCAAAATAAGGTGAAGTAATCTTTGCAGGATCAATTTGTCTTATAGGAGGAAGGGTAAGCACATTTTGTTCCAATAACTTATTCATAATACTATGCAATGATTCATTCAAAGGAGTATACTTTCTTTCTTTCCTGAAAAATTTAGAAATAGGAGGCACACCTGATGCTGCATTCACATTGTTGTTGATGATGTTTTCATTGAATTTGATGGAATCTCTGTTCGGTTTAAACTTCCCAAATGGTTGTTGACTGCTATCACCCTTATCACTCGGAGCCATAGGATGTGATTGTTCCATTTGACTCACAGTCAGTTGATAATTGTGAAGAGTGGCACACAACTGTTGGAAAGAGGTAAACTCAGAAAACAGAAGTTTGTCTCGAATATCTTTTTGCAAATTAGAAATAAAGATTCTTTGAATATCATTGTCAGGCACTGGAAAAGAAATTTGAGCATACAAATGCTTATATCTACCAATGAAATCAGTCACTTTTTCTTTAACACCTTGTTTACAATGCATTAAATCAATCAAAGTAACTTTAGGACTTATATTGTTTTGAAATTGTTGAATGAAAGCATTTACAAGTTGTTCGAAAGAAGTAATAGAATAAGAAGGCAACGAGCAATACCACTGTAGGGCTTTGTCTCTTAATGTTCTGGTGAATAGTTTTGCAAGCAACCTTGGGTCATAAGCAAAATCAGTACATATTGTTTGAAAAGTCTTAACATGTGTTAGAGGATCTCCTTTACCATTATAAAGTTCCAAATGCGGGATTTCAACATGCTTAGGAGGAATAGCTCGAACAATGTCAAGAGAAAGTGGGCTCGCAACATCAAATGTGGGCACACTAAACTTAGATTGATTCATAGAGGCAATTTGTTGCTGTAAAGAAGAGACAGTTTGTGCAACATTATTAATGGTAGCTTCAGTCGAAGAGTTCATATTAGGTGTGTTAGATTGAGATGGAGGTGTGATGTTATTGAAAGATGGTAAAGAGTAAGGTGGTGGGACCCTATGATAGTCAACCATAGGGGATGATTGGATAGGAGGAACACTACAAGGAGGAATGGAATGGTTAAATGAATTGCCCCCTTGTGTCATGTTCATTTGTGAAGATGTAATAGGAACACTTATTGAAGGAATGAATGAAGAAGTCGGATTAAATGAAGGAATAGGGTTAATTGAAGAAGGAGGATTGCCCCCATGACTGGTAATCATAGGAGGAATGTCTTGTATAGAGGTGGCCATGATGTTCGATGTAAAGGTAGGTATACTAGCAATAGAAGTGGTCAAAGGAATAGAATGATTGACTTGTGTAGGAGGTTGTGTATAACCTAAAGATTCAGCACAACTCTTCATAGGCATCACATTCGAATCCACAATGTGTGCGATACCACGTAAAACATCAATTCCATTCTTATCACTTTGAAGCATACGTTTTAGACCCTCAATTAAAGGAAGAGCTTGACTATCGGGATACTCATGAGACATCCATTGGTGAAAATCGTCAAATTGGTTATCCAATTTGGAAAGTTGTTCAACAGAAACTTCATGGGGAGCTTCTTCATCATTAGGAGGATTAGAGGAATTACCCATGTCCTCGTTAAAAAGACTACTCAAATTAGGTTCCATCTCCTCGGTAGTTAAACCTCGGAAAGACTTAATTCTACGGCTTCATCTAACGGGAATAGTGTAAGTAGGGCTTATTGTTGTAAAACTCATGCACTAGAAAGAGAGAGAAGATTTTGAATTTAGAGGTAGCAATTTTCAGTAAAATCAGCCAATCTTCCAGATTTAAGCTGTTAAATGCAATCACAACAGTCTCCCGAAATTTCGAAAAAAATGTCCGGGACCGTGGCGCTCGGAGTGCAACACGGTCCTTGCAACTTTTTTTGAAATTTGCAGGGATGAAAGGTATGATGATTTTAGAGCTAATCTGAAAAAATTGAGGGATTTTACGATCTGTAGATAGGCCAAATTAAAGTTGCAATCTCAAAATTGAACCCTATCAAGATTGTCGAAAAATGCAAAAATTTGAATTTTGAAAAAGAGAGGGAAACTGAAATTTTGAATTTTATGATTTTAGAGGGAATGTCAAGAGCAATGCAAATTTTGAATTTTGAAAATTGATTCAATTTTACGCAAAATTCAATTTTGAAAGCGGAAATCAAAGTTGTTGTAATTAAGCACTTAATTTCAAAAGCCACAAATTGCAAAAATTTGAATAAAGCACTGAGATTTTGAATGAATAAAAACACACTTTTCAAATTTAAGACAGTAAGAACACAATTTTGACACACAATTTCAGTTTCGATAATTTTTGAATGATTAGGAGCCTTAGACCAAGCAATCACAAGACCAACTTTGACTGTAATTTTGAAAGTGTTATAATTGACAAAATCAGCCAAAATTCTGGATTTTAGCAGGAAAATACAGCAAGATCTTGCTCCCGAAATTTTGGAAAAAATATCGGGGACGATGGCGCTCGGAGTGCAACACGGTCCTCGCAACTTTTTTCCAAATTTTCAGGGATGAAAGATATTGTGATTTTATTGCGGAATCCAAAGTTACAGCTGATTTGGAGATGTTTTGATCGGTCAAATTGTCGGACAAAGGTTGAATCAAGAGGGTTTCAAAAATTAGGGTTTTGACTTTTAACCACTTAATTTTCAAAATTAAAGCACAAATATGAATTGATAATTTGTAATAGAAGGACAGATCTGAAACAAGCATTAACATTTAGACATTTCGCAAGTTTAATTACTAAAAAGAAATTTTAGGGTTTTAATGCAATCACCTCTAAAACTTTGCAAAAGATCAAACATGGAAATGTAATCAATTTTTTCAGATCTAAGCATGAAAAATCAGAAAGGATGTTCACGTCGGGTTCACCAAAATGTAAAGCGGAAAATCGCGGTCGAACCCTAGTTGGTCTCCCCTCTTCTAACTCCAAGGAGAGAGAAGGGAGGTTCGCTAGGATTCGATGGGTTTTCACTTAGGGGGAAGACTTTACATTCAAAAGAGGGGTTGAAACTCATAAGATTCAATCCCACACAATGTAAGATTGGATGCTAAATGAATTTCAAGGGTTAGGAAAGCAAGGCTACCCTCTTTTGTAAAGAATGTTGATTAAGGAAATTAAGCTAAGGATGCATAGAAAGTCATAAAGATTCGCTTATAAACTGAGTTCGGGTTATAGGATGAAGCTGTGGACCTGGAATTAGTAGTAGAATGTCGATACGGCGCTGTCCTGCAAATTTGAGAAAAAGTTGCTGGGACGATGGCGCCCGGCGCCACGATCCTCCGAAAAATCCACGAAACGAAGGGGGATCTGTTCGTCTCTGCACAAGGATTCCAGATCTTCAATTTCAGCCGCGTACCTGCAACCTACACACAGAAAAGCGAAGACGATTGGGAGGTTAGGGATTAGGGGTTTGCCTTTAGGTCAAACCCCGGTTTTGGAATTAACCAAGAAATGAGCAAGAGCTGTAAATGTAAATGACTGTAAAACAAGTACTAATACCTTGTTCTAAGGATGTTTGTATCCTTATGTGCGAAGGTTTAGATGTTGTATGTTGTATGTTGTATGTTGTAGCATGTAGTATGTGATCTCCTCTTCAATGGTTGAATCCTTGTCTTGAATGCAACACTTAGCCTTGAATGGAGACTTGAAATGATCAATTGCTTGAAAGAATGCTTGAATGCCTAAATGCTTGAGTATAGTTTCCATGCCTTTTTCCTCATATCGAATGAAAGAGGAAAATGTCATTTATATACTTGTCAATTAGGGCTGATAGATTGATTTTCCCGACCTTAGGCCGACCAGGGAATGTAATTTTCCAAATTGCAAACGAAAAGACCCGATACCACTTAGGAAACCGGGCCCAAAATAGGACCCAGGGACCAGGGCACTGGGCGCCCTGGTCCTGGAGGACCAGGGCGCTGGGTGCTCTGGTCCCACCTCCCGGGGCAGCAGGGTGCAAGGAGGTTCAGGCCAGGGTGCATGAAAAATGCAGTTTTCAATGTCGTGAGCAAGTTTTGGGGTCTCCATTCAGGTTGCGTGTTGCATCGCCATCGTGAAGACCGAAATGCAGTCGAAATTGCAAGTGTCGCAATTTTAGGACGCTACACTTCCATAAATCTTTGAGACTCCATTCTTGAATTCCAGTGGGTAACCCTTTTCATTGAGTTGCGCAACACTCAAAAGATTGTGTTTCAATCCTTCAACCCAGTAGACATCATATGCAATGCTTTGACCATTTAGAGAGATGGATCCTTTCCCTTTCACCATGTAGGGTGATTCATTCCCAAATCTCACAACACCTCCATCAAACTCTTTCAAAGTAAGAAACTTAGTTCGGTCACCGGTCATGTGGTGTGAACAACCACTATCTATAATCTAGTCATCTGAACTATCCATGTGAGAGACCAACACCTTCTGATCTGATATCTCCTCTTTAATAGAAACAAAGACAATGTCCTCATGTACATCTTCCTCAGATTATTCATCTGTAATTCCTCCATCCACTACAATGAGACAATATCTTTTACCTTTGCCTTTATACTTCCTATACTTCTCACGTTTTTGCTCATTATCTCCATTAGGATAGTTAGCAACAATATGTCCAATCCGATTACATGCAAAACATTTCAAAGGTAATTTACCTCTGTACTTACCGGCACCTCTAGGTAACCACTTGGCCAAAAATGCTTCAAGCTTAATCAGACTATCTTCATCATCTACCTCTCTGCTAAATCTAGACTCATGACTGTAGCTCACTTCTCTTCTTTTCCTTACTGGTGGGGTTGAGACTCAGGCTCTAAATGCAGATTCTGATCTCTAAACACTTCCATCAAAACCATTTAATTTAAATGCAGTTAATTTACCAATGATAGAGTCAGGAGTTACCTTTGTCTTATCAATATATTTGAGTTAAGGAATGGCTGCAACTCAAATACTGTAGACTGGTAGAAGGATTCTTAACACCTTGCTAACCACTGTGGTATCGTCCACTGTACCTCCAACACTTTTGATTTCTCCGACTATCTCCTTGATCCTCTGACCATACTATTGAATATTCTCTCCTTCAGCCATCCACATATCATCGAATTTCCCTCTAAGACTCTCTTCTTTGGCAATCTTAACATGCTCATCATCGCTATAGATATCTTCTAGTTTCTTCCATATTTCATATGTAGTCTCCAATCCATGAACATCAACATAATCTGAATCGGACAAGGAACTAATGATGGCCTCCAATGCTTGATTGTTCTCTTGTCTTCTTTTGATCATTTTTCAGAATCCCACAAGGAAAGTTATATTTAGTAAAAACATGTTCGCAATATTGAATTCCTAAGCTCTTGATATAGATCTTCATCCTATCACTCCAGATTCTACAGTTTTCCCTATTTAACTTTAGACCTTCTTTCTTCATCATCTTCTCCTAGATCTTTTCCTCAAGCTAGTAGGCTTAAACACAAGAGGACCTGAAATGCTCTGATACCAATTGATAATATGATGAAACTATAAGGATCTGGTCAACTAATAAGAGGGGGGGGGGGATCAGTAGATATAAAGTAAACTAAACTTGATCAAAACATCAATGATACAATGCAATAGATCTGAAACTCAAATACCATTTAACCAAAACATTAAACCACTTCACTAATATCAATAATAGCTCATTTCAGATCACTTCTAGTCATCTAAACGTATCTAAGTGGATTTACCAGTCATTCATATCAACCATATCAAAACACATCCACAAAATCATTCACCACTTGACACAATGATTTTTCACATGGAAACCCAAATGGAAAAAACCACGATGGGGATGAATACCCACAAGTATTTTGAACTCTTTTGAAGTTCACCCTGTTAGGATCCAAGCCTTGTTAGAAGCTTATACAATAATGTCCTGTTAAGAATAGATCTGGTTAAGGGATTGTTTACAATACCCTGTTAAAGGTAACCTCGATGGACGATTTTGAATCCAAGCTAGTGGATCACCTGGTTAGAGGATTTCAACATGAAGCCTATTAAAGCTTACCCGGTTAAGGGATTTAACTATTGTAATGGTTAGAGAACAACATGTTCTTTTCTGATCTGGTAATAGCACTTCCTTGCTTAATTAGATCCTTTATCACTCCTATCTACCTTCACAACATTTTGCAGACACTCCTTCTGGTTCGGCAACTATCACACTTCCACAATTAACCAAATTTCCAACACAATTACAAAACAACTCATCGACCTTATAACAAAATACAATAGGTAGGTAACACAACACAAAACCTACGAATCTCATAGAGATTACAAACATATCGATTCAATCATAACTGTTGGATTACATAACAATCAACTACACATTGTTCTAGACAACTTCAACCGCTCTTGGATCACCACACATTGGATCCTGTAGCTCATCACGCAGTTTCCACTTCATGCTATGCATTTTATCATTCCCAAGATAAACAGTTATCTATACACGCCAAATCCACTTTGAAACTCATCACATGCATCATGCTTATGTGGTATCTTCATCTTCGATCATCATTTGGTCATAGATCATCACAACTGATTCTCCAAGCTCCATCAGTTAGTGTTCGACTTATCAACTGGTTAGGGTTATCAGTTGATCTCTCTGCTTCAATAACACTACTGGTTTCCCTCAATACTTTACTATCGATTGCATTACTACATCTTTACCGGTTGCAATACAACTTCATTACTGGTTACTATTGACATCAATGACAACACTATACTTCATCAATGCAATCTTCATGCAATGCCAACAATTGACTCCAATTCACTTGGCCTCCATTGTTCTCCTTCTTCATGGGGGAATGATGGCTCTCAAAGTTGAACTTCATGAAAACCTGCAATATAAAAGCACAACAATTACAAAGATAATGGTTATTGATATTGGAGATTGATGTTCAATTTATAGATTTTGAGAGGTTCAATTAGATGGTTGAGATTGATTTGAAGACAAAATTGATCAATGGCTTAGATTCAATGAGATAGGTTGGTGAGTGACAATTACTCATTTTGATTGAATCTTATTGAGAAAATAACTCACTTGACTAACTAGTCAAGATATGTGATTGAGAGTGGAATTAAATTGATTGAGTGGTTAGAAAAAATGTGATTTCAAAAAGAGTAGAAGTAACTGACTAGTTAGAAAAATGTGATTGAGGACTAACTAAGAGTCAGTGGCAGTTAGGAATTTCCACATGTGATGTAGAAAATTTAGAATGAAATGTCATTTAGATTGAAGTGGGTTTTTGAAAATATTAAATGAGATTAAATAAGAGGGAAATGATTTTGAATTGAATTTGGAGTGAAATTAAATTTATTTGAAATGAAGGTCAAATGTCATTAAATAAATTTTAGAAGTTTATTTAATTAGAGAACATCATTAGATAATTAAATAATTTAAATAAATTATTTAACTATAGGAAAATGGAAACTGAATTTAATTAAACAATAAAAATTATTTAATTAAAGTGAAAATTTGAGATTAATTAAATATTAGTATTATTTAATTAATATTAAAAAGGGGGAATGATTAAGAGGATGACCTTGTAGTGCAATGGTTAGTTGCATGTCATGTTGATGTGGCAACCACAATTCCAATCTCTTCAGGCCTACGTTTGAGCCTTGTGGATGCAAGTTGGAGCAAAATAGAGAGATAAGGAGTAGAGGATGGCAAAAAGGAGATATAAGGGTGTTAATGCCAAACAGATATGAGGATGAGGTCCATCAAAAATGTGGCCTCATTGATTCATAGCTCCAGTCAAAATCATTTACAGCTTCAACCCCTTACTGATCAAAAAGGGGGGGGGGATGATTAAGAGACTATAAATATTATGAAAATGACGAGGAAAATTGCTTTATAAGAATAAAATTAGATAAATTAAATAATTAAAATTTTTTAATTAAGAAAGAGGAATAATTAATGAAATTGACGTTTGTAGGAACATGACAGTTATAAGTGTCAATATTTTGCCCCTCTTTGAGACAATGCATTTTCAGGTGTTGTTACAAAGAAAAATCAAGAAAAACTTGCCCTAGTATGCCCCAGTGGCAATAGGGTATTATGGTGCCCCCCTTAAGAAATTGGTCAAAAAATTACGATTTGAATCTCAATTTGATGATAATGCGATTAGGATTATAAATATGAAATTTGGAGAAGCTTTGGGTTCATACAAGCAACCTACAAGGCATTTGAAGGGTAAAAGAACCATGACCAATATGGTAGGAAACCCTAATTAGGCTCTATTTCTGCTATGAATAGGGAATTTCGGGTTTCATTTGGTCATTTGCATTATTGGAGCTTAGGAGATTTAGGGTGAGTTTGGAGCAACTTTTGAGCGCTTGAGTAGCTATGGCGGGTGTCAAACGTAGGCAAAACTTGTCAGAGTGAGTTAGGATGTACAAGAGGGCAAATGACGTAGGCGACAACGTAAGTACCTTGACCAAGCTTGTCATTTTTGAGCATTTATTGCATATAAAAAATTAGGGTTTAGGATTGTTAATTTTAAGTGTTTCGCATATGTACTTTGATTTTTTTGCAATTGCTAATTGTGCTTCACAAATGTTAAGAGGTTCGCATTTGACTAGTCCTTTTTCACAACTAATTATGGATTTACACGTGAAAATTGATTTTCGCAATTGTTGTTTATATTTTGCATCTGCTAGTTAGATTTCACAATTGCTAAAATAAGGATTTCTCCAACATTTTGAGTCTGAGGTCTGCATTTGTTTAGGTTAATTAGGTTCTTTGATAAGTTTAGGTTGAATTTACATGATTTGCAGGTTGTTCTTCCAATCCTAGTGGCACAGGATAATATACCTAAGGGCATTGCATGGCACCACCAACTGGATGATTATGAGCACTCTCACTTGTGACATCTTAGTCTATATCATGTGTGCTATATGATCGAGATTACAACCAACAAGGGTCTAATCACCACACTTGAAGAGTGGTGTTACTCAGAGACAAGCTCATTCCACCTTCTGATGGGTGAGGCTTATATGACAATAGAGGATGTTTGGCACATCCTGCACCTCCCTCTTCATGGTGAGAGGGTTACATACTAGCCACAGTTTTGGGATTGCAACTCTATATGATCTATATGAGTGCGGCCCTAAGGAGTTAGTGATGAATGACCTTTATGAGATCAAGTGGATGAATTTGATGACAACATACAATAGGTTCAGTGTAGTGCTGTGCAGTTTGATTGTAGGTACATTGGCTCCAAATCGACAAAACCATGGTTCCCCTGTGGGTTGGGGTTGAGTTTTGAGGGCCATGGTGCTTGGATCTGAGCTCCCATAGCCTATGTATTTGGTGTCTGGTGTCTAAGTAACATTATCACCTACCTATACATCCTGCAGCACAACATCAACCACTTGTATATCGAGCATAGTGGTGTCCTAGCCCTCATCTTGATCATCATCGTCCTCCTCATCACTAGAACTAGAGCCAATCAAAGTTAGAATAATCTAAAGAGGTCTATCCCCTATCTCCCAAACCTCCTCAATATAGACATCCATACCCTCTTCTCTTCCACCTATTGTCAACTATGGTCCAATCACTAGAGTAGCCTGTCTTCCATCACCGACACCATCTCGTCATAGGATTTGTCCCCCATCACCACCTCCATTTCCACGATCTCCCCTCCCTCTTCTACCTCCCCCTCTTGCCCTCTATCAACCTCTGCCTCTATCTCTTTTTCCTCCATGACCACCACCATCCCCCTCATCATGCCTACCCGACCTGGCACTACCTCAACCTTGCCTCATCCGTCGATCGATGCCACCAATAATGGGTACCAAGGGATATATAAATGGAATCAACCTCTGTGTGGCCCACCATATGTCATACTGTGGTGTCGTACCTACATCTATAACTGCTAATTGTTAGGCCCACTAAATTGGACGAAGACTGTCAAACTTTGCATATGCTACTTGTGGGTCGATGCACGACCCCCAATTTGTAACCTCCCTAGAAGACCGAGCAAATTAAGTTGTACCTTGTGGCACACCCTAAATCTTCCTAAACTATCTAAATAATCAATTAGCCAACTAAATATCAATGATCCATTGTGACCTCACTTGTGAGGGGAAATTTATCATGCTAATTAAACTAAGAGGTAACCACTAAAACCTGAAATCTAAATAACATATTCCAATCACAACTCAATGAAGGAATACAAATGAAATAAACAAAACAATCATGAAAACATGCAACAAATAAACCCATGTTGACTCCAATGCACTTGGCCTCCATTGTTCTCCTTCTTCTTGTGTGGGTGATGGCTCTCAAAGTTGCACCATGAAAACTTGCAAGATAAAATAACAAGAATTACGAAGATAGTTGTTGTATTGATATTGGAGATTGATGTTCAATTTATAGATTTTGAGAGGTTCAATTCGATGATTGAGATTGTTTTGAAGACAAAATTGATCAATGGTTGAGATTCAATGAGATAGGTTGGTGAGAGACAATTACTTATTCTGACTGAATTTAATTGAGAAAATAACTCACTTGACTAACTAGTCAAGAGATTTAATTGAGAGAGGAATTGAATTGATCGAGTAGTTAGAAAAATGTGATTTCAAAAAGAGGGGAAGTAGCTTACTAGTTAGAAAAAGATGATTGAGGATTGACTGAGAGTTAGTGGCAGTTATAAATTTTCACATGTGATTTAAGAAATTCAAAATGAAATGTCATTTAGATTGAATTTGGGATTTTGAAAATGTTAAATGAAATTAAATGAGAGGGAAATAAATTTGAATTGAATTTGGAGAGAAATTAAATTTATTTGAAATGAAGGTCAAATGTCATTAAATAAATTTAATGAGAGGACATCATTAGATAATTAAATATTTTGAAGAAATTATTTAATTATAGGAAAGTGGAAATTGAATTTAATTAAAAAATTAAAAATATTTCATTAAAGTAAAAAATTGAGATTAATTAAATAATAGGATTATTTAATTAATATTTAAAAGGGAGAATGATCAATTGATTAAATGATTATGAGATTAGAAAGATTATGAAAATGATGAGGAATATTGAATTTGAAGAATAAAATTAGATTAATTAAATAATCAAATTTATTTAATTAAAAAAAATAATTATTGAAGTTGACATTTGCTCGTGCAGGACAATTTTAAGTGTCTAAACTATCTTATCTAATCTATTGAAGCACAAAAGGGAACAATCAAAACCACAAGTGCCTAGCTCTACCAAGGGTTTGTGGTTTGGCCTATTGGTTGTTCTCCAATGTAATTGGTGGGATTGGGTTTGATTCCTAGTTTGCATGTTTAAGCTAGTGAATCTCATTTCCACCACATTACAAAAGAAAATTTGAGTTAATTGGAAGTGGGTTCATCATGAGAGATACAAAAGGTTGGTATTTACAGTATGGTATATCAATGTTCTTAGGTATAAAAACAAATAATGAGGCAAAGTGGGAAGCTTTGATAGTAAGAAAGGGTATGGTGGTGGATTGTCAAAATAGAAAAGATGATTCCTTGATAGTAATTAATGCTATATATCTTAAGGATCCTTCCCCAATTGACATTTTAACCACTCTATGGAGGAAGTTCTTGAAGCACGAGTAAGACTTTATGAAAATTAGCTATAGACATTGCTAAAGATTATCAATTTGAGTTGCTAATTATTTAGCCAATGTTGTCTTAAGTCAAGACCTTTTTACAACCAAGTATAGCCCTCATGTAGCTGCTTGGCATGCATTGGGGAATTTTAGGGCAATTGCATTAGTCTTCAAACCCCTTGATAGATGTAAGGTAAGTCATTCATATTCCCCTCAAGCATGTTAACTTATGATGGGGTAATTGGTTTTCATTCATAGGATAATGGAAAGATAAATTATTATGTTTAAAGGTGTTTCAATTATGCCTTATAAAATGCTTTATAAGAATGGTGTTATATTCAACGTTGATAAGCTTGATGATAGCTGCAAAGGTACATAAGAAATAATGGCTTGATATTTGTAGGATTCTTAGCTTTTAAATTTCTTCCATTATTCATCAAAGAATATGGTTTGGTCTTTGCTTATCACCTTAAATGCATCTTTTATTGTGAGAATGATACTAACTTAGGGTTTATCTAAAAAAATGATTGGGAGAACATAGTTTAGCAGTTGGAATAAAAAGATATTAACATTGCATGGAGATTTGTGACCAATTTGGTTGTTTTTGTTCATAATGTGAAGGTTAGAGACCTCAAGTGTTGTAATTATTTTGCCTACAAAATTGAATGTAATGTGTGAACCTAAACTTTCCCTATAAATATAATTTGACCAAATCTTGATGATTGAAAAAAGTTCTCTTTGGTACAGTACACCCATGTCTAAGAAATTGCTATTGATAAATACCATTTAGGAACTTGTTAGACAATGAGTTATTCTCCTTAAGTCAAACCCTTAGGTGGACCAATTTTATGTTGATGAGCACGTTCAAAGAAAATGAGCAAGCTTCCAATATGCCTAGAATAATGTAACTAGGATGAAGTATGATATTCATGACACTCTCCTATGTGTGCTCCTTAATGATCTTACATTTCTAGGTGATATGGAAATCAGTTAGGGCATGTTCTTAAACACACCATGCTATTGCGTAATTTGAAATATTGTGTGCTTTAGACATCTGGTAATGGCTAGTAAGGGAAGGAAAAATTAACCCAATTTAACAAGTTTGGAATTCAATGCAAATGGTTCAAAGTTGTGTGTGTGTGTGTGTGTGTGTGTCGATTGTGCATTCACATAAGTAGTTAGACCGATTGTGCATTCACATAGGTAGTTAGACAATTGATTATATATCAACTACCACACAAAAATACACCAACATATACACTAACTAATATAAAAAAAATTGTATCAAAATTAACCTAAACACATAAGATGAAGCATTATAATTATTATTATAAATTAATGCTGAGAATTGTATTAATCTATTTTCTATTGATTAGACTTAAGATTAGGAGATTTCCCATTCAAGTTTAAAGTTGGAAAATTGAAGTTTTGACCAAATGTATTTTGAACGTTGAAATTTGTGGAATGCCAATTATAATTTATTTAAGACCGTACAATTTCGTTGACTACTTAGATTATAATTTCGAGGGAACAAAAACAAAACAAAACTCCATTTTATTCAATTAACAAAAAAAGCACGTCACTCCATAAATAAAATATTTAAAATTGGTAAATTTTCATATACACGTAAGTTGAGGAAGTCGACAAAGGGTGGATAAGATCCTTGTAACATAAAGTCACGAGGCACAACTATTGTTAGGATATATGGATATGAAGTAGATGACTTATTTTATGCAAATACTAGGGGCCACACCTCATGTATTCAACTGTATCCCTCATGCTCACTCAATTATGACATAAGTATATTGATGTCAATTTATTAGGTCGAAGTTGTGTTGGGTGAATTTGGTGAAATAGATATTCATGTCAATGTTTAATGGTACATTGAAAGAGATTGATGATTCACGCATTTAAGGTGATCTATTTTTTTAAATTATAAGTTAGAGAAAATATCAAAGATGTTTATCTTCTCAAGAAAAATGATTAACGATAGAAATTTTATGAGAAATATCATCCTAAAATAATTAAACTTAGTTAAATGTTTCGATTCATAGGAGGAAATTCTAGTAAAGTCTTTGGTTTTAAATGCAGTTGAAAAGTATGAGATTCACAATCTTCAATAGCTTTGTAATGCTTGTCTAGATGATAGTGTTGGTAGCCTTACATTAAATACAGAAAGTGAAATTTAGGAGGATAACATCAACACGTTGACCATAACATAGTTGGTATGTAAATTTTTAGGCATGCAACTATTTGTAAAAAAATAATACCAATATGTAAGAAATGTTTGAGAGTATATGGTTAATATAAAAATATATGTGTCTTTGTAGTTGCTTCATTATAATATTTTAGAATTAAATGAATCGAGAAATGATCTTTCAAGGAGAATCATTGTCCTAGTGAAATGCAACACTATTAGTAAAGTATATTGATTTGTTGTTGGCAAAAAAATGTCAACAAAGGTACCAATCTAGATTCACTTGTATGTGTGGTTACATAAGCTATAAAAAGTTTACATCTTCAAAAGTTTATCGAAAGCTCTATAAATTTCTACAAAAGCATGGAGAAATGGAGTGAAAGAACTTTGCCAAGAAATATGTTAGATTAGAACCAAGTTAACCCTTTCAAAACAAGTGAACTTGCATGGATTTAATCTATTCATTGAGAATGTGTCACATTCTATTGTAGGAAACACTATGAATACATTCAGATTTTAGGATATTCTATGCTTGCAAACCAATCATAGCTGAAATTGAATCACAAAAGTAGAAAACCCTAGAGATCGTCACATCTTAAAGAGAATAAAGAAGCATATTACTAAAATCAAATAGATTTAAAGAGGTAAAAACAACAAGAACTGGTATAAGCAAAAAAGGAAAAGGAATACAAAAAATGAGTAGAATGAAAATGTAAAATCTAAAATTGAGATCATAGAACTAGAGGAATTCATTCAAAAATATTACAAGTTGTTAAGGTGGTAAATGATATACTTGAGTGAAATCTCAATAATGGTTCCTTGATCAACAACTAAATAGAATTGCAATTAAGTGTAGAAGAGAAGGTAGTCTCAACCTTTCATACAAACAACAAATTAAACATAACAAAGGTATCAAGAAAAGACAAAGAATCCAAAGAAAATCATGCCAAGTGGATGTGATTCTTTGCAACTAACTAATATGAACAATTCAAAGAGACTAAATGTGAGTAAAGATACAATATAAAGAAATGGATAAAGTATAAAATGGGCCACAATCTCCCTTGGATGAGGTAATAGGGAAATAAAAAAGGCGTGGATATAATTAGTGAAGCTATTTCCTAGATATAAGGGGTATACATGATCAACCCAAAAATAGAATGGTAAAAATGTATGAATGAAATAAAAGATCCTAGCATTTTATTACTCCCTGAAACAAGATTATTTAAAAGCTTATTAGAAAAACAATGCACAAATGTTAAATCATATATCATAAAGGAAGAAAAAAAAGAATCAGTTAGATGGGATTACTATAATATAAAATCTTGATTAATTAAAATTAATCAAATAGCATGCCAAATTCATAGATTGGTATTACTATTCAGCTTTCATTATCTAACTTATAGATGATATAAGGAAAATGACCCGAAGATGAGAGACATTACATAATCTAGATATATTTTCTATGAATAACATTGAGACCAAAATCATTAGCTGCCACTACACCAAAATCTAAAATTATTAGTGAGTGCACCACTAGAGAGGTTAAGGTGTCGAGGAGGGTTGAGGGTCCCAAGCGACAAAAAAATAGCCCCCTAAGCTGAGAGGTTCATACTGGACATAGTTGGCTATGAGACAAGTAAGTTATCATTGGGGGGAGTCAAAGCCTCTCCAACAATGTTGCCAGTTTTGTTAACATAGACTAGTTGCCACTACATCAAAAGCTCGAATTGTTAGTTAGAGTACCAGTAGAGAGGTTAGGGTGTCGAGGAGGGTTAAGGATCCCATGCAACAATAGATAGGCCCCCTAAGCTGAGAGATTTGTGCTGGACATGGTCAACCACAAGGCAAGTAAGATGCCTTTGATGGGAGTCGAACCCCCCCTCCCAAAAAAAATAAAAAAATAAAAAATAAAAAGAAAGAAAGAAAAAAAAAGAATCACCATTTTTTATAACACAAAGCAACTGCCAGTACACTAAAAGATCGAACTATTATTGAGAGCAGCACGAAAGAGGTTAAGGTGTCGAGGAGGGTTGAGGGTTCCACGAGACAACAAGTTCATCGGGGGAGATTTCATTAGTACAATGATAAGAAATGGGGTTTTGTACAAAGAAACTAGATTACCATGGCCTTCAAAATTTTGTCAAAATCTTAGAAATATGAGACATCAAACCTTCTTCTAGGAAAATTACTTCAAATGATAAAATGAAAGGTAAAAAATATTTAGTTGAACAAAAAAATAGGTTTATAAGAAACATAGAATGGATAAAATATAATTTAAAATGCTAAAACTTATTGAAACTAGATTAATCAAATCATTGACCAATAGGTTTATGAATCTACAAGATTAAGATTCTTCCTATTCACTATTTTGTATTTGAAAAATATGGCTAGATCATTGAGGGATTTATGATATTTTTATAAAGTGTTGGAAGAATTGGTCATCATGGATTGGAACCAAAATGTTTAGGGTCATGTATAACTTAAAAAACCTTAAATCTTTTTTTAAGTATTCGAATAAGGAAATTCATAGAAATCACATTATATTCAAACACAAAGTTGATGAGATGGCAAAAAATATTAAACCTTGATAAATTAAGATGTTCTTTTATATATGTTTTTATATTTAAAGAAAAAGAGGTAGAAATATTCTAATTAGATGAGATTTATAAGGAAGATAAAATTTGTTGGAGTAAAAAATCAAGGATAAGGGCAAGTTTAATCATAACATAATGTTCATAGGACAAAAGAGAAAGTTTCTTATTACAAAATTGAAAGTGAATTTGGATTCATAGGAAGAAATTAGTAAGGAAGAGTTGAATTTTAAGAGAGAAATATAATAGTTCTATCTTTCTCTTTCATTCTTTTATATTTTTTTTTCTAATTAAATTTTTTGGGTATTTTAATTATCAATAACTGACTATCTTTGTCTTTTGAACCACATGCTTCCTTTCTCTCACTCCTTACCCCATTTCCTCTATATAGTCTTGGTCTAAAACTTTACATCTGTTTTGATTCCTTAGGCTCTCTATCATCCTAATGATGGATCACAAAGTATGATCCAAAACACTGATTCAAAAAGCTTGAACACAATTTAATCCAAAAGTAACATTATATCTAAGAGGTGTACTTCTTTGAAAATATTATATCAAAATTTGGACTTGATCAAACCTTGGTATAAACTTCTTTACTATAATTTATACTATAAATAACATTATAAAATAAAAAATAATTTTCTTTGACCATATTTTGTGGAATAACTCAAAATATTAATGTTTGACTTCATAAATGATAATGGCCCTTGCCCAAGTGATTTCTTGACATGATATTTTTGAACATTTCTAGAATTTTATTAAAATTAATCTTATAAAGGTGATGGAAGATTTCCTTACATATTTAACATTTTAAAAATAATTTAATTCTACTCTTTCTTGCTTACAAATTTTCAAACTTATGTCACTATGTAACAAACTTGTATAAGGTTATGTTTGAATCTAAAATAATAGAAAGATGAAGCATGTAAACTAAATATTTTTACCTTAGTTCACCATACTTCATAGATTGAATCAAACTAGAATGTGCCCTCCTCCACTTGATTTTTTAAAATTTTTTATGAGAGTGATTGGGTGGAATGTGGTTGCTTATTAGACCAACAACATGACAGTAAGATGAATATGATTAATAAAATGGAAAGCTATATGGTATAATGATGGTGGATGAACGAAATTAAAGCAAATGCCTAAATTTATAGATTTTCTATGAAGAAAATCAAGGGCCAAGATATAATTTCTAATGGATGGCTAGAATTTAATGAGAGTGAAGGCATGGATTAAGGGCTTAGCCTTGTGACAAGTGTCACATGGTGCAAGCATGAGAATGACATTGTAGGCATAAGAATTATGTGTGCTCACACACATAAGGAGGCTCGTAAAAGAGACTAGTGAGATACGTAGAGTGGCTACCTTATGAAATGTGTAAGAGGTGCGGTGATTATAAATTGATCTTTGCATGCTAACATATGTATGGGAATGATGGTGATAGGGAAAATTTTCAAGCGATGACAAGTTTAGATCTAGATTAGATGAATTCAATTGCTAGGATTGAATGGACAAGGATTGAGGATGGCGTGGTATTAAAAATATTGAGAAAATTGTAGTTTAGGTTAACTAACCTAAATCAATTAATTAAGTAGGTGTAAGAATTAAACTATAAAATAAGAAATATAGACTCAAAACATAAGAGAAATGAAATCTTTTTTCTAAACTAACCAATCTCATTGCAAACCTTAAAAAAAAAGATGTTGCTTTGTTGTAGGAATGTGGGTGCAATATCAACATAAAATTTGATTTATTGACGGTAGATGTTCAAATTGATAAAATGGCATATGAAACTAATTTGAAAATGTACAAATGATCCTTCTTTATAAAGGCAACCAAGAACTGAAACTTTGACTTTCCCTCCAAATTTGCCACAAGTGTAGGACTCTGTGAACAAATTTTGGGACACTTGGTGACTCTACATAAGGTGAGACAAGAGTCTAGATAACCTCTATGTGAGCTTAAGTGTAGTGTGAATAGACTCAACTATGTAGTTTGTGAGAAAACTAGTTAGACAAAACCTATTTTCACACTAACACCCCCATTAAGCGATACTTAGGGAGTAAGATAATCACTAGGTAAAATATGCATGTTGGTTGTTTTAGTTAGCATTACCTCATAATCACTTAATAAATTGTTCAAAAAATTATTCGTAAGTTTTAATTTTCAATTTGATCATACAATATAGATAGAGCAAACTTCAATTTGTTTGCAATTCTTTTATCAAATGAATTATGAAAGATTCTCTATCATCCTTTTCTAATACATCAAATTTAAACATTTTAACCTACAATTTAGAATTACTAAAATGTCTCACAACAAAATTATTTTATAATCTTCATTTAATAATCCTCCTATCACAAAAAGACATCAACATAAATACCATAATAGAATCACCATTTCTACCATGTGCATTAAGACCATATTGAAAGATTAACTATCACATATATTAGCCAAGATTCCAACTTCTAAGGATGGCATTTCATCGTGGTTGTGATGCAACAACTAAGAGGTATCACTTCCATATAAGATTGC
Source organism: Cryptomeria japonica (assembly GCF_030272615.1). Lineage (NCBI taxonomy): Eukaryota > Viridiplantae > Streptophyta > Pinopsida > Cupressales > Cupressaceae > Cryptomeria > Cryptomeria japonica. The sequence goes on along the minus strand of NC_081407.1, from coordinate 799,872,439 downwards.
ATCACCAGCAATATTTGAGTTAAATACAATATCAACAATTGGATTGGCATTAACCTGTTAATGGGCCAAAAAGGATTCATCCTTTGGAAGGCGAAACAAGGACAACGCCCTGGAAACCCCCAAACCAAGATTGGATTAAGGTGAAATTTGACAAAGCTACAAAGGGAAATCTGGGACCATTTGGAGAAGGTTGTGTAGCCAAGGATTATCAAGGTAGAATCATTGCTAGATGCAGTCAGAGACTAGGTTGGGGAACTAATACCGAAACAAAAGTAAATGCAGCCCTCCTCATAGTATACATGGCAAAAAGTTGGTAATGGAGAATCTTCACCTTGAAGGGGACTCACAAATTATTGTGAATGCACTCTCAAAAGGGCAAGCCGATAACTAGAAAATTGACAAGATCATCTAGATGAAGCAAGTGAAAACCAATGTAAGGTTAGATGGTTAGTTTAAACCCAAATAAACATAAAAAACCAAATAAAGCATAAACCAATCTTCTTATACCTTGCAAGAGAGGGTTCTCTCTTGTTCCTCTGATTGAGCTATTGGTGAAGCCAAGGATGCACCCCTCCTTAACTAGTTTGGATTAGCTCCTTGATTGGGATGTGAATTTCTCTCCACACACAACAAGATTGGTTGGATTTGGATTGGGTTTGAATGATGATGGATATGGATTAGATGAGAGAAGATTTGGGAATTATAATGGTGTGATGGATGATTTTGGATTTCAAATTAACAACATAAGATTAGATGAGAAGTGGATGATTAGTGAGGAGAGGAGACTCCAATTTATATATTGGAGGAGGCCAAAATGAAGGGCTAAGATTGATTTTGGGATGAAGGGTTGAGATTGATTTGAGAGGGAGCACATGGATTGAGAGGACAAGGTGTGCGATTCAAAAGATATGCCATAAAGGTATTTCTTATCTCCACACCTCTCAAGGTACATGGGGAAGATCTCCCAAGTACATTGGGAAGTGAAAAAGGAATTAAAAATTCCTTGGAGAAAGGGAGAGGAATTAAAAATTCCAAAATAAGAGGATGTGTGGGAAGCCTAAATGGATAAAGGAATTAAAAATTCCTTGGGAAGAGGATGCATGGGGAGATTCAAAGAATTTGAATTTCCTTGAAAGGATCAATGTTGACCCATCCCTAATCAAGGTGATTAGGGATGTGAAAATGATTAAGGGGATTGATTAGGTGGATTAATGAGTGATTAGAGTGCAAGTGGGAAAGTTAGGAGGGTTTGACATGAGGAGAGAGAATGAGTGGATGAATATAAAATTGAGCAATAATGATAATCATGCTTCTAGAAGAATTAATTAGGCTAAGTGAAGATTAGAAGAAGTGATTTTTGTTGGAATCACATGAGTTAAGTTAATTAATTAGAATTAATTAACTAAGAGGAATTTAGAAGAATTATTGATTGAGGCAATTTTAGTAGAATGGGGGAATAATTAATTTACTGATAAATTAACTATTGGACTATAGTGATAAATTAATTAAATTTGATTGAATTAATTTTAAGAAGAAAGGGACCAACACAATTAAATTAATTAATTGTGTGGAGAAGCTTAAATTAATTAAATATGAAATTAATTATTAGGTGTCTACACTAGAATATCAAATGGCTCCTTACCACATTTAGAAAAATTAAATTATCTCACGTGCTAAGGGATGGTAACATGGAAGCTGACAAAAAAGTCAATCTGGCAATCAATCTTCAAATTAGGGAAGTCAAATGGTTTGATGTGATGCTTCAAGTCACGAATGAGGTGAATTAAGGTGATATTGAATACAAGGATAAGTTGGCAAACTTTGCACGTGAGTTGCCTTAGGGGTCAGATAGGATTGGTGGAAGTGGTAATGAACAAAGGTGATGGAGAGGCTAAGGGAGAAAGGTGGTAATGATGATTATTTAAGCCCGAATGGCCAAGTTGGTTTAACTGAGCTAGATTTGACCTTTGCCTCGTGCGACAGGAAAAGTGGGAGTATTGAAGTAAGGAGGAGGATTGTTTTTGGAACAAATAGGTTGAGGTGGCGATAAGATGCTAGAAAAGCAAAGGATTTTGAACGAGCATTGAATGTAGATATGATGCATCTACAGTCACCTTACTAACCACCCATGGTCAGGAAGCGTGCGAAGGAGATCGTCTCTATCTACAATGACTAGTCCATAATCATAAAACAAAGGAGAAGTAAATGGCTAAATATTGTACTAATTGTGTTGCATTTGATGGGTGTTGGCAGTGGGTATCATAAATTGATGGGGAAGAAAGATTGGTAAATATATATTGAGGAAATGTGCCAAGTTTGGAAAATTTTCAGACTATAAAAGGAGAGATGGCCATTTGAGCTCGAGAGTAGAGGTAGGAGGGAACATACAAGCAAATTTATCCTTACAAACCACTAAACCAATGGTGTATTTTTGAGGAAAGGTCTTGGAGGAGCATCTGAGTCGCGTGTTCAAGATTGTAGAACAATCTTTCCTTAACAAGGTGAAGATAGTGTTAAGGATGAGTATATAAACGCACAATATAGGTGTTGGCATTTGCATGAAGATTGCATTAATGATATGTTATGTTGTCATTGATGTTAATAAAATCAGTAATGATATTATTGATATTGTTGTAATATTGTTACTGTAACCAGTAGGAAGAATTTGTGGAGTGAACCGGTAACTGGTGTAAACCTTATCTATTGATGTAACCGGTAAACCCTACATGTTGTTTTTGATAAACCCCAACCAATTAATTTTGGTGAATTGGTTATATTGGTTTATGATTTGATGATGAGCGGTAATGATGATGCCACACATAATTATTGTATGAAGACAATTCCAAGAGATTTTGGTGAGTTGTTGTAATGGTTTTTGTCTAGGGAATGAGCAAATGTATTGCATCTAATGCAAAATGTGTGATGAGTTACGAAGTTCAATGAGTGGTGATCAAGGAGCGATCAAGTTTTTTCTTGATTGATGTGCAGAGATTGCTATGTAATCCAGCGGTCATACTTGAACCAAATTTGTTTGTAATCTCGATGAGAGTTAGGTTTTTGTTGTGTTACCGACTTGATTGATTTGTTTTTAATGTCGATTAAGTTGTTTATTTTTATAGAGTTGGCAAAGAGAGAGACACAGTTCACCTGAGTGTGTGGTTGCCGAACCGGATGATGTATCTGCAGTTTGAGTAAAGGAAGATAGGAGCATTAAATGGATATGATCAAGCAAGTGTAGTGCTATTCAGACAGATCAACAAACTCATGTTTTTTTCTAACAATTACAACATAATTGAAATCCCCTAAGCGGGTAAGCTCTAACAAGCTTGGTGTTATTCAAATCCTCTAACAAGGTAGTCCATTAGATTGGATTTTCAAATCCTCTACCGAGGTTACTCCTTATAGGGTATTGCTTCTAACAAGGCATTTGTAGTCAATCCCTTAACCGGGTGATTCCTAACATGATCAATTCTTAACATGACTTTTTGTAAAGCTTTAACATGCTAGGCTCCTAACAGGGCGAACTTTAGAAGAGTTCAGATAGTTATCTTGTGAGTCTCATCTCACCATGGTTTTTATTAATTTTGGTTTCCACGTCAAAAATATTTGTGTCAAGTGGTGAATGTTTTTGTGGTTATGTTTTCATGGTTGATTTACTTAAGTACTTAACTATTTTTGATAAGTCATGATAACCGAAAGTATTGAGAAATGATGAAGTTGTTTACTTTTAATTTGTTGTAACAGACAACCGGTTTATCTTATGAGTTTTTATCTTGACAGAGTTTTTATTCTAAGTTTACTTTGAGAGATTGATTGGTGAAGTTTGTATCAGTTTTTCTATCTACTGATTCACCCCCCTCTCAGTAGTTGACCGGATAGTTATTATTTCATCATACCATCAATTGGTATTAGAGCATATTAGGTCCTCTAAGGTCTAAGCCTAATAGCTTGAGGTAAAGATCTATTGATCATGATGAAGAAGGAAGGTTTGAATTTTAATAGAGAGAACTACAGGATATGGAGTGACATAATGAAAATTTATATCAAGAGTCTGGGTAGTCAGTATTGGGAACATGTTGATACTAAGTATGTTGCACCTACTGGGATTTTGATTGATGATCAGAAGAAAGAGCGACAAGAAAATCATCAAGCATTGGAGGCTATTACCAGTTCTTTGTCTGATGCAGAGTATGTAGATGTTCATGGTCTTGAAACTGCATATGAGGTATGGAAAAAAATTGAAGAGATTTATAGCGGTGATGAACATGTTAAGATTGCTAAAGAGACGACTCTAAGAGGAAAATTTAATGACATGTGGATGGCTGAAGGTGAGAATATCCACTAGTATGGTCAAAGGATAAAAGAGATAGTCAATGAAATTAAGAGTGTAGGAGGTAAAGTGGAAGATTCCATAGTGATCAGTAAGGTATTGAGAACCCTGTTACTGATCTACGCTATCTAAGTTGCAGCTATTCAAGAGCTGAAGTCCATTGATAAAACTAAGGTAACTCTTGACTCCATCATTGGCAATCTTACTGCTTTTGAATTAAATGGTTATGATGGTAGTGTACAAAAATCTGAGTCTGCATTTGGAGCTTTTGTTTCTAACCCATCTATGAGGAAAAGTAGAGATGCCAGTCATAGTTATGAATCCAGATCCAGTAGAGAAGCTGGTGATGAAGATAGTTTAGTTGAGGTTGAAGCATTGTTGGCCAAGCGGTTGCCTAGAGGTACAGGTAAATATAGAGGCAAATTACCTTTGAAATGTTTTGCATGCAACAAGATTGGACACATTGCTACTAACTGTCCTAATCGCGATAATGAGCACAAATGAGAGAAATTCAAAAAGTACAAGGGTAAAGGCAAAAGAGATTGTCTTATTGTTGTTGATGGCGGTATCATTGATGAGGAATCTGATGGTGATGCTAATGAAGACATTGTGTTTGTAGCCATTAAAGAAGAGATGTCAGACCAGAAGGCATTAGTATCTAGGATGGATAACTTTGATGATTGAATCATTGATAGTGGTTGTTTACATCACATGACCGATGATTAGAGAAAATTTCTTTCTCTGAAGGAATTTGATTTATGGAGTTGTAATATTTGGCAATGACTCACCCTGCATGGTTAAAGGTAAGGGAACTATTTCTCTTAATGGAAAGAGTAGTGCAGATGATGTATATTGGGTTGAAGGTTTAAAGCATAATCTTTTGAGTGTGGCACAACTCAATGACAGAGGACACCCATTGGAAGTTAAAAATGGTATGTGCAAAATCTATGACAATAAAGGTGAACTTATTGCAACCGGGAAGCAAACTAAAGGTAACTTGTTTCATCTTAATCCTAAAGTTAGCAACTGTTTAATTGCAAAGATAGATGATAGTTGGCTTTGGCATAGGAGATTTTGTCATATAAAATTTGATAACATTGTTAAAGTGAGTAAGTCTAAGACAGTGAGAGTTTTGCCTCAGTTAGACAAACTGGTTAATGCTTTGTGCAAAGAATGTCAGTTGGGAAAGATGGCATCATCAACTTTCAAGAGCAAGTATTTTTCAATGAAACATTTGTTAGATTTGGTTCATACAGATCTTTGTGGACCAATAAGAACAAAAAGTATTCAAGGTGACAAATATTTTATGATCTTCACTGATGATTGCTCAAGGATGATGTGGGTCACATTCTTGAAGGATAAGACTGAACTTTTTGGTAAGTTCAAGGCATTCAGGGCCTTAGCTAAGAATGAGAGCAGTAAGAAGATAAAGTGTCCGAGGACAGATCAAGGCGGTGAATTTACTTCTGAATAATTCACTAGGTATTGTGAAGAAAAAGGTATCAAACGACAACTTTTTGCACCAAGGACACCACAACAAAATGGTATCACGGAGAGAAAAAATCGGTTAGTTGTTGAAGTTTCTAAGATGATGTTGATACAAGGAGGTGTAGCGAAAACGTTCTGGAGAGAAGTTGTCAACACAACTGTCTACACTATGAACCGAATTCTGGTAAAGAGAGGTAAGGACAAGACTCCTTATAAATATTGGTATGGTAGATCACCTAATGTTAGTTATTTCAGAATATTTGGAAGAAAATGTTTTACTAAGAGAGATGATTATATTAGCAAATTCGAGGCTAAAAGTGTTGAAGGTATATTTCTTGGTTATTCCACCAAGACTAAGGCCTACAAGTGTTTTAACAACTGGACATAGAGAATTGTTGAGAGTGTTGATGTTCGAGTGGATGAAATTCCTGAAGTCTCAGAGGAAACCAGTTCAGAGAAAAAGGATGAAGATCCTTGCATTTTGTTTTTGGAACCAAAAACTGTGAAATCTGAAACTGGCAAAGCAAATTATGATGTACCAGTCCAACCAGAATAGATAAATTCAGAAGAAGATGATGATAATGAAGAAGATGAACCTAAAGATAATGATCATGTTATTCTTGTTACTACTTATCAAGTTGCCATTAGTTTTTATATTCAAAAGTCATACTATATATTCTAGTCGGTTAGCACTACCGAATCATGCAGTCAGTATAAACAGAGAAGTTGGTATGCATAGTCTAGTCGGTTACAGAAGAAAGCAGTCACAGAACGCAGTATACACTGAGCTGTCTACCGAGTATCTTTTTATGGCTACCGAGCAGTAAAGTTAACACACCGAGTGAAACGTGTTACCAGATACATTGAACCTAGACATGCATATGAAAACGTGTTACAAGATTGAGGCACATTTGACTATTATTACATTGGAAATTGCACTAGAAGATTGTGTATGATTGCGAGGTCAATCTAACCAATGAAATATTTTGTTTAGTTATTCATTCGAGGAATCTTGTTTGTATGATCGAAGCAATGAATTGGATCACTATTTTGAGAGATCTATGTATACAACATTATTGAAGTGTATGTATGCATGAAGGAAGACTATTACAGAGACATAGAGGTCACCGAGAAGGTTTTCAGAGAACAGTCAAAGAATAGAGTAAACAAAAGGGTTTACCGAGTTGCTATATAAGTTACCGAGGTATGCTATAAGCAAGGTAATCTTATCTTGAGCACATAGAATCTGCTATAACATTTCAGATGTAAAGTTGTAGATGTTTGTAATAATTTTATTGTAATATTGTGAAGTTGAAAGAGAAACCTTTAATAGGGTAAAAGACTTTAACCAAGTCTATAAATTGTAAAGCCTCTAACCAGGTGCAACATTTAGAATAAATGTTGTAAAATCCTTTAGCAAGGTAGATCTAACAGATCTTGTTACTCCTAACAGGGTAAGCTATCAAAAATAGCTAAATGTAGCTCTAACCAAGCATTCTTTATTATTGCAGTAGTGAAGTTGTGGGTGCCATCCCCACCACAGTTTTTCTCTCTAACCAAGAGTTTCTGCGTAACCAAATATATGTGTTATGGAGTTAATCATGTATGATTGTTATCTGTTTGTTTTAACTTTATTTTATGTTACTGCACTATTATGCTTATGCATAACAGTAAGGTTATTATTAAAGAAATGTTTTGGAGTACTAATTCACCGCTCCCCTCTTAGTACATTAGCTTTCCATATTGGACCTAACAATTGGTATCAGAGCTTGAATCTTGGAAAAGGGTTTAACTACCTAAAGAGAAAGATCTTATTAATGGAAGGCTATAAACAATCTCGGAGGATTGTGTATCTGCAAGAAGAAATGGATCATGCAAATCAAGTGATTGTAGACATGCAAAGGCAAATGCAAAAATCTCTGAAAGTAAGAAGAAGATTATCCGATGACTTGTAGGATTCTCAAGAGTTAGTGGAACAAATTGAGATATCATCTGAGAATAGTATATCTGAAGAGACTGAAGAAATGATTGGAGTATTGAAAGAAAAGAACAAAGCATTGGTTGATCAACTAAAAGCAATGAAAAGAGAACATGAACATTTCAGTACACAGATGACTGAAAATCTAGATGCATTGAGGACAGCAGAGGATAAAGTAAGAGATCTACAAAGAGAGAAACAACAACTTGAAGTCTTAGTATCTGATAAGAATGATGAAATCATAAGGTTAACTGGGATTCAACAAAATCTAACAGATCAACTAGGTTATGCACATCATGAAGCAATTCTAAAGAATGATGAAAATCAAGCATTAAAACTTGAAGTATCAAGGTTGACTGATGAACTTGAAACAGAGAAGAAATCCAAAGAAACATTGAAAAAGAGTTATGATGCATCAAATATGTTGGATGAGAAACTGAATACAAGAAGACCCAACAAAGATGCAAGACTTGGATACAAAGGAAAAGAATCAACCGAGAAAGGAACTCATACTACCGAGAGAGGAGAATCATCAAAGCAAGATGGAAACAAGAATAACATCAAAAGGAAGAAACCTATTTGCTACTACTGTGGAAATCAAGGTCATACTGCCAACATATGCCAGATTAGAAAAGGTAAGCAACCGAATATCACTAAGTCCAATGGATATTGTTACAATTGCAATAAATATGGTCACACATCTAATCAATGTAGGACAAAGTCTGTTAACAACTATCAGAAGGCAAACTTCAAAGGGTTTTGTAGAAACTGCAATAGATATAGACATAGTACCGAGAAGTGTTGGTCTAAGCAAAAGAACTACATGCGGTGTCCACACTGAGCAGACACTAGAGGTTACTGAACTCACATAGATCCTTACCGACAATATGCAACAGTACCATGGGATTACAATACAAGGATATGGTGCGAATGTTGTGGAAGATATGGACATATTAGTGCCAACTATTTTATAAGGTTTGGAATGAACAACTAAAGATCATGGAGAAATCCTGGTATGGCATGTTTTCATTGTCACAAAGCTGGACATCTAGCTGGAGATTGTAGAGATCAACCTAGAAGAGACACTGAAGAGATAAAAGAAAAATTTAAGATGATTTGGAAAAAGAAGGAAATCATGTCAGATGAAGAAAGCACCTTACCTACCGAGTTAGGTGCACCTATTCCAAATTAATCAAAGAAGGTATGAAAGGACTACATTCTCTAAAGGTTAAATCATAACAGTTCCCGTTCTATTATGTATAAAATTCAAAATCTGCATAGTTAAGATGTAATTAGTAAGTTTTTCTATCAAAAGTACTTTACAGGAAACCTGTCAAGTCGGTGTATACAGGAAGCCTGTCAAGTCGGTAAATGAAGGAAATTTGGTTACTTGGTTAAAATGAAAAAAAAGGGAGTAAATCGGTTAAAGGTGAACTGAGTGCATTTAATGTTTTGACCTAACTTGCATGGAGACCAATAAGGTATTTTGTGCACTTAAAGGTATTTTCGTGGTTATTTTTATTCACCAAGTTTTCAAGAGAGCAGAGCAGAGTGAATCAAGGTGATCAAACTTCATTCAGAGTGAATTTCAAGGTATTTACATCAAATCTCATCACACTATTAAGCTGGTTTCCAATCTTGTCAAATTGCTATTATCTACCGAGTGTGAAGCGTCAGTCATTTGTAAACCGTCAAACCCTAAGGATAGTTTTCTAAGTTTTTACCTGAAATCTACAATGGTGCCCAAGATCCAAGATCTCGTAGTTGTCAAGAATTTGGAGAAGCCCTTGCTGAAGTATTCTTTGACTCCTAAAGTCGCCTCTGAACCGGATGACAAAACTACATTTTCACTCATCCCTGATCGAGTCTTGTTAGTCGAAGATGTTAGATTCTTCACCAAATGTTGTGTTGAAGAACTCGATCATGTTGAGATTAGTGACACATATGATGAACTTTGTACCGATGGCAAAATGGATAGCAAGTATGAGCATATCAAAATCAAGGGATTAACTGAAGCCCTAGCCTATCCCCGTGTGTTCAAACCCCAGTGGGTTAAGTTTGTTTTAAGCAGAGTTCATGATGATTTTATGTGGCTAAAGGAGAAACCATTCAAAATCACCAAGGAAATCATTCATGTGATCACCAGGTATCCTATCTATGATCATGCACGAGCACAGAAAATGATATCACAGAAGGAATTAATCAGTCTAACTTGAGTAGAATCTGATTACCGAGGACTGAAATTGAACAATGTCACTGATGCAGAACTTAAGTTTGCAATTAGAGTAATTGGTTACTGTTTCTTCCAATCAGCAAGGGAAAACAGTGTACCATGTGCCACAGTTGACTTAGCCTATAAAATAGTGGAAAAGGGAATGAAAGTAGATTTATGTGAAGTGCTGCTGAAGAACTTATTTGAGAACCTGAACACAATAAGGAAGCTGAAGAAGAACAACTCGGCAAACACATTGAAGTTTGGTTCACTTCTTGTATGTATGTTTTTCTACTTTAAGAAGTTCTTTCCCTCGGTCGATAAAGTAGTTTGGGAGCTACACCGACCTATCACCCATCAAATCAATGATTTTATCAAGAAATTGGGAGATAATTTTAATGATATCATGGATGACTATTTTAGCAAATTTTAAGAGAAGATGCACAATAGGTACTGGATTCCACCACAGCTGGTAGAGAAATATAAGGATGATATATGTTTTGAGGTAGACACCGATTACTGTTATATGAATGTTGTTGAACCAAGGACTCAATCTTTGCCACCAATGGGTAATGAGATTGACTATGATATCATACAATAGCAAATTGATGCCTATCTTTCATTGCCAAGGCATGCTACTGAACTAAGATATGGAACTTATGAAGAGGTGAAAGAAAAAGTAAAAATGAGCATTGTAGTACCCAAGGCTACAAGAAAAGCTACAAAGATGATAAAGGTTTTATCTGAGAAATTCAAAGAAGAATCCTCCTCTACACCTGTCAAAGGCACTCTTGCCATTACTGAAGAAGAATCATAAGCTCAAGAGGTAGCAATAACATTAAGTACCGAGTTGCCTAAGGGTAAAGTTTTGAAAAGAAAGAAACAAGACATTTCAAAGGCCCTACCGACTCCACCAACAAAGAGACCTAACACTAGAGCATCAGCTACATCACCGAGTAAGAAACAAAAGAGTGTTACTGCACCCAAGGTAACCAAGACCTACAAGAAATCTACTCGGAGACTCATTTTGGCAAAAGAGTCTAGTGATACAGAATCCGATGATGCAAACAAATTTCAGATTGTAAAAAGCAAGAAGGTAAATATTCATAGTGTTGAAAACTTTTGTGCCAATCTTAAAGAATACGGTGGATTTGCAGGATTTAGATATGTCAAGTATGAGACTAGGAATAATGATGAGAAGTGACAAATTGAAGAAGCTGTCATCTGCACACTTCTAAAGTTTCGGCTAGCTCCATTAGAACTAGTGATGCTCTGCAAAAAGGATTAGAAAATCTGTTTGATGGCAACACACACAAGAGCACAAGAAACAAACGTTAGTGTTAGCAACAAAAGATTATCCTAAACAGGCATATCAAGAGAGATATTAAGCATGAAATAGAAAGCATATAAACATAGAATGAAATAGCTAATCAAGATGCTCATAGTTGCTCCTCCCTTGTTCCTCTCCTCTCCAAGTCCCAAATGAGTGTAGCTCTCAGCTTTTAGCACTAGCCATGGATGCCATATGGAGATTCAAGATGGTTGAATATGATAAGCAAATACTATGCAAGAGTAGATAGTGATGCTATGAAAAAGCTCTATGCTAATGCCAGTATAACAACAATACTCTAAAATGCTTTCTCCTTTTGCTTGAGGAGAAGGGTTCTATTTATAGAAGAAATAGGGAAATGAAGGGTTAAGATTGAGCAATCTTAACAAGGGTTAGGATTGAAAGTTGGGGATCCATGTGCACAATTGGCACCAATAAAATGGTGACAAGTGTCAACATAGGATTGGGTTGAGAGAAGAGGTTGGAGGCTTTGAGGTAACCATTAATGGTTATTGGAGACTTTGGGGATTAAGTGGTTGAAGGTTGAAAGCCTTCAATGGTTATCAAAGACTTTGAGCCATTTAGTGGTTGAAGGTTGGAAGCTTTCAAAGGTTATCCAAGACTTTGAGGGTTAATTTGTTGAACACACAAAGCATTAATTGTTTTTCAAAGACTTTGGAGTCTTTGAGAAGTGACTCCAATTTGCTTAGGAATGTGACAATATTTAGGGGATGGATTAGGCTAATTAGGAAGGGTTTAGAAGAATCTAGAAGGGGTTTAGGCATACAAGTGGATTTTGTAGGAAAATGCAAGTGGGAGAAATTTTGGTATTTTCAATTAAAATAAAATCATTTATTTCAATTAAATGGTGTAAGTTGAATTTGGATAAATATTTAAATAAATATTAATTTATTTAAATGAGAAAAAGAAGATAAAGCATTTAAAATGCTTGAAGACTTTGAGGGAAACCATTAAAGGCTTGAAGACTTTAAGGAAAACCATTAAAGTCTTTAAGAAGACTATAGAAGGAAGCCATCAAGTTTGAAGACTTTAAAGCCATCAAGTTTGAATACTTTAAGGGAAACCATTAAAGGTTTCAAGTGGGTGAGGATAAATAGGATTTTAAATAAATAATTTATTTAAAATAGTTGTGCAACTTGCTTTTGTAGGAAAATACAAGTGGGTGGAGGATAAAGGTGATTTAAATAAATTATTTATTTAAAATAATTGTGCAACTTGTATTTGTAGGAAAATGCAAGTGGGTAGAGGATAAAGGTGATTTTAAATAAATGTTAATTTATTTAAATGTGAGAGAAGATTTAATTAAATAAATATGATTTATTTATTTAATTAATGGTCTGAATTTGGTTAAGTGAATTAAATCAAATAAATTGAATAATTTATTTAATTAATAGGAGAATAGGGTTAAGATGAATTAATTAAATATTAATTTAATTAATTATTAATTGATGGTTAAATAATCAAATAAATATTAAATATTCATTTAATTAAGTGGACAGATTTATGTGACTACAACTAGTAAAGTCACTTTCGAGTGAATTATACTTACATATTGATAACAGATGGAAATATGCAATGGACTCAGAGAAACAAATAAGAGAAAGAAGTCTAGTCCATCTATTTCCTGATATGTTTGTAGCAGAAATTAAAGAACATTTGACAACATACAATTCTAAATTTCTTGTCAAACAGAGAGCCTTAAAATTGATGAATGGGCTATACATTGATGTAGAAAATGAGACAAAAGCCAAGTGGCAGGAAATCTTCAAAATAAAGGATGTCGGTGAACAATCTCAAGTTGAAATTGTTGATGTCACCGAGCAAGATCCTGATATCACCGAGCAAGGTCTTGATGCTACCAAGCAAGACCCGGCTAACACTATTCAAATTGATGAAGATGTCATGGATGCAAAAGCACTGGAGCAGGAAATGATTGAAGGCACTACCTATGCAAAACTTGTGTCTAGTGAATCTGTCTTAGAACAAGTTCAGCCTTATCTGTCGATCAAGCCACCTGTTTCTACCGAAGCTCCTAAGGATACAAAACAAGGCACTGAAGGTCACAAGTCTGAAGCAGCAGAAGATACAACTAAAGATCAGATGTCTCAAGCATCGTCAAGCACTGAAAATGTTATAGCTAAGACCCCTAGTACTGAGATACCCAAGGACACCACAACGGCTATAGGAACCAACCAAAGTGTTGCATCTACCGAGCAACCTATCGAGGGTCACCAAGCCTCACAAGCACTTGTCTTAGTACAATCGATCAAAGGTAAAGAGAAGAAGGTGAGAAAGCATAGTTTCAAAGTTGATTTAACTAAATCGATAGTGTTGCCCAATGTGGATATCTCAAAATTAAAAGGGCAAGCACTTATTGATTTCGGTGAACTACGCAAAGCAAAGGCTGAACAAGAAAAACAATTGGCCATTCAAAAGAAGAATAAAGTACTATAGAAGGTAAAGACGCTACTAATAGATATGCTACCTTCAGCAACAGTGTCAACCGATGCAGCCATCCACATTCAACTGGATGAACTCCTTACTCAAATAGAAACATTTGGAGTTGATGCATCTGAGTACTTGAGCAAGCTAAAAGATAAAGAGCTTACTGCAAAGATGATAGAAGAAGTACAAAAAGTTCTCGCTATAGGAAAAGTAAAGCTTGTCAAATTCATTGCTGAGTTGTCCCCTCAACTCAAGCATATTCTTTATTTATTTCAGAAACTTTGTACATTTTCCTTATTCATTAAAGATATCAAGAATAAAACTGATGCAATTGAGAAAGAGATCACTGATCTCTCAACCAAGTTGCCCACCGAGCCTACTTCAGTTCAGAATTTGTATACCAAGCTTCAACAACTCATGGCTCAACAGTTAGAACTCAAAAATGAAGAGCATAAGATCAGGATGGATATAATGACCCTCCAGACATTATTCCTTCTTCATCTCTCATCAATTCAAGAGTAGCTAAACCGAGCTACACGCCTATCTACTACACAAGAGGGAAGCACTCTTGATGGCTTAATATCACTATTGGCTGATATTCAAGCACAAAATTCTTTAATGGAAAGTGTAAAGGATGCACTCTCAGTCGCACTCACCGATGCCCGGAACAAGTATAAATCTATTTTTGATCAGTTACCACCCCCAGATGGAAATTAAGTTTTTGATGTTTGTAAAAAAAGGGAAGTAATACTACATAAGGGGAATAATATACTATATTTGGAGAGTGATACAGTTTTGAGTATTGTATACAGGGGAGTATACTGAGCAGAGCATGTAGAGCAAGCAAAGCATACAAGCACAGAACAGAACCGAGCATGCAAAATCTGAGTAATATACAGAATAATGATAAGGGGAGTATATCTGCATATACTATTTCATTGACTATTGTATATATTGTCAAGTGTAGTCATTTTGCAATATATATATATTTTTGAGTTATGACTTTGAAAGTAGTTTTTGTCAAACATCTCAACTAATGTAAAAAGGGGAGATTGTTACTACTTATCAAGTTGCCATTAGTTTTTATATTCAAAAGTCATACTATATATTCTAGTCGGTTAGCACTACTGAATCATGCAGTCAGTATAAACAGAGAAGTCAGTATTCACAGTCTAGTTAGTTATAGAAGAAAGTAGTCACAGAATGCAGTATACACCGAGTTGTCTACCGAGTATCTTTTTATGGCTACCGAGCAGTAAAGTTAACACACCAAGTTGATATTCACCGAGTGAAACATGTTACCAGATACATTGAACCTGGACATGCATATGAAAATGTGTTACAAGATCGAGGCACATCTAACCGTTATTACATTGGAAATTGCACTAGAAGATTGTGTATGATTGCGAGGTCAATCTAACCAATGAAATATTTTGTTTAGTTATTCATTTGAGGAATCTTGTTTGTAAGATCGAAGCAATGAATTGGATCACCATTTTAAGAGATCTATATATACAACATTATTGAAGTGTATGTATGCATCAAGAAGACTGTTATAGAGACACAGAGGTCACCGAGAAGGTTTTCAGAGAACAGTCGAAGAATAGAGTAAATAGAAGGGTTTACCGAGTTACTATATGAGTTACCGAGGTATGCTATAAGCAAGGTAATCTTATCCTGAGCACATAGAATCTGCTATAACATTTCAGATGTAAAGTTGCAGATGTTTGTAATAATTTTATTGTAATATTGTGAAGTTGAAAGAGAAACCTTTAACAGGGTAAAAGACTCTAACCAAGTCTATAAATTGTAAAGCCTCTAACCAGGTGCAACATTCAGAATAAATGTTGTAAAATGTTTTAGCAAGGTAGATCTAATAGATCTTGTTACTCCTAATAGGGTAAGCTATCAGAAATAGCTAAATGTAGCTCTAATCGAGCATTCTTTATTATTGCAGTAGTGAAGTTGTGGGTGTCATCCCCACCACAATTTTTCTCTCTAACCAAGAGTTTTTGCGTAACCAAATATATGTGTTATGGAATGAATCATGTATGATTGTTATCTATTTGTTTTAACTTTATTTTATGTTACTGCACTATTCTGTTTATGCATAACAGTAAGGTTATCATTAAAAAAAGGTTTTGGAGTACTGATTCACCCCTCCCCTCTTAGTACATTATCTTTCCATATTGGGCCTAACAGTTCTAAGATATGTGAGACTGAATCACAATCCTGAACAGATTATTGGGGATAAGAATGTTGGAGTACTAACCAGAAGAAGAATCAGAGAGAATTCTTGCATGATGTCCACTATTGAACCAAGAACTGCTAAGGAAGCATTTGGTGATGATCAGTGGATTAAAGCTATGGAGGAGGAATTAGATCAAATTGAGAAAAACAACACATGGACTCTAGTACCCCGACCGGTAAAGAAAAATGTGATAGGTACTAAGTGGATTTTCGGGAACAAGTTTAATGAAGATGGTGTTGTAGTTCACAACAAAGCTAGGTTGGTTTGCAAAGGTTATGCACAAGAGGAAGGAGAAGACTATGGTGAGAATTTTGTACTAGTGGCAAGACTCGAAGGTGTCAGAACTTTACTTGCATTTGCAACACACAAGAAATTCAAGGTATACCATATGGATGTTAAGTCAACATTTTTGAATGGGATACTTGAAGAAGAAGTATACATTGAGCAACCAAATGGTTATGCTCTGACTGATAAGAAAGACATGGTATGCAGATTGCATAAAGCTTTATATGGATTAATGCAGGCACCTAGAGCATGGTATGAAAGGCTTCATACACATCTAATGAAGATAGGCTTTGTGAGAACCAATGATGATAGTAACATATATCTCAAATTTGAAGGAGATAAAATACTAGTCAGTGAAGTATTTGTTGATGATATCATATTTGGAGGTAATGATGACATGAGCAACAATTTTGCAGATGAAATGAAAAATGAGTTTGAAATGTCTTTAGTGGGAGAAATAAGAAATTTCATAGGCTTGCAAATACAACAAATGAAGAATGGTATTTTCATCACACAGTCTAAGTATGTGAAAGAGGTCTTGAAGACATTTGGCATGAGTGACTGTAAACCAATTGGGACACCTATGGTTATAGGTTGTAAGTTGTCTAAGGAAGACGAGTCCAAATCTCTTGATGAGAAGGAATACTACTCAATGATTGGAAAATTGCACTATGTTGTTCATAGCAGACCGGACATAGCTCATGCAGTTGGCATAGTTGCTAGATTCCAGAAGAATGATAAGGAAACACATCTGATAGCAACCAAAATAATTTTTAGATATTTGAAAGGTACTGTTGATTATGGGTTATGGTATCCATATGGAGGAAATTTTGACTTGAAGGTGTACACAGATGCAGATTGGGCATGAAATGTTGATGATCGGAAAATCACAACCGGTGGAGCATTTTTTCTTCGAGGAAGACTTGTTTCATGGAGTACTAAGAAGCAGAGTTGTACTTCACAATATATTGTTGAAGCTAAGTATGTTGCAACTTACATGAATTGCACATAGGCTATATGGATGAGGCACATTTTGGAAGGTTTTAAGATTAAGATTTTAGAACCTATAAAGATTTTATGTGATAATACAAGTACCATAAATATTTCCAAGAACCTTGTTTTGCATGCACGAACCAAGCATATTGAATTGAAGTATCATTTCTTGAGGGAAAAAGTTAAGAGTAAAGATGTGATCTTAGAGCATATTTCTACCAAGGAGTAGTTTGTAGATATTTTTCCTAAACCTCTACCTAAGTCTACTTTTGAGTATCTTAGAAGTTAGTTAGGGGTTATCCCTCTTCATGAAGTCAGTTAAGTATGATGTAGATTACATCTATCCTGGAGCTACTTGCAGAATTTTACAGAAGGATTGGTGTAGAAGTGGATGTATTCCACAAGGGGAGCATCAAGTTGCAGAATGTTGATGATGCATAGTTAAATTTGACATTACATGTTTTACTTTCAATTTGGCATTGTTGTCAAAGGGGGAGAAGAATTGTGTGATTATGGGAAGGAGAACCAGTGAAAAGATGAAGACATAGAGAGCATGGTGAATACTTGGTAATGTAAACTAGGATTCCTATTCACAATCACACAACAATCAATGGTGTTGATATTTGTATTGCCATAAATTCCAAAGGAGGAGATTGTTGGCATTTGCATGAAGATTGCATTAATGATATGTTATGTTGTCATTGATGTCAATAAAACCGGTAATGATATTGTTGATATTATTGTAATATTGTTACTATAACTGGTAGGAAGAATTTGTGGAGTGAACCAGTAACCAGTGTAAACCTTATCTATTGATGTAACCGGCAAACCCTACCTGTTGTTTTTGATAAACCCTAACTAATTAAGTTTGGTGAATTGGTTATATTGGTTTATGATTTGATGGTGAGTGGTAATGATGATGACACGCATAATTATTGTATGAAGACAATTCCAAGAGATTTTGGCGAGTTGTTGTAACAGTTTTTGTCTAGGGAATGTGAAAGTGTATTGCATCTAATGCAAAGCGCATGATGAGTTACTAAGTTCAATGAGTGGTGATCAAGGAGCGATCAAGTTTTTCTTGATTGATGTGCAAAGATTGGTATGTAATCCAATGGTCATACTTGAACCGAATTTGTTTGTAATCTCGATGAGAGTTAGGTTTTTGTTGTATTACCGACCTGATTGATTTTTTTTTAAGGTCGATGAAGCTGTTTAGTTTTATAGAGTTAGAAAAGAGAGAGACAGTTCAACTGAGTGTGTGGTTGTCGAACTGGATGATGTATCTGCAATTTGAGTAAAGGAAGCTAGGAGCATGAAATAGATATGATCAAGCAAGTGTAGTGCTATTTAGATAGATCAACAAACTCCTGTTATTTTCTAACAATTACAACATAATTGAAATCCCCTAACTAGGTAAGATCTAACAAGCTTGGTGCTATCCAAATCCTCTAACAAGGTGGTCCATTAGATTGGATTTTCAAATCCTCTACCGAGGTTACTCCTTACAGGGTATTGCTTCTAACAAGGTATTTGTAGTCAATCCCTTAACTGGGTGATTCCTAACAGGATCAGTTCTTAACATGATTTTTTGTAAAGATTTAATAGGTTAGGCTCCTAATAGAGCTAACTTTAGAAGAGTTCAGATAATTATCTTGTGAGTCTCATCTCATCGTGGTTTTAACCTATTTTGGTTTCCATGTCAAAAATATTTGTGTCAAGTAGCGAATGCTTTTGTGGTTATGTTTTCATGGTTGATTTACTTGACTACTTAACTATTTTTGATAAGTCATGATAACCGAAAGTATTGAGAAATGATGAAGTTGTTTACTGTTAATTTGTTGTAACAAACAACCAGTTTATCTTATGATTTTTTATCTTGACAGATTTATTATTCTAAGTTTACTTTGAGAGATTGATTGGTGAAGTTTGTATCAATTTTTCTATCTACTGATTCACCCCCTCTCTTAGTAGTTGACCAGATACTTAATCTTTCATCATACCATCAATAGGTATCGTACCAATATTGACATCACTTCTCTATTCATGGCTTGGCGTGTGGAGTTAGAGGTGAGTAAAACGGTGTTTTGGATCATGTGCAATTGTGTTAAAGATGAGTGGTGTTGGGGTTTGGAAAATCTTATTGGCATGGTGAGATGAGGGGAAGGGTTTGTCTATCCTAGTGGTGATTGATTGCATGTGGGTGAATCTACACCACCATTGAGGCCTTTCCTCATTTGGAGTGTGAATAGAAACAATGAGGTTCATCAGGCTTCAAGGAATCAAGGACTACCTTAAGTCTAGGGAAACATGTTTGGTAAGAGAGGAGGTCGCAAAATGGATGCCACGACCAGAGACTCAGGAGCAAGAGGAGGAGGCATCACCTCCAAAAATGAAATGAGGATGACCTATGGGTTCGTACAACACAAAGAAGAGGTGGATGCTGAAGGGAGGTGCATCCTCATCAAGCATGGTGAATCCCAACAAAGAAACTGATAACCAAGTAGGAACAAGGGTAGTGGAGGTTCGTGGCAAAGTGATTCTGGAGTCGGAGCTAAGCAATAATGTCTAATAAGTTGTGTGTATAATTTTGTCAATGTATTTTTTGTAAAGGGGACATGCCCATTTTGTAATTACTGGTATACAAGTTCTGGGAGGTTAGGGTTAGGAAGAACAAGGGCTTTAATGGTAGGTTGTTCAAAGACAATTACATTTACGATGTATGTACGTTACAAATAATGTATGTTTTTATTTTCATAATATAATGAGCCATTAACCGATAAAAAAAACAATTAGATTAGCATCTCCATGTCAAGCATGATAATAAACTTGAGACAATTAAGAAAAAAATATTGGCGATACAAATATTATATGTTTAATCGCTTAACATTAAAAAATAAAAAAAAATCTATATGGCCAAATATTGTTAAAATCATAATCATTGATCTATAGTATTGATTGCAATCAATGAACAATAAAGTTTGGTGTATCTCAATCTCACCTTATCATATCATATGTAATCAAACATTTGAATCATCTTTAGTTGATATATGATTTGTGTCTACTATTTGGAGTATATTTTTTACAGCAAGAACTACATTCTTCATACTTGAAAGAGATCAATGAGAAACATTTAGATATAATAATATTGTACAATATAAATAAAAATGTTACTTATAAACACAAATATGAATAAATTATTGTTATATATACAAGACATATGTGTGTGTGTGTGTGTGTGTGTGTGTGTGTGTGTGTGTGTGTGTGAATATATATATGTATCTATATGTATGTACACACACACATATATATACATATATACATATACATATACATATACATATACATACATACATACATACATACATACATACATACATACATACATATATGTATTGGGCCACGTCTCACAGTTTGACAAATTTAACAAAATAGAATACATTTTTTTTTTCAATAATATAATAATAATGTAGAGGGTTTCTTTAAACTGAAGAGTCATTTTTTCTATAAACTTACTAAACTAATATACCCACCCTTCTTATATACCAATCAGTACATGGAAGAAGCTAGTCTTTTTTATATACACATTAGCTTGTGAAAGAGACCTTTAAGCATGATAAAGAAGAATGCTAAATGAAACCAAGGTAATAGATGAAACAGATATATGTGTTGTTAGTGTTACCTATTGACTCACTTTATATATGGAAGAAAAATTCCCTATATAAAAGACATGATTAACTAAATATACATTGCATTCAATATTTATTTAAAATGATTGGGCCACGTCTTACAGTTTGACAAATTTAACAAAATAGAATACATTTTTTTTTTCAATAATATAATAGTAAGGTAGAGGGTTTCTTTAAACTGAAGAGTCATTTTTTCTATAAACTTACTAAACTAATATACCCACCCTTCTTATATACCAATCAATACATGGAAGAAGCTAGTCTTTTTTATATACACATTAGCTTGTGAAAGAGACCTTTAAGCATGATAAAGAAGAATGCTAAATGGAACCAAGGTAATAGATGAAACGGATATATGTGTTGTTAGTGTTACCTATTGACTCACTTTATATATGGAAGAAAAATTCCCTATATAATTAATGATAACATATGGCCTAGATTTATATCGTAATGATAGTTCACAAAAAAAAAAAAATGAATCAATGAAGTGAAACTATAAATTTTGTATTTACAAGTTGCTTATGATTTAAAGGGATGATGCTACATAAGATTTTATTGTGCTATATGATATAATAGTTAAATGTGGCAACATTACCCATAAATATGAACTAAATGAACCACTAATAGTAAACATTGGAGGTGTATTTGATTCAAATGTACAATACAAAGAAGCTATCAAAAAATCATTAACTAAGAAATATAATTGAATATAGAAAGGTGTAATATTTTAAAAACTTAGGTGAAAAAAATATTTTTGGACTATTAACATAAAATATAAAATGATGGAAAATTTTCATTTAGCTTTGCAAATCATAATGATTTTAAAACACATAGAAAATGATTGAAGAAAAAGTTTATTTTTTCAATATTGAAAAATAAAAGAGATCAAATTCTAACTAAATGACTTATAACTAAGTTACAATTCAAAATTAAACATGTTTTAGATGTAATAGTAGGGGTTTTGTATGGGACCTACCCTTGATATAAAGTGATAAATATATTTATGCATATACACATGCACTACAAGTAGTGTAATAAGTTGTATCCCTTTACAAATTCACATTGCATTTGGGCCCCTACTTTACTGTGCTCTTTCCTAGATCATTTTAAGCTTGTTTGGGTCATATTCTACCCTATAATGTAACCCACAACTTAATTATTGGCATATGCTAATTTCAAGGCTAGGTCATATGTTATAGATCTTGACACATTGCTATCCCTCTTACTAGTCCCTTTTTTGAGTCTAATAAGGTGCTCAGTATCCTAGTCCCTCCTAAAGGGGCCCAAATTCAAATGTGTCTATGTTGGTTGTAGTACCCCTCCTCGATCAGACCCTTTTTGTATTTATGTTTGACTTCAGTTGATTGTTCAATGGAACATTATTGTATATTGATTCAGACTTTATGCGGTGTTATTTCATGCTTTATTTGGATTTGTGGTGTATGATTTTATGCAGTATCTCAGTGCTTATGATAAATTTTATTTTTATGGATCATTATCTTGGACTGACACTTTTACCTTATATGTGCAATGCGTTATTTATATTTTGCGTGTTTGCATGTGTATGGGATGCGAGGGGATGATTTTCCTTCACTCACTCCGATGAGATAGGGAATGTAACGATTCTCCTTCATCGGTGTGTGTGTGTTGTGTCCATTTATATATTTGTCTATATGCACGTGTGGTTCTTTGGTGCAGAACATTGCAGGTACTAGTACTGGGTAGGTACGGGTTATCAACTCCACTTGGTTTCATAGGTCTGAGTGTGCCTTATATGTCCGATGGGAGTGGAGGAGATAAATGTTGCACCCTAACTTGACCCGCAATTACACTTGTGTGAGTGTTGTCAGTCAGTTGTCTTTCCCGTCTGGCCGGTATGCAAGTCATAGTGCTTTGGTTTGGTCATTTGTGAGTCGTCATTTGATCATTCTTCATTTTGTGTGTTTCTCTTTATTTAAATGGTTATTTAATTGAGTGAATGATGCTATATTTGTGTTGGCGTAATTAGTTGATTATTATGATCTTGAGATTATTGAATTAATTAAATTAATGATTGGCTAGAATTAAATGGTTAATTGGCTTATTACATTGTGAATAGTTGTATTAATATTTTGTGGAAGGAAATAAGTAATCGCCTTTCCATTTAAATGTTGAATGCTTATGCTGAAAGAAAGTATCTTGGAAAATAGAAAATTAATAAAAGCTTTTCCTTTTACCTTTCCATTTGTCTTTTGCATTTTATTTGTTGGAAAAGAATTGTTTATGGATAAAGGTAAATCTTATTGTTTTTATGTTTTAAAAATAATGTAATCTGATTGGTTGGAAAACCTTTTAATCTAGAAAATTTAGGTTGAAATATATTTTTTCCCATATATTCTTGGGAGTTCACAGGAATGAGGAGGCAGAATTTTGAAAGAGAAATTTGGAAAACTATTCTAGAAGAGGAGCTGGAATTAGATTTGGTTGCAAGAATTGGGATTCTTCCATCATTTTGCTTCCTAGTTTGTCGAAGGTTGGATAATCTCTTCTTGTTTTCTATTTAACTTTGAATATTTTAGTTGCTTCCTATGTGTTGGAAAAATGCAATCTCTTTGTAGATTCTTGTTGAATGATTGGAATGGAAGAAAGAGTGCCTGTCATTGATGATTTTGTGGAATTCATATCAAATGGGTGTATGTTGAAAAGAAATGACTCACCTTTTCATTTGTTCTTTGTTATTTGTTCACACGAAATCATATTCTTGAATTATCTCTTCTATTTGGAATGGAAAGGAATAGATTTAGTTTGTTGTGTGTTTTCTAGTATCTATTTGTCCAAGATTTGGGGTTTATGTTGGCAAAAATTGGTCATTTGCCTCATGCAAGATGCGAGGAATTCTTCCTGTGTAATGGAAGTGAAGAAATTTATCATAATCCTTCTCCTATCTCTTAAATTCCTCTATGACTCCCAAAATATTTATTTATTGGGCTCTTGTGTGATTTAATTCACCATTTACCTTATGGGTAAATATCCCTTTGTATTCTGGAGTTTGGCACTCTGTATGCGTGTCCGTGAAATGAACAAGGGATGAAATGATTTCATGTTAAATTGATTTTAAAATGCTAGGGAAGAAGAAAATTTATTATTTATTAATCTAACCTTACCCACGTGGCAGGCTAGCCCCACCACGTGGGACGGTAGTGTCTGGCTACCCACAGGTAGTAGCACTACCGGTCGACAATGTTGCTATGCGGTAGCAGCACTACCGGTCGGTAGTAGCTGCTACTGGCGGTAGCAACACTACCGGCGATAGTGCTTGCTACCGACGGTAGCAGCACTACCAACAGGTAGTGTCTGCTGCTCCAACAACAACACTACCACTGGTAGGCTTTGGCCCCCACGTGCCTTTGTACCCTTCGTGGTACAATTTACTATGTGTCATTGATTTAATTTTCTAAAACTCAATAAATTTTAAAGTTGGTTTCAAAGTTAAATTTTAAATGGTAATTTATAAAGTGATTTTTATCTTGATTTAATAATTTATTTATTGCAATCAAGGCTTGAATATTAACTCCAAATTGGTAATTTTGGATGTATTTTGGAAATAGATTATATGTCTATTTAATTCATATTGTTATTTGGTTGAAAAGTTTATATGGATTTTATTCTATATTGGTGTATTGAATTTGGAAAGTAAATAGATGTGAATGCCATATAAGGGTGTTTTATTTAATTTTCAATCAATAAAGTTGCAAGTGCTTATGATGCTGATTTTCTCAAAGATTGTCTGAGTGTGAACTTAGTAAAATTAGCTTTCCTTGCAAAGAGTTATATTTGTGTTATTTCTCATCTTTGGTTCAATTGTCTTGTAGTGGCGTATTTGACTATTTTGACCAATCAATATGATGACCTCGTTGTCTTAATCATGTAGTGTCTTTGCCTTATGGTTAACCAAGATTCAGTATGTCCTTGTTTTGACCACTTGTATTTGGATAGTGGTGTTATGGTTGTCTGCTTCACCATAGGGTCCTCGTGGAGTGACCATGTTTGTTTAGTGTCCTTTGAGAGAGTGGCTTTCGAGTGGGGGTCGTGCCCAAAGTGGATGGTAGGATAACCCCTCGAAAGTCAGCTAATAAGTGATAAGGAGGTGGGTAGTTTATAACATTATATAAGATATTGTACCTCGCGCATGGTTGAGTGCTCGTAAAGGGCTCAAGATGTAGTGGGAAGGCCTGGAATGGCAAACTAACCACCTTGTCTTCACAAAAGGTTGGTAGGGTCTGCATGAGACTTAGTTGGAGCAGGAGGTTCAGGAAAGGTTACCGTGATAACCTAGGATGGAGGTTGGGACCTATGGAGGCCGACCATGGTAACCATCAGAAGTTATGCGATGACACTCTCTCTTTAGGTTCACTTGTGTATTGTGATGTTGAGTCACCTGGAATATTGTGGAGTCGTATTGTGCTATCATGGTGTCGTATTGTTCTGTCGACCATGTCCTGCTTTTTCTTGCTTGAGGGTCCTCTGCTATCTCCTAGCACACTAGTGTGATTCCATTTTGAGAATCACAAGGTCAGGTGGTAGTGCCACTTCCCAGTGGATATTCTTGTTTGTACCTTCATGCAAGGATTGACTTTGTAGGTGTTTCTGTGGTTCGTGACTCATGCTCTATCTCATGTTTAGAGATTATTGTTCTTTGGAGACCTATGTGAATAGTTGTATAAATGGAACTTATGTAACCTTGTATATGGTTAAGTTGTAACTTTATATGTATTTTGAGAGCCATGTTTTGGAAGATCAATGTAATCCTAAGTTTGGGATGTTGTTTATCAACTTTCTTTTTGTTAGGGTTTCAAGCAAATCTGAAGCAAATATAAACTAACAATTATATGCAGATTTAAATATAAAAGATAAAGAAATAAAACAGGACACAGATAACACAGAGATTTAACGTGGTTCACCCAGAATGGGTTACGTCCACCATACACAACCGTCCAATCTTTCTTATTATCCAGCAAAAATAGTACATCAACCTTACACTACTTTAAGCATCCTAGCTGCTTATAACATGTGTTTTTAGGGCAAAAACAAAGTCAGCCTTTTTAGGGTTTTATTACAATGTCGGTTTTCATAAAAAAAAAAAACCCAAAAAAAGACCTCGACAAGGATACGTACTGAGTGTACAGTACTTTGTTGATTAGTTGCCACATTTCAACAATCTTCCACTTGGAGACTGATACTACACAACACCACTGTACATGCAACATCCGTTGGATAAAACACTAGGACTCGACTGGTATAAATTCCACAATTATCAATCAAGAAGACTAACAGAAACTGATGAAGAAATCATCTTCTCCTGTGGAACTGCCTTCATGAACATATTGGCAGGATTCTCACTTGTATGAATCTTCTCAAGCCGTAACTGACTCTCCTCCAAAATAGTCCGGATGAAATGGTACCTGAGTTGAATGTGCTTTGTCCTTGAATGAAAAGCAGAGTTCTTCGCAAGATGAATGACACTCTGGCTATCAGTATACAATGGACGATCCTCCTTTGTCTGACCCAATTCCTCCAGAAAACATTGTAACCAAATCATCTCCTTGCTGGCTTTTGTAGCAGCAACATACTCAGCTTCAGTGGTTGAAAGTGTAACAACCTTTTGCAGCCTAGAAATCCAACTGACTGCAGTTCCCCCTATAGTAAAAACATACCTTGTAGGACTCCTCCGTGAATCAATATCACCTGCCAAATTAGAGTCAAAAAATCCACTCAAAGCAACATTACATCCTTTGAAACATAATGACTTCGTAGTGGTTCCTTTCAAATACTGAAGGATCCATTTCACAGCATTCCAATGTTCCATACTTGGATTACTCATAAACCTGCTCACAACTCCCACTGCATGTGCAATATCTGGCCTTGTGCATACCATTGCATACATCAGACTGCCAACAAATGATGAATACGGGATGTTAGACATTTTATTAACCTCTTCATGTGCCTTTGGGCACATCTCCTTAGTCAATTTGAAATGACTAGCCAAAGGTGTACTAACTACTTTTGCATCCTGCATGTTAAATCTTTTCAACACCTTCTTTATATACTCACTTTGGGACAAATTCAAGGTTCTATTTTTCCTATCCCATGTAATCCTCATATCGAGAATTTGTTTAGCTGCACCCAAATCCTTCATAGCAAATGACATGGCTAATTTCTATTTAAGATCATTTATATGTTGCATGTTAGACCCAACAACAAGCATATCATCAACATAAAGCAACAGGATAATATAACTGCCATTATCCAATCTCTTAAAATATACACAATGATCAGAATGACATCTATGATAACCATGTTCAGCCATGAAACTATAAAATTTTAAATACCATTGCCAGGGTGCTTGCTTTAGGCCATACAAACTTTTCTTCAACCTGCACACCAAGTTCTCCTTACCTTTGACGTCATATCCCTGTGGTTGCAACATGTAAATTTCCTCGTCCAAATCTCCATGGAGAAAAGTTGTTTTGACATCTAATTGTTCAAGATGTAAATCATCTGCAGCCACAAGACTAAGTACAGTTCTAATTGAAGTCATTTTTACAACTAGAGAAAATATTTCATCATAATCTCTACCCTTTTTCTGTGCAAAACCTTTTACCACAAGTCTGGCCTTATATCTTTTCTAACCTCCTTCCTCCTCCTTCAGCCTATAAACCCATTTGTTAGGCAAAGCTCTTTTTTTTGCAGGTAAAGGGACTAAGTCCCAAGTCTTATTTTTCATCAAGGAGTCCATCTCCTCTTTCATGCCTAGCTCCCACTATTGTTTGGCATTCACCTGCATTGCTTCTTCATATTCTTCGGGTTCACCAGAATCAGTTAATAAAATAGAATACAAAGAAGGAGAAAATCTTTCAGGGGGTCTACTTGACCTCGTAGAACGTCTAACACTTGCAGGAGTTTGTGGGACAATTTGTTGTTGTTGAGTATCAGGTACCTGTGGCATTTCATTTTTAGGAATCCCATCCAACACCACATATTCTTGTTTGTCCTATTCATGCTTCTTTTCCTGTATCTGTTCTTTATATATAACCTTCTCATTGAATATAACATCTCTACTTCTAATTATTTTTTTATTTTCAAAATCCTATAACCGATAGCCATATTCATCTATCCCATATCCAATGAAGGTACATTTCTGAGATTTAGCATCAAGCTTGGTTCTGTTTTCTTTATCAATATGGACAAATGCTTCACAACCAAAGGTTTTCAGAAAAGAATAATTTACCTTTTTACCAGTCCATGCCTCCTTTGGAATACCACCATCCAAAGGGGTTGAAGGTCCTCTATTTATCAAATAGACAACAGTATGTACAACATTTTCCCAAAAATGTAAGGGCAATCCAACATGCAATCTCATGCTCCTCACACGTTCCATGATAGTCCTATTCATTCTCTCTCACACACCATTTTCCTGTGAAGTTCCTAGAACTATCTTCTGCTTTCGAATCCCATTTAAGGAGCAGTAATCTTCAAATTCTTTGCTGCAATACTCACCTCCATTATCCATTTTGAGACACTTCAACTTTTTTCCTGTCTCATTCTCAACCAAAGCTTTCCATTTCTTAAAAGTTTCAAAAACATCTAATTTTTGTTTTAGGAAATATACCCATGTTTTTCTGGTTGAGTCATCAATAAAAATAACATAATAACAAGAGCCACCAAGAGATGATACCTGAGCTGGTCCCCATACATCTAAAAGCACAAGCTCTAACTTCTCACTCTTCTTCTCTTTCCCAACCTTGAGAAATCTGACTCTTTTCTGTTTACCATAAACACAGTTTTCACAGAACTCTAAATCAATCTTATTTAGTCTTGGCAATAGATTTTTGGAGTGAAGGATTTTCATCCCTTTCTCACTCATGTGCCCAAGCCTATGGTGCCACATTATCGAATTTGTTCTTGCAACATCTATTGTTGTTGTCCCTGTAGTAACTTTATATGTAGTAGCTAGGGTAGCGTAAGTGTTACTAGTACACAGATATAATGTGCCTACCTTTGCACCTTTAGCTACTACTAATGATCCTTTAGTGACCTTCCACATACTGTCTAAGAAGGTAACTATGCAACCTTCACTACCTAGTTGCCCTGCAGAAATTAAATTTCTTCTTAAATTAGGAACATGTCTTACCTCTTGCAAAAACCAGTCATTTCCATTTTGCAACTTGATCTTTATCTTTCCTTTTCCAACAATTTGAAAGGGCTCATCATCACCCAAATATACCTGTCCAAAATCACCTTGAACATAATCTAGAAAATATTTTCTATGGGGTGTAGCATGAAATGAAGCCCCAAAATCTATTACCTAGGAATCATTAACATTATCCAAACATAAGATTAAAGCGTCTTGTAAAGTATTACTTGGAATATTAGCTTCCTTACTGTCATTTTCATTTTTGTCTTCTTCTTTATTTTTCTGAGACCAAGAGTCTTTCTTTAGATGACCAGGCTTTCCGCAGTACCAGCAATCTTTCTTTCCTCTAGATTGAGAGCATCCTTTCTTTGACTTCCCTCGTGACTTCTCATTCCCAAGGCCTCTTCCTCTTTCCTTTGATCTTCCTTTGTTCTCCACATTAAAAACACTACCTGATGATGTTGGAGTCTCACCTGTTCTTTTCCTTCACATTTCCTTGCTTAGGACAACACCAACAATATCATCAAATACCAAATTATTTTTACCAGAGATAGAGTTGCTTATAGCCATAACCAAGCTATTCCAGCTTTTTGGCAAAGAACATAAAATCAAGAGAGCCCTAACCTCTTCTGCAAAGGTAATTTTTACCAAAGATAGTTGACTGGTAATTGTATTAAATTCATTTAAGTGTTCTGCTACAGATCCTCCCTCACTCATTTTCAAATTAAACAAACACTTCATAAGAAATACCTTATTCGAAGCTGAGGGTTTCTCATACAAATTTGCCAATGTCACCATCAAATCTACAGTCGTTTTTGCTTCTGTTATATTGAATGCTACAGACAGTGCAAGGCACAATCGAATGGATCCCAGTGCCTTTCTATCTAAAATGTCCCACTCTTCATCTAACATTGTGGTCGCTTTCTTTGCCTTTCCTTCCAATGGCCGCCACAAATCCTTTTGATACAGGTAATCCTCCATCTGCATTTTCCATAACTGATAGTTCTGGCTGTTAAACTTTTCAACCTTGAATTTGGAATCCTTCATTGCTCCCACTCAAATCTGAGAGTCCTACCAATTTATAGAAAACCTCGCTCTGATACCAATTGTTAGGGTTTCAAGCAGATCTGAAGTAAATATAAACTAACAATTATATGTAGATTTAAATACAAAAGATAAAGAAATAAAACAAGACATAGATAACATAGATATTTAACATGGTTCACCCAGAATGGGTTATGTCCACCATACACAGCCATCCAATCTTTCTTGTTATCCAGCAAAAATAGTACATCAACCTTAGAATTCCTTAAGAATCCTAGCCACTTATAACATGCGTTTTTAGGGCAAAAACAAAGTCGGTCTTTTTAGGGTTTTATTACAATGTTGGTTTTCATAAAAAAAAAATACCCAAAAAAAAATTTCTCAAGGGCTCCCGCCCTCGAACCCTCGCTTTTCTCAAGGGTTGCCGCCCCCAAACCTTTGCCCAACGCTGAACCCTGACAAGGATATGTGCTGAGTGTATAGTACTTTGCTGATCAGTCACCACATTTCAACAGCTCTATCTCATGTTTGAAGATTATTGTTCTTTGGAGACCTATGTGGTCAGTTGTATAAATGGAACTTATGTAACCTTGTATATGGTTAAGTTGTAATTTTATATGTATTTTGAGAGTCATGTTTTGGAAGATCAATGTAATCCTAAGTTTGGGATGTTGTTTATCAGCTTTCTTTATGATTTGTGTAAATGCTTATTAAAGAGAAATTATGTTGTATCCTTTCAATCTTTCAATGGTGTAACTGCTATTGCATATGGATTATTATGGTCTTTGATTAATTGATGATTAAGTGAATTAATTGTAATTGTGGAATTTAGACTGTTAGTTTAATTCTTCATTGGTAACCCTTAAGAAATTATGGTGTAATACTTCCACTTGTGTTATTGTTGTGCAAATGTTGTAATTAATGCACTTATTATGATTTATACTTTAAAAAAAAAAAAGTGTATCACCCTTGTTGTGGGTTTTCCTTTGGGGTTCCTGGCGGGGCATTACATTGGCCTCCATCATTTGTGGTCCAATCTCAATATTTTTATTTGATAGTTGGATGTTAGCCTAAATTCAAAAATGCCTTATGAAGCATATATAAAGAAATCCTTTATCATAAACAAGCTAGATAATAAGAATTTCTAAGAGCAATAATTCCTATTCAATTCAATCAAGAGAAGATCTTAGTACAAGAAGCAGTAAGCTACAACAACCTACATTCAAGTATGTCTGCATGATTGATTATGGTATGTTTATCATGTTATTGCATCAACACTTGGAGGAATTGTTAAAATAACATTGCATCACTACAATTATCATACCTAATATACAATCTTGACAACTCAACATTTCAATTATGATTTAACCTTTGTCCTCCCTAGGGATAAGTTATCTTTAACATTATCATAGTTATTGTGGAAGTGGGAATACCAACAGTAGGTTTGACTTAGGCAAGCTCCTATATAGCATAATATTTTCACCCATTTTTATGTGTGTAGGGTCATATCTAGCAACAAAGGAGACTATAGGAGTGTAGAGAAAACTGAGATAGATAGCTCTAGATTTTGAGCAAGAAAAAATACCAGGACTAGGGCATCCAACATTCAAGTATGACACTTTTCAGCTAGATTTTTAGGAGATAGAACTATAGGACCTCTTGATTCCATTTTTAAAACTTTTAGTTAGTTCAAAAACTCTTGGGACTAGGGTGCCCAAAACACTAGTCCAGCATTTTCAACTTCAGATTGTAGCTATAGGTTTCTCTTTATGTCTCATTTTTAGATTTATCTTAATGTGTTGGACATTTTTAGTTCTATATTTCGCTCATATTTCTAAAATTCATCATTTTGATATCATTTAACCTAGTTCATTCACACACACTTCACAGTCTCAAATCCATTGCAACAAAGGAATCACAAACCACAAGTGTTCAAATCTCCTATTAGTACTACAGTTGAACCTATTTGTGATTCCAATGATATGTTGTGGAGATTTGAGATCTTATTTTGCATCCATAGGCCTAGGATCTCATTTCCATACATATCTTTTTAGTGAACCTAACATGTCTTACATTTTACATAATTTCTAATTTGGATTTTTAAATATGATTTATTTACATAAATTTTTAGATTTAGATGCAATCATTTCTAAATTTTAGTGCTTATATACTCGCATCAATTAATTAATCATAACATTGCTATATAAAAAAAAAGAAAATTGGTTTCATTGTATGTTCAATTAGTCAGTATTATAATGAAGACATTTTATAGATGTAATAGTGGATTAGCCTCCCTTATATCACTATATCCCTCTCAAAAAAATCTTGATACCCATAAGGACATTTTGGCACAAAAGGATAATAGAACTAACACATTTATCAATGCTCTCCCTTCTAGAGATGAAGCATTGAAGAATCATGCTTGTCCCTCTACACATATTGACCTTACTTATGAAGATATTTTAACACAAGAGGATGATATCATAATTTGTTTCCTTAATGTCATTGTACCTTTCATGCATTTAAATGAAATCTCTTCTATAGATGAAGCATTTATTAATCTTTCTAAACGCTCTCCCAAAGTTTTTCCTACTCATGTGAGACTATTTTGGAGTAAGAGGATGATATTATTAGCACTTTTATCAATGATCTCCCTTCTAGAAATGAATCCTTGGTCAACAAAGAGCTCAATCAAAGTCAAGTCCATATAATTCATGTTTCTATTCATGTGAAACCTCTAATTATTGTCCATCTCCGTCTTGATGCCCCTCAAACTTAAAATAAGCCTTTGATTACTATTAGAGGAATCCCAGATCCCCAGCCACAAACTGACTAGTGTTAGGATTAATGATAGTCCCAAAGATACTGAGAGGGGGGGTGAATCAATATCTAACTGGTTAACAAAATATTTGACCTTATTAAGTATTTTGCTTTCCAAATAGCGTACCGGTAAATAAGAATTAGTGCAGTAAATAGGAACAATAAAGACAACATAGAAAACACACCATAACACAAGATGTTTAACGAGGAAACCCAGTGTGGGAAAAACCTCGGTGGGATTTGTGACCCACAATATTCACTCACTGGCCAATGAATAAATATTACTTACAATGAGGGGCATGCACATGTAGGAAGGCCAATTGCCTAGAGCTCACTGCTCAATCTACAAAATGGAAGTCTCACTAACTTACAAAATGGATTATGAGAATCCAATTTAATGTACTACTACAATTCAACATCTACTATGCCAAGTTCAGTACCGTTTTAAGCTCATACTACAATCATAAACCTTATACAAAATCTACCTTAATATTCACTCATCACTTCTACCATATCCATCATATGTCCATTATTACAAAATGATTTACAAGATCTCATATGTATATGAGTCTATTACAATATGCCATGCCGGCTTTACAAAAAGATATTTGCAATTAAATACAATAAACAAAAGTTTATTCATGTCGGTTGGGGTGCTGGTATACGTTCTTATCGCTGTGAGTGAAGTGTCTGTCGGTGTTGATGCCTGCCAGTGTCGATGCCTGAAGGTATCCACAAGGGTGTCGATAGGTTGCCATCAATGACAACACCATCATTTCTCACTAGAGTATATAATGCCAACAATCTCCCCTTTGGCATTGATGGTAACACTCGTGAGAAAAATCCAAAAGCTATTTCCAAAAAGTTATCAAAAATGTGTGCTCCCCCTGAGCAGATGATCTCCTCTGATTAGCAATTTTTCTCTGTCCACTACTCCCCCTTTGACATCAATAACAAAGGTTGTCAAAAATTGTCAAATGAGTGCATAATTTCACCTTGAAGTTTGTAACCGGTTGGTTACAATCTGAAATAAGTTAGCCAAAACCAAGTTTAAACTTTGTATGAATCTGTTGTTGTCCTTCATGGTTGCCTCAGTTCTTTGGATTGTACCGGTGAGATGATGCATATGCTCCTCCAGTGACTTTTGCCCTTGAATTAATGCCTCAAAGATCTCTTTCCTTAGAGAGATAACGTTGTCTAATTTAGGACTGAGTTTGTGCTTAAGCTCTCTGGCATTTGCCTTGATCCTTTCTTTCTCTTTCTCTACCTTCTCCATCTTTTCTTCAAATCCTGCTATCTCTTTCTCAATAACTGATATAGGTTTAGATGAACCAATGATATTATCAGCTATATCATCTATCTCTTTTTGTATTGTGCTTATGTTCTTTTCAATATCCTGTGTTAATAGATGTGGCTTGCATGTATCCTTGTACAGTTCCTTGTACTCCAAAGTTGTTTTATTCAGTGCCAGTAAAAGTGTGTTAATGTGTTCCGTGCACTTCTTTATTGTTTCCTCAAAGAATTTTTCTTTTTCCTTTTCCATTTTCTCTTTGAATGTTTCCTCATTTATTTGATCAACTGTTAAAATATTTCCAGCAATGAATTTAGACAATGTGTCTAACTGACTCAAATAATCCTTTACTTGATCTAAATTGCATTTTGGTGCAATCATCTTAAGAATAGGAATAGTGTCATCAATTGCTTTATAGTCCAATGCATTACAATTCGTTATCTTCTTTATTGAGTCCAGAAGTACCTTAGTCACATTTGTAGGTCTGAATTCGCTCAGTGAAGTATCAGATGTTTGACCAACTACCTTTACTATCTCAGTGCTTGTAGTACTAGTAACCAATTTGCTTGTCTCAACCTTGAGTGGATTAATCTAAGTTTGCATTTCAACTAGCAATGGTTTGGGCCTCTTAGTGATTACCATTTGTACTGTCTCAATGTGTACATGTGTATCTACCAGTTTCTCTATTGGTTTCTCAGTGTTATCAGCTGTCGGTATCCCTGTTTCTATTGGTTTCACTATGTCAGCATCTACACTACCAGTATTTGTTTCACTGTCCAAAGGTTTTTCTGCATGTACTATTTGCTCTGCTTGTATTCCAACCTTAATATTTTCTGTCGGTTGCTCTGCAATGTTTTCAGTGTTAGCAATATTATTTTTCACCTCAGTGTTATCCTTGTCCACTATTATGTTTACTTCCTGAGTATCCATGTTCATGGTAAATAAATTTTTTGACTCAGTTAGTGTCCTCATGTGTTTTCTCAACATTTTCAGTAACCGATATGTCCTTAGTGTGTACCGGTGAAGTAACCAAAGGTGGTGGTAGGTTGTTAGTTACTTTTATGTTTGGTAATCCACCAACTTTACCTTTTCCTTTGTCTCTGTCCTTTTGATAAACCTTGAAAATTTTCTTAGGTTTGTTCAACTCTTCCTGTTTTTCCTTCTCTACAAAAAAGATGTCCCACTTGTCTTTTGTTTCTTCTACAATTTCATTGACTCTACCAGCCATTAGGCTCACATACCAGTGTCCACTTGTAAAAACTGATCTGTTAGCTTCACTGATAAGTTCATGAATCTCCTCTACAGAGTTAATCGGATGTATCGCTAGAATTTTTTCAATCTTGAGTTTCTTATCTAGCTCCATAACTACAATCCTCTTAGCATCTAACCTTTTGTACAATTTATTAGGCAAATCATTTACAACTTCTATTAATACTTTCTTGTAAATGTCAAGATGTAGAATAATGTTGTTCTCGATACTTTCCTTTTCTGCATTAGTGAATGAATTATATAGTTTGCTCACATTTGCCAAGTTGCCTTCATCAATGATTTCACTCAATAATTTATCCAGAGGTGGTATAACATGTTGTTGTTTCTTCTTAGGTGTCAACTTCCTTATCGGTGGTCTTACTGCCTATTGCTTCTGCCTTGTTGTTCTTGTTTTCTTGGGTGGAGGAGAGGGTACCGGTGAAGGTTTTCTCTTCCTATCAACTCTCTTAAACTCAGCAAGTATCTCACTGTCAGATGATATACCAACCGGTTAGATGTGTACCTCTGTTTGTAATCCTTCTAAGTCACTTTCCTTTATTCCAGTTATGTTCATGATGTTTTCTTTTATTTCCTTTACTTGCTTTGTTGCACTCCTTATGTACTTTTCTCTTTTCTTTCTTTGTTTCAATGTCTGTACAACACTTTCAATTGATTCTGCATTACCAAAAACCTTTTCTGTGGGCTCTCTAGGTGCTTCTAATAGGGCTTTAGCATAAGTTTCAATAATGTTTACACCTACCTCATACCCCATTTTAGTTACCCATACAGTTCTAGAAAGAACTGCTTCCATCCATATTTCATCCTTTTTAATTACAAAAAATATTTCTTTGTTGTACTTGTCTACTACACTCTGTGGTAGTCTCACCCTAGTTTTCATTTTTGCTTGCAAGGTTTTAAAATACTTAGTTATTTTGTTTTCTTTATCAATGCCCATGCCGGTGAAGATTTCTAGCAATTGTTTGCCTACTGATATATCATATCCAAAATCTTTCTTTCCAGTACTAGGAACTTCTTTTGTGAAATATAACATAAGACATACCAAAAGATTGCCAAAACAAAATGTTCCTTTCTTATCTCCTTTTATCTTTTTTAGGTTGTCTATTAATTCATCCTTTAGCCACTCAAAAACATCTATTTTTGCATCATTATTCACCATATCATAAGCACTTTTAATGCAAAGACTAGAAACTGAGTTGAGTCGGTTTGCATGTGTGGTCTTGTAGCCTAAGATCATGCTTATGAATCTAACATTTACATCCTTGATGTTGTTTACTCTCAGGGATCTGCTATCATATGTTGCTCTTGTTAAGGTCATGATTGTGTTATTAGGTACCTTCTTAGTCTTATTTGGCCTGCTACCGGTGGAGGGTAAACCTGTCACTTCCCTAATTGCTTCCTTAGTGATTTTGCAAACTTAATCTAGCCAAAGAAATTCTCCATGAACTCTGCTAAGGACAATTCTCACTACCTCCTTAGGAAAATCAGGGATGTCCAAGATTTCCACAAAACCTAAAGTTTCAATTACCTTGTGTTCGGGTTTGACATTTCCATTTTCATCACATATAACATTTTTAAACATCTTCAACACTTCCTCAGGACCTAATTCCTCAAAATTGCAATGAATATAAATTCTAGGGTCTTCAGCATAAGCAACACCTTTAGGAATTTTTGAAAAAGCGCCTAGAGAATCATCTTTCTTAGCTATTTCGGGGATAATCTTAAGAATGGGCCTAGGGTTTTCACAACTTCCACAACAGTAGGGTTTGCAATAAATTCCGGAGCAGAGGAGGAAGTCATTGAAAAATACCTTAAGCTGCCTGATAATGGTTGAGTGCTTGAAAGAAATCGCTTCACTTCTTCGCCTTGGATGCCTCCACTCGGATTTGGCACTCTCTGAAAGTTTGAATGCTTGGTGAATTGAAAAAGAAGGAAAATCAATTATTTATAATGTCTTTTCTTCCAACAACTGCATTAAATGCTCGCTGGTTAAGTGAAACTTAACACATCTGCCGATAGAGAAGAAATTTATCTTCTCACCATCTACCGAGGGTAATTTGCATGATGTTCAACTTGCTACAATACCCCCAAAGGGTTAGTTTTCAGTTGGATGAAGAATCTCCTACCGGTGGAGTAATACTCTGTTCTATCGATGAAGGAATAGTCTCATCAACATTCTAATCTCTCTTTCTAATCCATTGTCTTGAAAATTCTTGCTTTACCTCATCAACCTTCTCTTTGCCTTTCAAACCGGGTCCTTTATTATTTGTCGGTGAATTCTTGCTTCTACAAAATTTTGCAATATGTCCAGTCTTGTTACAAGCATAACAATTCACATTATTCTTTTGAATAGCCTTTCAATATCCTATGTCGGTTTGTGTTCTGCATTGATTAGATAAGTGCCCAAATCTTCCACAAACATAACATCTTACATTCATTCTGCAGTTTTTTGAATTGTGACCAATTTTGTTGTATTTGGAACATTGACCGGTGGGTGCATTAATGTTCTGAATGTTTCTAGATCTACACTGATTATCTCTATGACCAAACTTGTTACAGTTAAAGCATTTCCCATTAAATTTGTAAGCATTAGGTCATCTTACCGGTTTACTGTGATCATGATTGTTTGCAGTACCGGAACTTTCTCCAACTTCAAATCCAAGTCCATTAGTGTCTCCATTAGGTTTTTAACTTTTCAGCATATCATCAAGTTCTTCTGAACTTTTCTTGAATTTCTCTTTATGTTGATTTGCAGTAGCCAACTCATTTTCCAGGATTCTCTTTTGTCTCATAAGTTTAGTTTTATCATGTTGCATGTGATTCAAATTTGTCTTCAACATATCATTTTCATGACTAAGTCTTAGATTTTCATTTCCAGCATCATTAAGTCTCCTAGTCAATTCATCTTCATTCTTCTTTCTGTCTTCAACGTCTTTACAAAATCTCATAGTCATGTCTTGCATTTCATTCCTCATAGTATTGTTTTCTTACTTCATCTTGTTTACAAGCTCATTAAGAGTTTGCTTTTCATCATCATCACTTTGCATCTTCTCATGAAGTTATTTTCTCTTATTCCTAGCAATAGTAATAATCTCTTGAAGTCCTTGAATGAATTCCTATGTAGTTCTCAAATCATCTTCAAGTTTGATATTCTTCAACTTCTCTACATCATAGTCTACACGAGCTTCTTCCAATTGCTTTCTTAAGTTCTCCATTTGTACTGGTGTCAGAATCTTCCTCAAGTTGTTAGACTTTTGAAAATAGAGGACCAAGCTCTAATACCAATTGTTAGGATTAATGATAGTCCCAAAGATACTGAGGGGGGGGGGGGGTGAACCAGTATCTAACCGGTTAACAGAATATTTGACCTTATTAAGTATTTTGCTTTCCAAAATAGTGTACAGGTAAATAAGAATTAGTGCAGTAAATAGGAACAATAAAGACAACATAGAAAACACACCATAAAATAAGATGTTTAATGAGGAAACCCGGTGTGGGAAAAACCTCAGTGGGATTTGTGACCCACAATATTCAATCACTGGCCAATGAATAAATATTACTTACAATGAGGGGCATGCACATGCAGGATGGCCAACTGCCTAGAGCTCAATGCTCAATCTACAAAATGGAAGTCTCACTAACTTACAAAATGGATTATGAGAATCCAATATAATGTACTCCTACAATTCAGCATCTGCTATGCCAGGTTCAGTACCGGTTTAAGCTCATACTACAACCATAAACCTTATACAAAATCTCCCTTAATATTCGCTCATCATTTCTTCCATATCCGTCATATGTCCATTATTACAAAATGATTTACAAGATCTCATACATATATGAGTCTATTACAATATGCCATGTTAGCTTTACAAAAAGATATTTACAATTAAATACGATAAACAAAAGTTTATTCCTGTCGGCTAGGGTGCCGATATACATTCTTGCCGCTGCCGATGAAGTGTCTATTGGTGCCGATGCCTGCCGATGCTGGTGCCTGAAGGTATCCACAAGGTTTTCGGTAGGTTGCCATCAATGACAACACCATCATTACTCACTAGAGTGTAGAATGCCAACAACTAGTGATTGTTGTTAAAGGTATTAAAGAACCACCTATACCTCCTAATTACTACTTAGACTTTGTAAAACAAATCACTTAAAGTAGTATAATTAATCAACAAGTGCCATAATAACATCAATATCATGCAGTTTCTCACACATACAATGCCTATAATAATAAACAAGATTCAAATTTTCTTCCTACTACTCAACCTTTTCCTCATCAACATGTTGGAAATGAGTATGATCTTTTTGAGAAACTTAATTCTACTCCACCTACATACCACAACATACTCCAAGAAGCCTTGCATAAGGTAGTTACCTCAACTTTTGCTACACCAAATCATGTAGCAGCCTTGTTTGATTTTACACATGCAACAAAGTTAGATATTGTATTCTCGCAACATGAGCTACCACCTTTGGAAATTTAAAATTGTTATGATAACCTCATTCTTATATTCCCCATTAATAAACATGGAGTTAGGTGTACCCTAATTGATAATAGATCAAGTCTTAATTTTGGTAGTGTATACTTGTTCCAGTTTGATATGGAAGAGAGATGGACAAATCTAGATAGTAACTTAATCAGATTCAAACCCTCTTCAATAAAACATTAGAATATGAATCACAAGGTGTTATGCTTGATTATATCTTACTAAAAAATATGGGCTATATTCCTTTATTTCATGAAATATTTATCAATTGAATTAGAGGTGACTTAATTAGGTCCTAATGCATGGATAAATGATCACATAAAGTGGTAAAACAAACTAATAAACAAACAAAAAACTACTAACAAGCATAGAAAAGAAACAATGATACATAGGTGCACCTATGACAACAAACATAGCTTAGAACTTTTGATCAGATGTGTTAGGCATCACACTCCAATAGGTGTCCAACTTTTGATAACTACTCAGATATGGTATCAAGAGCCTCCAAACTATCATTTCTTTGAGTTTTAGGTCAAAAGTGACATGACTATGGCACTAGATGCCATAGATTGAGCCCTTTTTCCTAATGTTTTTTGCACCTCTTTCATAGACTACTAATTTCTCTTGTACATGCAAACTAAGATTGAAACATATATCTTAATCTATAAATGCATAAAAGAGGACAAAATTTTTGGTGCAGCTATATAGGGGCTTACCTTAGTCAAACCCCTGTTTTGGTGTTTTCACCTGCATGGATAACCAAGTTGGATTTGAGTCGATAAAAGTGTGTACTCTAAATAAAAAAGTGTCTCTAATATTGAGATGAGAAAAGAAGTACATAAATGTAAATAAGATCCCTACTCAAGTGTATTATAGTGAATCCTAGATGAGACAATCAAAAGGTGTTACGTATATCAACTCAAGAATATAAGAATCACATAAATGATAATGGTAAATATGAGATCTAAAGTTAAATATTTGAAATGCAAGAAATGAAACCATACCAAACCCTTAAGGATATGTACAAGCCAATCATTGTTAGTATATCATACTCCAACATTCCTTCAATCTTTCATCATGATGAAGACAAATGAATATTTGGTGTTGTTGATATTTTCTCATATTTGTAGACCTATAAACTCAAATTTGGTATATTTTTCTCATCCTAAGGATAACATAATAAATGTATATCTCAAATATGGAAAGCCTCTATCTTATATATGAGTTACAAGCTTAATGTTGATAAAAAGTTAAAATAAAATGATCATATTAAAAAACCAAGACCATATTCTAAAATGTCAAGGCAAACACTGTAAATGACCAATTGTTTTAGAGATTGTGTCAAGTCATGTGTGCAAATCATAATAGACCTACCAAAATAGGCTCTTCAAATGTGGGATTCTAGATTTTAGAGGCTTGATATTGGATCTAGACCTAATGTTTTGATGATAAGCGCATGCAAATTACAAAAAAATGAAATTTGAAATAGGATAGGACTAATTCTCTTGAGTTGAGGGTTAAATTATCAACTAGAAGTGGTCCTAAAAAGTCTAGGGGATTTGTAATGCCCTACCCTAGTCAGACTTGTAAAACCTGTTTGACCTTGGTTGACTTCCTATGTGGCATTCTTGAATGGTAGGTTAACCGTGATGCAATGTGTAGTTTAGATGATATAAATAATTGTACATACCTACTATTGTGCTTTTGCATCGATTCTTGTGTAAATGTAATTGTTTCCTAACTCTTGTAATAAATCTCGAGCTAACGCCTTCATTGAATATGTATATGTATATGTATGCTTGCGTGATTCATGGGTGCAAGAGATTGCAGGTACAACACCGCTTAGGACGAGGTTCATCTCCTTTGGGATTTGCAAGGTTGAGTATGCCTCCTTTATCCTTAGAATTCAGATTTGGTGGTCATAAAACTCTCGTCTTGCCTTAACCATGGTCAGGTGAGCGTCGTGTGTGGTTTTCTTTTCATTGGGTTGTGTGTCGTGTGATTTGGTGGACTTCCTTGGTTTGCGTGCCTAGCGCGGGGTAAGTGGAGTTTGTTATCCCAAATATTCAAGTCAATTTAATGTGTGGATGTGCGCATTTGTAATTTAGAAATTTAAAATAGGTAGTTTTCTTTTATACGATTAATCGTTAATTTAAAGAGATTGCTTTAATTATTATTGTAGCAAGCTTAAGGTATTTAACTTGGATTAATGTGCTCATTTACGCATTTGTGGTTGAGAAAATTAGAATAAACAGATCTCCTTCATGAGATTAGTCATTAATTAAAAAAAGTCGCTTTATTATGTTATGGCGAGTTAGTTTAATAGTTAATTTTAATAATAACGAAATTCAATTAGTTATGTGTTTTTAGAAAGGAAAGATTTAAAGTCATTTGGGAAATAGAAATAAATTTATCATTTTCGCATTTTGGAATAGAAAGGGTAGATCTTATTATTTAAAAGGAAATTATTCTTTTTACTTGCAAAATTGATATAGTATAAAGGATTGATGTTTGAAATTTAAATTAATTTAAATACCTCACCCTTGTTAACAGTTCAAAATATAAATGTAGGCCTAAATTGATATTGAGAGATTAAAATTAGAATTAAATAAGAAATAGAAGCATGTTAATTTTAATTAGAATAAAACAAGTTAAATTTATTGAGTAGTGGAAAATAATGATTTCCATTTTCATGTTTCTTTTATTTTCAAAAAAATAAAATAAAATAAATGCTTAAATTCGAAATTGAAAATTAGGGCAAAAAAGAGGTTTCTCATTTAACCTAGTTTTAGAATATTTTTGGGGGGTTCTTTCTTGAGAGCATTTTTTTTGGAAAAAATTGAGATGGGGAAATTTTGGAAAAATGGGAGATTTGCTTTGAGTTGCAGGTGGAGCTCTTTATCAAAACTCTTCCCGGAATGCGTTTGGAGGTAGGATTCCAACCCACCCTCTTGTTTATTTGTTGGATCAAAAATAAAAGGTGTTGAAAGTTCTCCATGAAATGCTGGAAAAAGAAATGGTAATGTCCATGAATGTCATTAAGATTTAGTTTCAGTTTT
Organism: Cryptomeria japonica; assembly: GCF_030272615.1. Taxonomy (NCBI): domain Eukaryota; kingdom Viridiplantae; phylum Streptophyta; class Pinopsida; order Cupressales; family Cupressaceae; genus Cryptomeria; species Cryptomeria japonica. The sequence goes on along the minus strand of NC_081407.1, from coordinate 799,829,271 downwards.
GAAAGCTTGGTTGTGCTTGGATTCAAGATTTGACATGGCTTCTTGGACATTTTGAAGGGAGAAAATCTTCCCCAATCGTTGCTTAAACATTCTGGAAATAAAAACAAAACAAAAAAAGGGTTGTGACTGTGATAAATGGTCAATGGGGGTTTTATGTTATTTTAGTTAATTTATTATGTGATTTAAAAAAAAAAATTTGCTTAAGTCGAAACTAGACTGTTAGAAAAAAAGAGAATAATACATATTCAAAAAAAAAGGGGAAAAGAAGAAAAAAAAAAAATTAGGGTTTCGAGGGGGAGCCGAAGCTCAACCCGCCCCCTTCCCCGCCGTGCCGCTGTAGCTCGCAGTCTACCTGCGACCACAATGTGGGCTGCAGGGACCTGCGTCCACAATGTGGGCCGCAGGGAACCCTGCGTCCACACTATGGGCCGCAGGGACCTGCGTCCACACTATGGGCCGCAGGGACCTGCGTCCACGATGTGGGCCGTAGGGAACCTACGACCACAGTGTGGTTTCGCAGGGATCTGCGTCCACGCTGTGGGCCGCAGGGACCCGTGTGTGGGTTCCACACACTCCCGAGATGGGAGGTGGGGCTCGTTGGTAGGGTTCCAGAATAAAATAAGGAAATTGTTTTATGTTTTTTTATATATTTAAAAAAAAAATAAAATATATATATATATATATATTATAATATTAGTGTTTATAAAAATAAAAATTAAAAAAAATAAAAAATGCCATGGGGTATTTATAGAGAAAAAATAAAAAAGAGTTTATAACGGATTTGTAGAAGATCTATGTTATATAAATTTAGATTTTAGTTGCTAATATATATTTATAATGGAGATTGCATACTTCGTTTCAAGTTGTAGATTAATTATAATTTATTGATCTTCGGTTATTAAATTTATATCAACAAACATTTAAATTTGGTACTCATTTTAATAGGAAAGGTAATCTTTGGTAAAGAGATCCAATAATGCCTTTATTTGAAGCCCTTTGGAATATAACCCTATTGTTAACGCTATGAAATATATTTTAATAAGATGTTGTTTCTTTTCCCTTGAAATAAGAACTATCTTTCGATTTGATTAATTAAGATCTTTCGGAAATTTTAGTAATGAAAACTAAAGTATAGGAGAGTATGAAAATATGAATCTAAATTATCTTCGTATATTTTGTTATTACTTTCTTGATATGCTAGTAGAATGGATGGAAGTTTGGTAACGTATCGATTTGGAAAGTTTGTAAGTTTAAGTTCTGTATTTGCTTTGCTAAAGTGATGGCAAACCTTGATGTATTTGTCTGAACCATGTTGTTAAATATGGGGCACCTATTAAGTCTTAGGTCTCTAAATAGAGTACTGTTGGGCAATGAACCTTGTACTTCCTTTTTAGCATGCTCAGTTGGTTCTGCCTCTATGTGGAAGTCAATTAGGATTTGTGGATCAAAGTGGTCATTTGTATTTTGGTTGTGTTCGCCTAAGTGGCAAAAATGTAACAGACATATTAATTATGTATTCCTAACTATATTAAATGCCAGAGGGTTCTTGCAGTTGAGCAGACCCGGAGATGTAGCCCCTTAGGGGTGAACTCTGAGATCATATCTGTGTTATGCGATGTGTTAGCTTCCTTTGTTTCATGCTTTAAATTATCATGGATGGTTGTATTCTTGTATAAGTGTATGGTGGGGAATTTAACGAATTTAAATCAAAGTGCATAAAATTATTCATCTTGACAAATGTAGTAATCAGGTTCATAAAAGATTGTAATTAAGATTATGGAAAAGTATTTTGATAATGTTAATTAAAAGTAGTAATAGTGGAAAGAATCTTGTTGGGTTACATCATTGGATTAACTTGTTATTAACCATGTAAATTGAACGAATGTGAATGGAAAACAAAGTTAGAATTAATGTTATAATTCCTAGATTGAAATCTAAAGGATGAACATCATATAGGTATTTACTTTTTTATCTTAGTAAATGAGTAACGCCATGTTAATTATGTTACACTAAATTGGATGAATTTGTTTAGTTATTTCATGTTTTAATCTTAACAAATAATCCCTACCAAATTAACTTGTTAATTGGGTGAACTCAACTATTTATCCATCATTATAACCCTAATAAAGAATCTCTTTATGATTGCTAAAATTGAACTAAAAGGGGAAAGATTCAATTAGTTGTTTATACCTTAATCTTAGTAAATGTATCTCTTCATATTAACTACATTTAACTAAAAAAGTGACATGCAACAAAATAGTTATATTCTAATCCTAATGGAAGAACAACACTATGAACTTATATTTTAATCCTGTAATGATGGATATCTTCTTGCTAACTATATTTTAATTTAAAGGATGAACTCATGTGCTCCTAATACATTTTCACCTTAATGAATTTAGTCCATCTATTAGTAATTTTAAAAATTCACTGAATGAACTCTATGGCCACTTGCACTCTATTCTCCATAAAGAAACTATGACCCATTAGTTGGGAATGCTTGAATTCAAATGATGGAACCTCACTCTATTAATGGAAGTTTAAATCCTTAATGAATGAATCTCATCTTATTAACCAAACTTTTAATATTTAAGAAAGCTTTCAAATGTGGGTGGTTATCTTAAAATCAAATGGATGAACTTCGATATATTGATCGCTTGATCCTTTTGGGAGGTCTCTTAATGTAATTAGGATTTAAAGTGCAATGAGTAAATAACCTCACAATGGCCTCCTAACCACCCAAAGTAAATGAACACTTCCTAAAATTATAAGATGTCAACTCATTGAACATATATATAATCAAGTCTTATGCATTATCCCGTAATTAAGATATCTGGCTTATAGGATCATTTGACACGAGTTGAGTTAGGTGTAAGGTTATGTAATCACGTTGGGAAACTCCTTAGGATCGTTTAGCCTTCCGCTGTGTTATCTAGTTTTAGATAACTCCAAAATTATCATAATGTCGTAACTAATTAGTAATACTCTTAACTATTATTATTAATACTCTTAAATGTTATTATATAAAAAAAAAATATTTACACTATAATTGAGTGTTTTTAACTTTAACCCTTAGGGGTTTCCTGGCGGGGCATTACACTTGGTATCAGAGCACATGTTGCAACACTGGGATCTCTAGTTTTGCATGTGCCCTTAGTTGGTGTGTGTGTGTCTACCTTATGTTGTATGTTGTCCACCTTATGTTGTATGTTGTCCACCTTGATGTGAGGGTGTGATTTAACAAACCCTACTTGTGTGTAACGTGTGTGTTCACACCTTGTTTTCACCTTATTGATGTGGGTGTTTTGGAAATAATTATGGGTGTTTTGTCTGCTTATTGAGGTCTTGGTCTACGATTTCTCTTACTTTAAAAGGGAGTCGTATGTACCTTCATTTTCGATTAATTTTACTCTTTTGACTAATCCATCTGGGTTGGTTGTTAATATCTTGAATCTAAAAGTACGGTATGTGCTTGTTTATGGTTTTGATCTATCTTAATGATTGGCCGCTTGAAAGACTAGTATGGCAAATATCAATGCTTATTGTGTAGTAAATTGAGTGATTATGACTCTTCCTCTTCTCTCTCTAGTTAATTAAAAGGAATTGATATGTGTAAATTATCTCTTACTTAAGTTTTCTTATTGCAAAAGAAAGGATGATATATCTTGAGCCCTTGTGGGAGCCTTATAACATTTTTTTTTGTGTTCTAGATTGTGAAAGGGAATTGGTTTGGGAGTTAATTTTTGGATAATGATAGGAAATTGTATGTTTGCTTTAAGGATTCTCCATGTGCTTGGTAGGAGTAATATAATTAAATTCCATCTTAAGTAAGGCGCATTAAAATGCGCATAGTGATTTTGTGAAAATTGCTTGATGTGAAAGGAATACCAAAAGAGGACATGTTGTAGTAGCTTCAGGAGTGTATTAATGTGCCCCTCGAAAGATTGTTTTATGTGCTTATTCAGCTAGTGTGATTTAGGACCTATTAAGAGACACACCATTTAACTTGCTTTGGATATAGATAATTGTCTTATTGTGTTTAAGAAAGAGAAAATGAAAGACTTGTTGAATTGTATGCATTAAATGTGTAAAATCTAGTAGATAGCTCTTCATTTACCTCCTTGTCGTATTATGAATTTTCAATGTTAGATTTGATGTATTATTGTATTGTATCGTATCACGAATGGTGATTGTTCTACTTGTATTACAAAATAAAATTTGGTTGTCTTGAATTCTGGTTCGGAAAAAAAACAAAAACTAGAACATTATAGTGCAACAATAATGATTAGAAATGTCATGTTAGGATGCTTTGGCACCTTCCTAAAAGATAGCGAAATGAAAACTATGCAACTAAAATGATAGACCTATATCCGAGCAATATGGTGTGATCTTTCTTGTGTATTTGTAGGAAATAGTTGATTTTCCAACTCTCTTCCTCCTCTTGTTTAAAATATAGGAATTGTTGTTTTTGAAATACTATTTATAATGCAGTGATTTAAAGGAATTCTTATAATGCATACGAAATGGTATGTTGCCTTGGGGCTTCTAATTAAAAGGGGAAAGTTTTTCGTCTTGAAAAGGGAAAATTGCATAGATAGTAATGTGAATGAAAATGCTTAGGGAAGATTGAGAAAGATATCAGAATGATGTAATTTCTTTGTGTAAAATTGGATTGTTGAGAATTTCAGAATGTGTATCTAGAGTAAACTTTGTTTGGTGATTCATGGTAAAGCATAATTAAAACTTCCCTTAAGTATATGTTAGCATAATGTAAAGTACTCCCCGTAAATATGACTAAACCAGTAATGGTGCTACTCTGTGTGTGTTGTGAGAGAACCCGTACTTGTTTTGTGTGCCCATGGGATGGTAAAGTAATCAACCATGGGGAATATGTTTGCTTATGAGTATGGGAAACCATACCTATCTATGTGATGTTCTTATTTGTTTCCTTACTGAGTGCCAACCCACGGGTTGTTGATAAGTCAGTATGTGGAGGGGTAGTAGTAGAAGTCACCATTCCTTGAATAGTATGAACAGCGTACGAGTAATGTCGACGCGAAGCGACTTTAGCTTCCCTATTTTGAGGAAAAGTATAGTTTTGTAATGAACTGTAACATAGGTGTACTCTATACTTCCCCTTGTGATGAACCAATTTATGAGGTTCATGTGTGCCAGCCTAATTCCTATCCTTTATTTTGAGCATATAGATGACAGTTCTTGAGAATATGGATGGATTTTATTGGAGCATTTGTTGCCTTGTCTTCATGAGAGGCGTGTTATTTTTCTTACATAAGTTGCCAACTAACTAGTGTTGGTAGACTTGTGGGTAGACCTTAGCCATGTATACCTCTGGCTTACGGTGAGTATCCTGAGAGGAACATCGCTATGTGGAGTGTGACCGACGCGTGCCTTATCCGTGGGGTACACTGCCATGCGGGATACGTCCATTGCATGCCCTGTCCGCTTGGATTATTGCCATGCCGTGCTGAGACACGATGCGGGATGTAGTAGACATTTTCATGCGGCCTACCGCTAGGTATAGGGTAGAGCCATGCCACGTGACGACGTGATGCGGGTGATGCCGAGGTGCACACTGCCATGCCATGCGGATGTGTGACTTGGCCACACCACATGATGAGCTACTAGGACAACTAGACGATTGTTCCTTCCTTCCTCGTTGGTGGCTAGTTACTAGTCACGTAGTGATGTAATGTGCACTTATGATTTTCTTTTATTTATTTAATTGTTTCCTTGTGGGCCAGCAATTTATTTTACTTTGACCTTGACAGTTTAGCCACGATCTTGTAAACTTGATCTTACTTGATTTGATGTTGCAAATCCGGAAATTATTTTCTTGTTTTATTGTTGGAATTGACAAATATTATGTTTACTCTTTTGTACTTTGGTGGCTAAACCAGTTTATCCTTGTTGTTTTCATATGCTGGTCTTGTGTTGCAATGTGAATTCCTCTCCAAGAACGTAGGAGATGGTCTTGGATGAGTGTATACGAGGAAGTAGACGTAGGGAACCTTGAGGATGGAGGTATGTGAGGCTGTGAAACAGCTAGGATCCACTACCTACCTATGAGTGGTGACTATCTCTTGGAGGCTAAACACCTTACACAACAAGGGATATTCACGAGGGACTTGTATGGAAGGTAGCACCGCTATGGTGTACCCTAGCACCATCAAGCCCTTGAGTGAGATGTTGGATATTTGTTGATCATGTATTTATTTTGAGAGCGGGCATAGAGATGTGGGTCGTATATGTTACCTTTGACCGAGCATTAGACATGCTCACATGTGGCCTTTTGTGTTGTGCAAACCAGTCTTGTGGATGGATATTATGTGCAATCATGGAATAAATGGTATTAACTTGTCACTATGTTATGGGGCATAGTCATTGGAAAGGTTCTTGTATGTCTGAAAAGTGTAAACAATTGAGTTCTTACGTTGCTCTTATTTGTCGAAAGTTAACTAGGTTGTAAAAAAATTGATATTTGAAGCTAGTTTTGTGAAAGAGATGAATTGGTGAAAGAAATTGACCTTGAGAGCATATTTTCTTGTCATGTTTGATAAATGAGTATGATAACTATATGATAACTGTGCCTATATATTTTAATTACTTTAAATTTGGTGTAATAAAAAGGGAAAAATTCTCGTTTCTCTACTATGATTGTGTGTAAATTCTAGAATAATTTAAGATGTGAATGATGTTAGATGCCTTCTATAAATGGATAATGACATTCATAGAGGATTTATAAATAATGTTCTAAAATGATGACAAAATAGTTGGTTGTGCAAATTGATAATTGTTAATTGAGTTTAAGGGCTAATACGTGTTGGATGACTTCCGTTTAGCTTTGCGACTTCTAGGAGTAAGTCGGAGCCTAGGGGGGGAGAATGTAATGCCCTACCCTAGTCGGACTTGTAAAACCCGTTTGACCTTGGTTGACTTCCTATGTGGCATTCTTGAATGGTAGGTTAACCGTGATGCAATGTGTAGTTTAGATGATATAAATAATTGTACATACCTACTATTGTGCTTTTGCATCGATTCTTGTGTAAATGTAATTGTTTCCTCACTCTTGTAATAAATCTCGAGCTAATGCCTTCATTGAATATGTATATGTATATGTATGCTTGCGTGATTCATGGGTGCAGGAGATTGCAGGTACAACACCGCTTAGGGCGAGGTTCATCTCCTTTGGGATTTGCAAGGTTGAGTATGCCTCCTTCATCCTTAGAATTCAGATTTGGTGGTCATAAAACTCTCGTCTTGCCTTAACCATGGTCAGGTGAGCATCGTGTGTGGTTTTCTTTTCATTGGGTTGTGTGTCGTGTGATTTGGTGGACTTCCTCGATTTGCGTGCCTAGCGCGGGGTAAGTGGAGTTTATTATCCCAAATATTCAAGTCAATTTAATGTGTGGATGTGCGCATTTGTAATTTAGAAATTTAAAATAGGTAGTTTTCTTTTATACGATTAATCGTTAATTTAAAGAGATTGCTTTAATTATTATTGTAGCAAGCTTAAGGTATTTAACTTGGATTAATGTGCTTATTTATGCATTTGTGGTTGAGAAAATTAGAATAAATAGATCTCCTTCATGAGATTAGTCATTTATTTAAAAAGGTCGCTTTATTATGTTATGGCAAGTTAGTTTAATAGTTAATTTTAATAATAACGAAATTCAATTAGTTATGCGTTTTTAGAAAGGAAAGATTTAAAGTCATTTGGGAAATAGAAATAAATTTATCATTTTCGCATTTTGGAATAGAAAGGGTAGATTTTATTATTTAAAAGGAAATTATTCTTTTTACTTGCAAAATTGATATAGTATAAAGGATTGATGTTTGAAATTTAAATTAATTTAAATACCTCACCCTTGTTAACAGTTCAAAATATAAATGTAGGCCTAAATTGATATTGAGAGATTAAAATTAGAATTAAATAAGAAATAGAAGCATGTTAATTTTAATTAGAATAAAACAAGTTAGATTTATTGAGTAGTGGAAAATAATGATTTCCATTTTCATGTTTCTTTTATTTTCAAAAAAATAAAATAAAATAAATGCTTAAATTCGAAATTGAAAATTAGGGCAAAAAAGAGGTTTCTCATTTAACCTAGTTTTGAAATATTTTTGGGGGATTCTTTCTTGAGATCTTTTTTTTTTTGGAAAAAATGGAGATGGGGAAATTTTGGAAAAATGGGAGATTTGCTTTGAGTTGCAGGTGGAGCTCTTCATCAAAACTCTTCCCGGAATGCGTTTGGAGGTAGGATTCCAACCCACCCTCTTGTTTATTTGTTGGATCAAAAAAAAAAGGAGTTGAAAGTTCTCCATGAAATGCTAGAAAAAGAAATGGTAATGTCCATGAATGTCATTAAGATTTAGTTTCAGTTTTGAAAGCTTGGTTGTGCTTGGATTCAAGATTTGACATGGCTTCTTGGACATTTTGAAGGGAGAAAATCTTCCCCAATCATTGCTTAAACATTCTGGAAATAAAAACAAAAAAAAAAAGGGTTGTGACTGTGATAAATGGTCAATGGGGGTTTTATGTTATTTTAGTTAATTTATTATGTGATTTAAAAAAAAAAAATTTCTTAAGTCGAAACTAGACTGTTAGAAAAAAAGAGAATAATACATATTCAAAAAAAAAGGGGAAAAGAAGAAAAAAAAAAAAAAGACAAAAAAATAAAAATTTAGGGTTTCGGGGGGGAGCCGAAGCTCAACCCGCCCCCTTCCCCGCGGCGCCGTCGTAGCTCACAGTCTACCTGCGACCACAATGTGGGCCGCAGGGACCTGCATCCACAACGTGCGCCACAAGGAACCCTGTGGGCCGCAAGGAAACCTGCGACCACAGTGTGGCTCGCAGGGACCTGCGTCCACGCTGTGTGCCGTAGGGAACCTACGACCACAATGTGGTTTCACAGGGATCTGCGTCCACACTGTGGGCCGCAGGGACCCGCATGTGGGTTCCACACACTCCCGAGATGGGAGGTGGGGCCCGTAGGTAGGGTTCTAGAATAAAATAAGGAAATTGTTTTATGTTTTTTTATATATTAAAAAAAGAAAAATAAAAAAATAAAAAATATTATAATATTAGTGTTTATAAAAAATAAAAAATAAAAAATAAAAAAATAAAAAAAAATGCCATGAGGTATTTATAGAGAAAAAATAAAAAAGAGTTTATAACGGATTTGTAGAAGATCTATGTTATATAAATTTAGATTTTAGTTGCTAATATATATATATATATATATATATATATATATATATATATATATATATATATATATAATGGAGATTGCATACTTCGTTTCAAGTTGTAGATTAATTATAATTTATTGATCTTCGGTTATTAAATTTATATCAACGAACGTTTAAATTTGGTACTCATTGTAATAGGAAAGGTAATCTTTGGTAAAGAGATCCAATAATGCCTTTATTTGAAGCCCTTTGGAATATAACCCTATTGTTAACGCTATGAAATATATTTTAATAAGATGTTGTTTCTTTTCCCTTGAAATAAGAACTGTCTTTCGATTTGATTAATTAAGATCTTCCAGAAATTTTAGTAATGAAAACTAAAGTATAGGAGAGTATGAAAATATGAATCTAAATTATCTTCGTATATTTTGTTATTACTTTCTTGATATGCTAGTAGAATGGATGGAAGTTTGGTAACGTATCGATTTAGAAAGTTTGTAAGTTTAAGTTCTGTATTTGCTTTGCTAAAGTGATGGCAAACCTTGATGTATTTGTCTGAACCATGTTGTTAAAAATGGGGCACCTGTTAAGTCTTAGGTCTCTAAATAGAGTACTGTTGGGTAATGAACCTTGTACTTCCTTTTTAGCATGATCAGTTGGTTCTGCCTCTACGTGGAAGTCAATTAGGATTTGTGGATCAGAGTGGTCATTTGTATTTTGGTTGTGTTCGCCTAAGTGGCAAAAATGTAACAGACATATTAATTATGTATTCCTAACTATATTAAATGCCAGAGGGGTCTTGCAGTTGAGCAGACCCGGAGATGCAGCCCCCTTAGGGGTGAACTTCGAGATCATATCTGTGTTATGCGATGTGTTAGCTTCCTTTATTTCATGCTTTAAATTATCATGGATGGTTGTATTCTTGTATAAGTGTATGGTGGGGAATTTAACGAATTTAAATCAAAGTGCATAAAATTATTCATCTTGACAAATGTAGTAATCAGGTTCATAAAAGATTGTAATTAAGATTATGGAAAAGTATTTTGATAATGTTAATTAAAAGTAGTAATAGTGGAAAGAATCTTGTTGGGTTACATCATTGGATTAACTTGTTATTAACCATGTAAATTGAACGAATGTGAATGGAAAAAAAAGTTAGAATTAATGTTATAATTCCTAGATTGAAATCTAAAGGATGAACATCATATAGGTATTTACTTTTTTATCTTAGTAAATGAGTAACGCCATGTTAATTATGTTACACTAAATTGGATGAATTTGTTTAGTTATTTCACGTTTTAATCTTAACAAATAATCCCTACCAAATTAACTTGTTAATTGGGTGAACTCAACTATTTATCCATCATTATAACCCTAATAAAGAATCTCTTTATGATTGCTAAAATTGAACTAAAAGGGGAAGGATTCAATCAGTTGTTTATACCTTAATCTTATTAAATGTATCTCTTCATATTAACTACATTTAACTAAAAAAAATGACACGCAACAAAATAGTTATATTCTAATCCTAATGGAAGAACGACACTATGAACTTATATTTTAATCCTGTAATGATGGATATCTTCTTGCTAACTATATTTTAATTTGAAGGATGAACTCATGTCTCCTAATACATTTTCACCTTAATGAATTTAGTCCATCTATTAGTATTTTTAAAACTTCACTGAATGAACTCTATGGCCACTTGCACTCTATTCTCCATAAAGAAACTACGACCAATTAGTTGGGAATGCTTGAATTCAAATGATGGAACCTCACTCTATTAATGGAAGTTTAAATCCTTAATGAATGAATCTCATCTTATTAACCAAACTTTTAATATTTAAGAAAGCTTTCAAATGTGGGTGGTTATTTTAAAAAAATGGATGAACTTCGATATATTGATCGCTTGATCCTTTTGGGAGGTCTCTTAATGTAATTAGGATTTAAAGTGGAATGAGTAAATAACCTCACAATGGCCTCCTAACCACCCAAAGTAAATGAACACTTCCTAAAATTATAAGATGTCAACTCATTGAACATATATATAATCAAGTCTTATGCATTATCCCGTAATTAAGATATCTGGCTTATTGGATCATTTGACACGAGTTGAGTTAGGTGTAAGGTTATGTAATCATGTTGGGAAACTCCTTAGGATCGTTTAGCCTTCCGCTGTGTTATCTAGTTTTAGATAACTCCAAAATTATCATAATGTCGTAACTAATTAGTAATACTCTTAACTATTATTATTAATACTCTTAAATGTTATTATATAAAAAAAAAATATTTACACTCTAATTGAGAGTTTTTAACTTTAACCCTTAGGGGTTTCCTGGCGGGGCATTACAGGATTATAAACAAAATCAAGTGTTAAGGAGAGTGTGAAGTTGGACTCACAATAAAGATGTACAATTTATGACACTATAGTTACACAAGATCAATGTGGATACCTCTCTTATTAAATAGATTCTCTCTTTATTTGTGTCTTTGATAATGTTGGTAGATAGTTGTTAGGTACAATCACATTACCTATTATAACAGGACTTGTGACTTTACCCATGCCTATCCATGTCTTTGTCAGTAATCCCACATACAATCTTATTTAAGGTAGGCTATGGATTCATACCATGTAATAAATTCCATCTACTCTTCATCATATAATAAAATTTATACATGGCGGTAAATTTTGGACAGTGGAAGATTATAAAAATTTGTATAGTGGTGTCCAAGTAGAACTAGGATCTATATATTCCCTTAACACTATGATTCCATCTTTATCCAAAGAAGATACATTGTGTCCTACTGATAATGTTTTCTTAGAGAAAAATGGGGGTCCATTAGACTTTACACCCTTCTTTGCTAGAGAATATAAAGTCCTTGAATTTAAATGTGAAGCCTTGAAGGAGCCTTGTGTTTCATTTGTCCAAGATACTTATTCTAACATATGTATTGATAATGATTGGGGCTCTTTATATTTCACTTTGCATGGACCAATTATACTCAAAGTGAACCTTATCGTCCTAGCATCTCAACACCCAATAAGGATCCCCATTTTTGCAAGAGAATCAATTCTTCTTCAGCTACTGATCCTACATTTGATTTGGAAAAACATTATGAGTTGGTTTTAAAATTATTTCTAAATATGGATGTAATGTAAATGACTTAGGGTTTATGTTAAAAAATATTGAAGCTCATTTGAAACCTACATCATACTTTTATAAAAAGGGCTTAGCATTCCAACATCCTCATTCATCTACATCCACTCCTCCATTGTTTAGCATCTCCATGTCTTCTTCTTATGAGAGGTAAATAGTTTATTCACAAGAGAAAGGATTGATTTCTTCTCCTCACCTTTCATTTAAAAAAGAGAGTATCTTTTATACATTTCTTAAAACAAACTTTCTTACTCTTCCTCCAAAATGAAGCAAAATTCATAAACATACTCAAACAAATCTTTCTTTTTATGAGTATCATCGCGTGTTTGGTCATTCCATAATGAATTTCAATCCTTGAAATGTAACATTCAACAACTTATCAGATTTAGTATCATTCAAATAACAAGTGATAATGAGTTGCACATTTGTCCTATCCCTTTTAAAAAACACTTATTTATATTAATTTGCTCCTCACTATGTGATATTTGTAGCTCTATATGGGGCTTATTGTCATTCATGGTGGTTCAATCTCGCATGCAACCATTCTATTTATAGGGTAAGAAAAATAATAGTTTTTAGTGTGGTTGTCCTCACCTACACATTGGGGGGCATGGACAACTTGTCTTGAGGCATGCATTGTTGCTTGAAGATCCCCTCTATTTTATTGGGAAGTGTGAATCCTTATTTGAGGATCTCTTCTTCTTCTCTTGTGTGCATCCTTGTTTGATGATCTCCTCTCCTTCCTTTTGTGGAGGTAGGTATTCTTAGACAAGGATCGTACCCTCTCTTTTCTTTTTTGATACCTATGTAACCTTGGTAGAGATCCATTTACCCTTGTTGCAAGACATTTCCTTTACAATGATCTCTTCCTTGCTTGAATATTTGCATCTTCTATAAGGACATTTTGTGTATCTTGGAATGCATGCAGTTTTAAAAAGGATATTTCCTTGGTGTTGAATGTGTTTTATTCTTGAATGAACCTCTTGTTTTATTCTTGAATGGACCTCTATCTTTCATAAGATATCAACATAGAAAAATGTTGACATCTTAAGGGGGGCATATGAGGCCTCCTTGTTTCTTGTAGTCATTCATTGATATGTCCCCTAAGTGGTGTTGTTGTTTTTCATATTGCCCCCTCAAGCGTGGTTATCAATTTTGGCATTGGTTAATTCTTTTTCCTCTATTTCTATGGAAATACACAATCTTTTGTCTTTGTTCTTACAAGAAAATTCTCTCTCTTGATCTATGGATCACATACTACAACATGGATTTCTAGTTGTTATCATTATTGTTTACGCTTTCTTAGGCATTGGTAATATAACATAACATAACTTGTTAGCATGATCATCGTTGTTGCTTGACATTCTCAGCCATTGATTACCTAGTATAGTGTGGCTTGCTAGTGCAATCATTTTGTTGCAATACATGGATCACACAACATAACACAACTTTTCGGCTAGTATAAATCATGCCATCTCTATGGACCCCTATCACAACATAACTTGCTAGTTATTGGACCATGGAACCTTTTTCTTATCGCAAATTAGTGTGTCTCTTGTCCCTTTCTATAATTCCACTTTTTTTTTTTGAAAGAACAATGCTAGAATAATAATAGTGGTTGAGACAACCTTTAAATTGAGGCCTCTTCACCTATTTTACTTGAAACATTTTTGTTTTCATTATTACTAGCATCATTTTGTTTGTACATGTGTCTCTTACTTTGAATTTTTTGTGTGTATTGATAGGATCTTAAGCTTGGGGGCTTGCACATCCCTCAACTTAGTGTCATCCTAACCTAGTTTTTCTTACTATCAATTGCTCTCTATTTCTGTCTACACTTTATAGTGAGTATGAGTGTAAGCTCATACTATTTCTAAAGTGGGAGCTAAACCTGATGTAGTAAATTGTATCTGTTTACAATCTCACACTCTATTTGGTCTCCTACTTTAGTGTTCTATTTCCCAGATCATTTTAAGCTTGTTTGGGTCCTATCCTTCCCTACAATGTAACATGAACTTTAATTATCATCAGATGATAATTTTGAGACTAGAACCTATGTTTTGGATCCCAAAACACTACCACCCTTCTTCTTGATCCTTTTTTAGTGGACTAGGGCACCCAATTCCCTACTCTAATTGGACTAGTGCACCCAATGCCCTAATTTGGGTGGTCTAGGGTTCCTAGTGTCCTAGTCCCCCAAAAGGGGCCCAAATTCAAATGTGTGTGAATTTCAACCTCCATCATTAATGATCCAATGCTACTATTTTTATTTTATCATTGGATATTTTCCTAAATTTGAAATTACCTTTTTAACCTTATATAAATAAATCTTTTATCATTTGCAAGCTAGAGAATAAGATGTTCTAAGAGAAAGCATTCTTATTCAATTCTATTAAGAGTAGATTTTAATACAAGGAGTTGAAAGCTACAACAATGTACATCAAGTATTATTGTATGTATAATGTTATTGCATCAACACTTGGAGGACTTGTCTAAAGAGAATTGCATAACCACTATTATCATACCCAAGGTATAATCTTATCAATTTAGAATTTCAATTATGATTTCTCCTTTGTCCTCCTTGAGATAAGCTCTATTTTACATCATCATATCTATTGTAGAGGTGAGAACACCAAGATAGTATTTAACTTAGGCAAGCTCCCGTACATCACAACCATTTCCCCATTTTTGTGTTGTAAGTTTAGATCTAACAATAGAAAAGGCTATAAGAGTGTAGAGTATACTAAGATAGATAGGAACTATATTTTGAAGAAGCTACAAAACCAACACTAGGGAACCTAATACCCATTTCTAACACTTTATAGTTGGATATAGTTGGATTTTTGGGATATAGGCCTATAGGACCTCCTAATTACATTTTCGAACCGTTCTCTCAATTTGGACACCCTTAGGAATAGGGTTCTCAATGCACTAGTCTAGCACTTTTGCCTATTGATTGCAACTGCAGGTTCCTCTCTATGTCTTATTTCTAGATCGAACTTACTCTATTAGTTTTCAATTTTCAATTTTATTATTATTGTTGAAACTCATCAATTTTCTATCACTTAACCTAGTTCATTCACACACACTTCACAATCTCAAACCTATTGCAACAAAGGAATAGAATTCCATGTGTTCATCTCTCTTATAGAACCATAGTTGAACCTAATTCATATTCTAATGCTATGGATATTTAGAATCTCAGTTTACATCCATAGGTCTAGAATGCAGATTATCATTAAGTCATACCACTCATTAATTATAAAAGTTTGAGAAGGGGATTTCTTCTTTGATGAGAATCTTGATGGAGGTTAGCACTACAGTAGTTTGTGGGTTTGTATTCAATGAATAGGGCCTTCGTGCCCTAGTCGCTTTCTTTGTGCTTGGGCTTTGGGAGGGGGTTGTGTCTAGAGGTGTTGGGATGTGTTGTGCGGGACGAGAGGTACCTCTTGTTTTGGGTTCGTTTTGGGGGCATGCACTTGTTTTTGTGTTGGGGTTTGGTGTTGTGATCAAATGTCTGTCACAGTTCGGTTGTGGTGGGTGTGGTTTTATTTTCTCTCTCATGGGTATGGAGGAGCAATGTTTTTCCTCTAGCTTTGGTTGGTGTTGTACTACCTAATGGATCTTCTTTGAGCATGCATGCAAGGTCGTCCAAATATTTTTATGTGGGTGAGGGCCCTAAGCTTAACAAAGTGAATGGATGTCTACTAAGGAGTTAGGATCGTTCGGTTCTGGTCATTCCTCTTGAATCGGTTTTTCAAGGATGTTGCTTACTGGAGAAAACATGCTTTGATCTATAAATTTCTTGGGATCCGTATTTCTCTGTTGGTGTTGGAAGCTTGGATTCATCTTTCTTGGTAGGTCAAGGGGGATATGAAGGTTATGCTAGCTACGAACAACTATTTCATGGTTATTTTTTCTTGCATGTTTGACCAGAACCGTGTTTTTGAGGGAGGGCCCTACTTTTGCAATCATGTGGTTTTGTTCATTAAACCCTAGCATGCGGTTTTCAACTCAGCTGAAGAATTGCCCTAGAGGGTTCCTGTCTAGGTTCATTTTCCATGAATTCCTCTAGAGTTTTGGAAGGAGGATATTTTGCAACGTATCGCTACTCTACTAGTAAAGTTGGTCGCAATTTCTCAACAAACCCTTGAAAAGAAGGTAATTTATTTTGCTCATATTTGTGTTGATATTGATTGGAATAATCCAGTGCTAGATTCTTTGGAAAAAAATTTAGGCTCTTCATCATGGGTTCAACAGTTAGACTATGAGTCACTTCCTTTTCAGTGTTGTATTTTCCATGAGTATGGTCATCTTCAATGCCAATGTCCTAGGGTTAGTAAGGCGGCTGGTGGTTCTCTTTCTTCCTCAACTCTGAAGGGAGATAATGGGAGCAAAGGAAAGGACCGTGTGAAAGATGGTGGCCCTGATAAGGATGGTTTTACGCCTGCAAATCTCCATGCTAAGAGTAGAGGACAAAAGAGGTCCTACAAGGATAGTTAGAATGATGAAGGCTTTAACAAGTTTGAGGTGTTGGACACTTTAGCCCTAGACAAAGGAATCTAAGTGGATGTTTCTTTTGGGGATACTAGTATGGGTATGGATGTTGTGCAGGAGCAGGGGAATATTATTTTGGGTTCATTTGTTGTGTTGTAGCAGGGGGTGTCCCCTAGTGCTCCTAATTTGGGTGATCCGGGTGACTCTACAGTTTTGCAAGATGATATGGTTTTGGCTGATTTTCCCAAGGAGGTAATGACTTTTGGTAAAGGAAGAGGGTCTTCTTAGGCTCTAGGTTTGCAATAGAGGCCCTTGAAGAAGGGTTCTTTAGATATTTCTTCAAAATTTGGTTGTAAAAAGTATCAGGAGAAGATCAAATTAGCGAGGGATTTGTTGGTGGAATTTGGATCTGTCAAACCCATTGAGGCTCACTTCTCCCTCGACCCCCTCTCTCATGATTATTCTTTCTTGGAATGTTAGGGGGTTGAATAGAATCCCTCGACAAAAGGCTATTCATGATTTGGTTGTAGTTCATTCTCAAGACATTTTTGATGTTCAGGAGACTAATCTTTATGTTGACTCTATGCTTCAGTGTGCATCTAGTATTTGGCATTTTGGTGAGTGTTAGTGCATTTTTTCTTTGGGTAGTTTTTGGGGTTTTGGCTCTCTTTTGGGACTCGAGAAAGATTTCTCCACTATGGTGGATCTGTAATCACTCTACTCTTTCGATGGTTGCCTCTAGTTTGGAATCTGGTGAGGTTATTTTGGTTACTAATGTCTATGCTCCAATTGATTTTTGAGGCAAAACTTCACTTTGGTTTCATATTCTATATGTTAGATCATGTGCTCCTTTCCTTCCTTGGGTTTTAGTTGGGGATTTTAATTCAGTGTTAAGTCTGGAGGAAAAAAGGGTAGGGCTAGATCAGTTGAGTCCTTCTAGTGATCTTCTTCATGAGAATGTGGATTTCCTAAACTTGATTGATATTAAACCATCTAATGGGATCTTCACTTGGAACAATTAGCGATGTGGAGATGAATCTATCTCTGAACGGTTGGATAGATTTCTTGTTTCATGTTTTTGGGTTGGTGGTAGCTTTAGTAATACTTCTAAAATTCTTGATTGGATGGAGTCTGATCATTAGCCAATCAAATTTTCATCTACCTCTATTTCAATTCCTAAAAATCCTCCTTTCAAGTTCCATCTTCTGTGGCTCTATGACTCATCCCTTCATGATTTAATGACTCGGTGGTGGAGAGATGGTTTCCCTACCTATGGTACTGCTATTTATTCCTTTAGTAAGAAATTACAATTTGTCAAGTCCCAGCTTAAGCGGTGGAGTAGGTTGTGTTATCGTAATATTCATGCTATGAAGAGGAATGCTCAAGCTCGTCTAGATGTTATTACTCACCAAATCCGATACCATGGATTCTCATAGGATTTAGGTAGGGTGGAGTCCCAAGCTGTGAGGGATTTGGAGGAGTGGGAACTTCATGAGGATATAATTGGAAGCAGAAGGCTCAGATTGATTGGCTTCAGGAGGGTGATATTAATACTATATTTTTTCATAAATCGGTGCAAGATCATCAGAATAAGGGTTATATCTCTTCTTTGGTGAGTTCAGATGGTATTCAATTGACTTCCCTTCAATCTCTAACTCGTGAGGCCTCTCAGGACTATTCTACTCTAGTTCTGAAGACTCACCTTTAGCTGAGGATGAGGAAAATATGATCCTTTCTTTTATTCCCTCTTTAGTTACCAATGTGATGAATGAGTCCCTTATGCATTTGATTTCTTTGTCTGAATTGGAAGAGGTTATTTTTGGGATGCACAAGGGTAAAGCCCCAAGTCCAGATGGGTTTCTTGTTGAATTTTTTTAGGAATTTTGGGATATTATTAATTTGGATCTACTGGAAGTGGTTCGAGAATCTTATGGTAGTAAACAAATGCTTTGGGCCTTGAATGCTACTTTCCTTGTTCTTATTCCTAAAAAGTAGGGTGCTAACCAGTTGGATTTTTTAGGCCCATTGCTTTGTGTAATGTGGTCTACAAAATTATTACTAAATTGATTGTTGAGAGGCTCAAAATTTTGCTTCTGACTTTGATCTTAGATGAGCAAGGGGGTTTCATGGTAGGTAGACAAATTTTAGATGGGATTGTGATTGCTTCTGAAGCCATTCATTCTATGGAGATGTCTAAGGAAAAGTCTATGTTTATCAAATTGGATATGACCAAAGCTTATGATACAGTTAAGTGGCACTTCTTACATAAACTTCTCATCGCTTTTGGTTTTAGTCAAAAGTGGGTCAAATGGATGATGAGCTATGTTACTTCTTCTTCCTTGTCTGTTATTATTAATGGTGAGCTGTTAGAGTTATTTGGAGCTTCCTGAGGTCTTCACTAGGGGGATCCTCTTTCTCCCTATTTATTTATTCTGATGGTGGAGGGTCTAGGTAGATTTATTGTCTTGTGTTTCTCATGGTTTGATTCAGGGTTGGAGGTGGGGTCATGGGCTGCCTACTCTTTCTCATCTTCAGTTTGTGGATGATACTACTCTTATGGGGGTTTCTAGTCTTTGGGAAGCTGAATCTTTTAAACGAACTTTAGATGTTTATTTGGCTACTTCAGGTCATAAATTCAATTAGCATAAATCTTTTATCTATTTTTTCAGTACTCTCGAGGCTATTCAATGAAGGATTGCTAATATTTTGTGGTTTCAAATTGGCTCTTTTCCCTTGGTCTACTTGGGTATAGGTCTTTCTGTTGGTAAGCTTCCTAGACTATACTAGTAGGAATTGTTAGATAAGCTACGTCAAAAGGTTAATCACTAGACTAATAGATGGTTGTCCACTACTGCTAGGATGACTCTTCTTCAATTTGTGATCCAAACTCTTCCTATCTACAGGAATTTTCTTAAGGAATTTGATGCTCTTTCACGCCAATTCTTATGGAGTGGTAATTTTCATATTTGTAAATGGATCCTTGTTGGGTAAAAGCACAAAATTGTGTCACGTTTCAAGCCAACTTATCAGCACAAGTGAATTTAAGTAATTCTAACTAAAAATTAAGTTTAGTCAAACATATGGTCTATAGAGATTCATAATAGCTAAGTTATATATGGGCCACAACTTCTCTAATTGGAAATGTCTACTAAATGTATATTTTATACCACTTCGGGTCTAATTACCAAAAATAAATAAAAAAATGAAAAAATTCGATGTTTCAACAACTTATAAATAATATTTTTTTTGAAATGTAAAAATACCCTTTTATAGATCTATGAGTGAATTTTCCAAAATATATATCTTTAAATATTTTAATTAGTTTTTATATTTTATATTTTATTTTTATTTAAAGTAGGTCATCAACACTAAAATATAAAGTTGATTATATTGTCAAGGAAAAATACTAAAATTTATTTAAATTTTTTGTAAAAAATATGATGTAGTAGAGAAAAGAATCTATTTCAAGATGGTATGGTTCTTTTCTAATTTGGATAAATAATTAAAAAAGGTGGTGGGAATTGGAAAGAGTTATATTTCAGCACACACAACTTTTCAAATTTATTGAAAAATACATGTTTATAAAAAATAGTAAAAAATATATCCATGCACTAAAGTTTCAAGTTATCAATATGCAAAAAAAAAATTGAATAAAAAAAGGTAAAATTTACTAAATAAAGTGTGGTGGCTTGTGTAACTTCAATTTCAGCATTTTATTAGTAGTGTTTACTTTATAAAAAACTACTTTCAAATAAATTTTTAATTTTTTGTTAAAATTACAAACATAAAATAGACAAAAGAATATAAATTTTATTAGTTTACTTCATTTCAAAATTCAAGACATATATTTCACTTTCTATTGATTTAATTTAAAAAGTTGAATCATCATTTACCATTTCCTTTATAAAAGTGTGACAGAGCTTTGTACTTTTATCTTGTTAAGTGAGAATTAGTATGTAATCCAAAGGAGGGGGACTTGGTATGCGTTCTGCTATCTTGAATAGGCAAGCTTTGGCTGCCAAAATATATTGGCACTAGTGTACCTTTCAAAATTAGTTTTAGGCTCGTATTCTTACTCATAAGTATCTTAAAGGAGTTAACTTTCTAGATGTCCCTCGATATGGTTTGGAAGGTAGGGGATCTCTAATTTGGCATACTTTGAAATTTGGAGCTTAGCTTGTTAAGAGAGGCTTATTCTAGATATGCAATAAGGGCTCTGAAGCTCTCTTTTGGTTGGATTCTTGGGATGGCAATACTCCTATCCTTTCTATGTATCCTCATCTCCAACCTCTTCATGATTTATTTTTAGTTGCGGATTGGGATAAAGTTGAGCACTTCAAGGCTATTTGGAATCTTGGGGTGGGGGTTGGATATGTTTGGAAGGATCCCCATGCATGGCTGCTAGGTGGTTCAGAGGAGGCTTGTATGGAGTTGGCTCAGATTCTTGCTTCGTGGGAGTGTAATTCCCTAGCGGCGTGTGATATTTTGGCTTGGGGTAGAGATTCTTTTGGTAAGTACTATGTTGTTGCTGGTTATTTAGAACTCATTCGACAACTTTTTGGAGGGGAGAAATTTCCTTGGTGCAAACATGTATGCAGTAAATTTTATTGGCCTAAATGCAACTTTTTCATGTAGTTGGTTGTCCAAAACCATTGCCTTACCTGGGATAATCTGTGCAAGCATGGTTTCCACGGCCCCTCTATGTGTGTTCTTTGTTGTAATAGTGAGGAATGTGTTTCTCACCTCTTCTTTTAGTGCTCCTTCTCTAGGGAAATTTGACACTTCTGGTGGGGGCTTTAGAACCAGGCCTACTGGCATGTTTCCTCTTTGGCTAAATTTTGGGCTTGCCTAGGCAAGCCTCCCGTTAAGACTTCTTTTCTCTAGATTGCTTGGACTATTGGTCCTTCTTTTATTATTTGGCATATTTGGTTGGAAATAAATCATAGGATTTTTCATGGTGCTAGGATGGTTGTTCAACATTTATGGTGGAGACTTATGCATTCTCTTTGGGAGACTATCTTGGCAAAGTGTGACTTTGTTGGGGGTGTGGATCCTAGGGATGTGGATATTTGTAATTGTTTTATTTTTTCTCTTCAAGGGGGTATTTCTTCATCTGGGGGACAATTATATGTTGGGAAAATTATGATAAATAGATGTTGTCATCCTTTGCAGAGAGTTAATAGGGTTGGTCACTGGTCCCCTCCTCCTCAGGGAGTCTTGAAACTTAACATTGATGGTTCTTCTCGAGGGAACCCTGGTCATGCTGGTATCATTGGGGTTGACCATGATATCTCTAGAGATATTCAATTTATTTTCTCAATTTATAACGGTTTCCATACTAATAATCTTATGGAAACTCTTGCCATTTTGCATGCGGTGGAGCGTAGTTGTGTTCTTGGCTGGAATGAGATTATTTATGAATTAGATTCTCAGGTGGTGGAGACTCTACTGAATGAGAATTAGTTAGATGAGGTTAGTTAGCATTTAGCTATAGTGATTAGGCATATTCTTTGATTTGTGCAAATCCAAGTCAAATCTGCTACTTTTTGTCATGTTCCTAGGGAGTGGAATGGAGTTGTGGATTGTTTGCCAAATGGGCTTCTGATCATGGGCAGGGTTTGAAATATAGTGGATAAGGGGAAATTATCTTTAGAAATGTCTCATTTATTGGATACTTTAGTGGATGTTGACAGAGTTGTGTAAATTTTTCTCTATTGGGTGTGTGGCCCTTCCTTCTTTGTATCTCTTTCTTTGATTGAATAAAATTTTACCCCTTTTTAGTTAAAAAATAGGTCTAGGATCTCATTTTTATACATATCACATTGAAAGACCCAATAACAAAATTTTATATTTTTACATAGTTGATTCTTCAATCCTACAACTCCTAAGTCTCATGTAGAATCAAACACCTATCATTCAAAGTGAGAAAAGGTATTAATATCGTTATGGAGGCCAAAGAGACTATTGATCCCAAAAAAGTATGAACCATAATAAAGATGCATTACAATTAAATTATATAATAACAATAAATTGCAATTGATAAAGAATACATTAACCCTAGCTGAGGATTAATTAGATCATGACATGTGTCCTAATCTTATGTATTGAGACAAAAAACCACATGGCCTCAGTAAGATTAAGTAGCTAATGTGAAAACTAACCCTATTAACTAAATAATTAAACATGACATTACCTTTCTCTCAACAATCCCCATTAATTGTACAACTTAGGGAGAAGCTATAACCTCTAATGAAAATGCATATGAAGCAAACAGATGGGTCTATATAACTAGGCCTAATGAGGTATGCATGTATAAATTAAAAAATCTTTCATAACCAAAGAAAAAGATAAAACTTCTTAAAAAGAGAGAAAGACATAAAAAAGAATGAATGAATCAAGGTGAACAAAAAGGGACAAGTTCCATCATAGATACAATAGAAATCCCTCCAAACATGAGAAAAAAATATGAAGGATTTATAATCCTAAAAGATAATGTCCCAAAAGAAGTGGAATATGAACATGAACAAGAAGAAAATCAATAAAGTATGAAGAGGATACACAAAAACATAAAAAAATTGTTGTAGTGTTGAAACTAAATAACCTTCCTTGAAATTAGGATGAATATTATGATCAAAGAGATAAAAAAATTTCATGAGTGGCCCTAATAACTCATTTTAAACAATGATTATATGGAAAACCAACTAAACAATCTAACAACCTACGATACTTATGACTCATCAATCTACACAAGTGACCTCAATGATACTACTCAACCAATGTAAAGTATATTGCAAGTAAAAACTATAGGTGCCAATAGTCTAAATAAATTGATCAACTAAGGATGGAAGGTTTCCTCCACAAATAGGAATATGAAAGTGTCTCTATGGTATGCATTTTGTCTCACTAAAATCCACAGGTAACTAGTTGTTGCATTCACCTAGTATATAGGAACAAAACTAGATACATACCTCACTCCAAATAAAAACCAAGGACGCATTAGCACCAATAGTTTGAGACCTTCCCATAATTCTGAAAAGGGAAAGGTATGATACATACACTAAAAATATATGGCATAATGTAATGCATTAAGGAGAAGAGACATCATTATAATGTGCACAAGATAATACTTCCAACTACAAAGGGTGTGTAAGACAAGGTACACATGAATGAATCTAGACAAGGTTGTGATTGTAAATAATAACGTGCACACAAAAAACCGTCCATGGAACTTTATAAAATAGCAAAAGTATACAAAAGTACACAACATGGTGTGTAAGATCCCAAAAATATATGTACAATGGTGACACTGTATCTTAGTGTATTTATAAATCAAAAAGTATATTCAACATATTCTTATGATATTCAAAAGGACCAAATGCTAAAAATACAAATATATCAATTGAAATGAAGTCATCTCATGCCAAAAAAAACTTTTCCAAGTAAAGAATATCTAAGCAATCAATTGAAATGTTAAATAAAAGAAAAGTGAATAAAATACACCAAGGTAAATTCTAGAAAATGTGCATGATTAGATATAAAGAGATCTTGAATACCTTTCCAACATCACAAGAATCACATAAAATAAAGATATAAGAAAAAGAAAAGAAAAAAGAACTTGGGAGTCCAAAATAATGATGTGACTTTGATAGGGGATAAAATGTACCAATAGAAAAATTTGAGAAAAATACCTACACTACCTGAAATTTCTCAATACTGGCCTTTTGCTAATATCTCATTTATCATTTTTTTATAAGTTGTATGTCCAAGTTATGCTAAAAATGAAAAATAGCTCCTTTAGGGCATCAAAAAATTGGTTAGGAATCTATTAGTGGTATAGGGTTGACATCACCAAAATACCAATTGGTATACTACTTTGTGTGCTAGATCATTCTGTTATCAAAATATTTTGTGGAATTTGGAAAAACAAAGAAGTACCTAAAATTTACTTCCTAATATCTAAAACTATCATTATTTCATGGAAACCACCAATAAAGCCTATCAAACCACTAATGATTTTGATAAACCATTTATGGGCACAAAAATATTTTAAAAAGTACATGAAAACTGACAGTTTTTCATCAAAATAAGGTGTTTGGGCTAAAGAAGTAGTATAGAAGGTGATTGGCACTCTTGAGGTGGTGATGGGTGAAAATGACGAAACACTCGCTACCCAGAAAGAAAAAGTGACACAACCAAAATATAAAACTCATTGATTTTTTTATGAAATGGAAATAGTGATGTACCCTTGTGTAGAGAAAACTCATTTTTGTATGTCATCACAAGACTGATTGTGCAAGGATGTACATATTGAGATAGGTGTTGATTTGAGCAATGATAGAATTTATGGTGACTACATAAATATATTGTTGCCCCTCTTGGTCACTGATTGGCATTAATGTTAAAAAGAAGATTTACACATCTTTGGCATATATGGTGGACATATTCTGTATCACTATCATGGTTGTTGCATTCAATGATATTCATGCATACTTTCATGATGGGTTGTGAACTCTTGTCATTTCATGAGATATTGATATCTTACCCTAGTTATCAATATAGGTTATCAATAACTTTATCTTAAAAGGTTAATTAGATATTGATGACTTATATTTTGCAAGTATTTACTTATAGGTCAATGTGACTTGGTCATGAAAGAGTTAAAAATATCACCAATATTATAAGACCATGATGGTTTTTGGTCTTTAGGCAAGATGAAATATAACTCTTTTACTAGGCACTTTTATCAACAAGTTTACCGTGGTTCTTAAAGGCATTATGAAAAAATGAGAATATAAACCCATCAAATATCTCTCCTCAGTTTATGGTATTATAGAGGCTTACTTGGCATTTAAAATGCATATTATTTAAAAGTTTTATGTTCTCTAGCAGTTCATTCTCAAACCCTAGCCAACATGAGCTTAGGGCATGGGACATACGAGTTTTGTGTAATTGGTTGAATAACTTCTTGAGTTGGAACAAGGTAGAGACTGAAGAGGTGACAAGATATCAAGGGCAACAATGTAAACAATATCTCAGGCCGAAAGATAGTTTCAAGTTTCTTCATTTCTTTATTGTCATTTGTTTACTTTTGTTAAGAAGGGTTCAGGTTTTTGTTTTTCCAGTTTGGGTGTTTGTAATTGTTTGCTTGACTTGTATCTCATTTTCATTTAGTTTTGATAATAATCTACTTCTAGTATAATTTTCATTTATTGGATTAATGATTCTCAAAGGTTTGTAAATCTAGTCGTTATTGCTAATGCAATCGTATCTATTTGTGGAATTAGTAGTATTGGTTTTGTTAGCAAAGAAAGATCATTTAGTTTGAGCATTATATGTTGTAACCCTAGTTTGGGGTCTTGACTAAAGCATGGGGTTTTGTTTTATAACTATTTCAACAATAAGAATGCTTTCATGTTTAGGTTTTGTGTAAATATATTCTTCAAGCTTTGAACTCTAGTTTGTTCAAAGTTTTCTTTGTATTTGGTTAAGGGTTTCGGTTTGTAAATCATGGTAGAATTGTGATGTTTCCAATATTTGCTAATGGGAACTTTGTGGGTTTAGGGTTTGTACCTGAAACCCTAGTTTGGGTTTGTATAGTTTTTGTGAAGTGAAAAGCTGTAAGTTTTTTTGTTTTATTAACCTGAGTACATGTGGTTAGCAGATAACAATGTTGTTTAGTTTTAGTAGTATCCATGTTGTTATTTGTTAAATAGTGGCATTCAGATATGAAGAAAACAATTTCCTTACAATTAAAGAATGATGTATAGTTTTTTTACTATGTTGAGGCATTCAAATTGTGAAAGTTGATCAATAAAGAAAATTCTTTGTATACTCTGTGTAGAGAAATTGTTCTCTATATTGAGAAGGCACTATGGCTTAATTTGTGAGTTGTATATCATTGAGAAAGTTTTGTGAGCAGATTTGCAATACATTGTAAAGAAAATTCTTTATATTATATATCACTGTGTATATTTTTTTATATGCACAATGATATATTGTATGTGAACAAATGCTTATGAAACTCAAGTAATATGAGTTCAAAAGATGTTGTGAAATGAAACCGAGATAATACTTTGTATATTGATTCAAAATAGTTGTTTACAACTGTAATGTATAGCCAATGAGACATTCAAAAATCTATCAGTGAGATAGTATTCTTAGTGAGACATATCATTCAGCCAATGAGGCATTGTAAACATAAATATTTCAAATTAAGCCAATGAGGCATTTACGAGTGGTTTTTATTCCCCAAGAGGGTTTTCCACTAATGAAATTCCTTGTGTTAAATTTCATGGTTATATGATACTTTTATCATATTCATTTCAGTTGTTTTCTTCTATGTTTTTCAGGTAAATCAAAACAAGTCATTTGAGATGTTTAATTTTATTGTACATTGCTAGAACACCGATTCACCCCCCCTCTCAGTGTTATTTGTACTCCAACAAGTTGTATCAGAGTCAAACCCTTGTCTAGAGTCATACTAGGGGATTCCTAGTAGGAGTACTTGAAATGGTAAATCGGGAAGGTCTATCCACTGCCAGAGCACCATTGTTGGTACTGTTTATTCTTTCTGGAAGTTTAGAATGAAAAGACATATAACTTCTTTAGGATATGAAGTCTCGGCTGCAACTGAAATTGCATATAACCTCCACTACAACTCCTACTCATGATGAGAAAAGAGCTTATGAATGTGATGCAAAGGTTGCAAATGCCATTTGTTGTGGTTTGACAAATGATGTTCTTGTAAAAATAATGGATTGTAAAAATGCAAAATCCATTTGGGATAAACTCTCTAGTATATATGAGGGTGATGACAAAGTTAAAGAAGCAAAACTCCAAACTTATAGAGCAAGATTTGAAAGTCTTAAAATGACTAAAGAAGAGAAAATAACAGACTTTTTTCTAAGAGTCTCTGGGGTTGTTAATTCAATCTGAGGACTTGGTGAAGAATCAAAAGAAAAAGTAGTTATAAAAAAGGTGTTGAGATCCTTGACACCTAAGTATGATTCAAAAGTCTTTGCTTTTGAAGAAAGAGATCTAAATCAGCTTACCATAGATGAGATGCATGGCATCTTAATTGCCTATGAAATGAAAATTTGTGAAGATGCCTCAACTAGCAAAGAAATTGCTTTCAAAACTGAAAAAAAGATAATGAATTTGAATCTGATAAGCTTTGATGAGGATGAGTTAGTTTTTGTAAGCCGCCTTAGAAGAGGATCAAGTAGATATAAAGGTAAATTAACCTTTAAGTTCTTTAATTGTGGCAAAATTGGTCACTATGCTGCACAATTTCCTAATAAGGAAGTTGCAAGTGATGATGAAGATGTGAGAAGACAAGGAAAGAAAAAAACTTTTAATAATAAAAAGAAAATGTCTTCAAAAAGAAGAAAATCCCGTATGTTGATATCACAGATATTTGTTCTGGTGAGTCTATTGAAGAAGGAGATGAAACATTATATATGGCTATCATCATAACTCCTAGTGAAAAATAGGAGGAAATCATTTCAGATTGTTCTAAATCTGAAATTGATCTTGAAGGAGAGTTAAAGTGTGCTCTCAAAGAAATAAAGAAACTCAAAAAAGAAGTTGTTATACTGAAGGATCAAAATCCGAATGATATTAAACTCATATCTGATCTTAACCTTCAAATTGAAGAAGGTAAAAAGATTCTTAAGGTAACTCAAGAAAAATTGAATCACAAAGAGAAAGAATGTTGCTCTTTAGAAGAAAAACTTGTTGTTTTATGAAAGAAGCTTGAATTATATGAAAATAATGATGAACCATCTGATTTGTTGAGCAATCCAAAAGATTACAAAGGCAAAAGTAATCTAAGATTTTCTAAAGGAGAATCCTCAAATCATGCTAATGCTGGAAAAGGAAAATCTATGGACAAAACAAATAAGTTTTTTAGATATAATTTTCATTTCTTTGGGTATTGTTTTTGTTGCAATCAATTTGGGCATAAAACAAATGAATGCAAAATTATGTCTAGAAGAAAGCCTAGTTTTGTGAATGGTAATCTTTATGAATTTATAAGTAGTCTCAGATGCTATCATTGTAATGAACTAGGACACATAGCTTCTTTTTGTAAATCTGATTTAGTGAAACAGTCAAATAAATTAGATAAACATGACAAATTAAAACTGGTTTGGAAACCAAAGAAAAGGGTTGAAGCATTGGTTGTTCAAACAACCTTACATTCTATCAAGAAAAATCTTTGGGTTGTAGATAGTGGTTGTTCACACCATATGACAGATGATAAAAGTAAATTTGTTCATTATGCAACCTTCTTAGGAGGATCTGTAAGATTTGAAAATGATTGTTGCATCCAAATCATAGGAAAAGGCATTGTTTTACTTGATAATGATACTCCAGTGCATGATGTTTATTATCTCAAATGTTTAACACATAACTTACTCAGTGTGAGTCAGATATATGATAATGGATTGCATGTTACCTTCTCTACACTAGGATGTGAAATCAAAAAGAAATCTGGAAAGACTATAGCAACAGGATTCAGAAATATTGGAAATATCTATAACCTTGATGAACGTTTTAGTAAAAAAGAATCCAGTGTGTGATTTATGAGTCAAGTTGATGAAACTAAAATCTGACATAGAAGATTATGGAACATAAACTATGACAATCTGGTGAAAATCAGTAAAAATCAAAATGTCAGAAAGATGCCATTTCTTTCAAAACCAGATAACAATATATGTAAAGAGTGTCAAGAAGGCAAACAAACCAGAGTTAGTTTTAAGCCTAAATAATACTCTTCCACTAAACCATTGTAGCTTATACACATTGATTTGTGTCGTCCTACAAGGACAAATTATCTAAACAATGAAAAATACTTCATGCTTTTCATTGATGACTACACAAGGATGACATGGGTAACTTTTCTGAAACATAAGGCAAAAGCCTTTAGCATATTCAAATTTTTCAGAAAGATGGTCGAAAATGACTCAGATTGAAAAATCAAATGTCTTAGGTCTGACAAAGGTGGAGAGTATACTTCACAAGATTTCCTTGATTATTATAAAGAACGTGTCATTAAGGGGCAATATTCAACCCCTAGAACACCACAATAAAATGGTGATGTTGAAAGAAAGAAGAGGACTGTAAAAGAAATGTCTAGAACAATGTTGCATGATGCAGGTCTATCGAATACCTACTGGAAAGAGATAGTGCATACTAGTGATTAAATTGTAAACAAAGTTCAGTTGAGAGTGAATACACTCCTTATGAGCTCTGGTAGGGTAGGTCAACTAATGTTGGTCACTTCAAAAAATTTGGCAGTAAATGTTATATTACAAGGGATAATGATAGTATCAACAACTTTGAATCATGTTATGATGTAGGCATCTTTCTAGGTTAAATTATACTCATAGAAAATCCTATAAATATTAAAACAAAAGGCTAAAGAGGGTAGTGGAAAGTTATAATGTCAAAGTTGATGAAATGATCTATTCTAATGAAAAGAAAATTGAAGATGATAATGTTGTTGGATCACCTGAATATGAACATAAATCTAAAAAATGAACAAAAATCAGAGAATGAACAAATGTTCCAAATGAACTTGTGGGTTCTAATCCCATAAGATCCACTAAATTATTACAGAAAAATCATCCTCAAGTTCAGATAATAGGTGATAAAACTACTGGAATTCAAACTAGAAGAAATCTTGCAAATCCAAGTAATCAGGTTTACATATGTTTGATATCTCAATTAGAACCTAAAATATTTATAGAAGCCAGTAAAGATGATCTATGAATCAAAGCTATGCAAGAAGAGCTTGATCAAATAGAAAAGAATAAAACTTGGGAACTAATTCCTAGGCCCTTTGATAAAAATGTGATTGGTGCTAAATGGGTCTTTAGAAACGAACCAGATGATAAGGGAAATGTGATCAGAAATAAAGCAAGGCTAGTTTGTAAAGGATAATCTCAGATTGAGGGTATAGATCATGATGAAACATTTTCTCCTATGGCCAAACTTGAGGCCATAAGAATGTTTTTGGCCTATTATGTATACAAAAATTTCTCAGTTTTTCAAATGGATGTAAAAACAAATTTTTTAAATGGTGATCTTGAAGAAAAGGTTTATATGGAACAACCTGAAGGTGTTGCATGTGTAGGAAAAGAAGATCATGTTTACAGACCGAGAAAAGATTTG
Source organism: Cryptomeria japonica (assembly GCF_030272615.1). Lineage (NCBI taxonomy): Eukaryota > Viridiplantae > Streptophyta > Pinopsida > Cupressales > Cupressaceae > Cryptomeria > Cryptomeria japonica. The sequence goes on along the minus strand of NC_081407.1, from coordinate 799,798,231 downwards.
TATGGCTTGAAACAGGCTCTAAAAGCCTGGTATTCCAAGTTGGATAAGGATCTGCGTGAACAGGGTTTCACAAAAGGTGATAGAATTCTTGTTCTTGTTGTCTATGTAGATGATATCCTATTTGATAGTAATGACTCTGATTTATGCTCTAAGTTTCCCAATATTATAAAGTCAAAATTTGAAATGTCAATGTTAGGTGAACTTTCATTCTTTTTGGGTTTGCAAGTTAGTCAATTTGATAAAGGAATCTTTATATCTCAAACAAAGTATGTTAAATAAATGTTAAAAAGATTCCAAATGGATGGGTGCAAACCTGTTAGCACTCTTATGGAAACAAGTTGCAAACTTAAGTAGGAAGTTGATCAGCCTAATGTGGATCATGCAATGTATAGGTTCATGATTGGCAGTCTGTTGTATTTGACTAAAACTAGACCTGATATTATGCATTATGTATGCTTGGTTTCAAGGTTTTAATCTGCACTTAAAAAATCTCATTTAAATGTTGTGAAAATAATTCTAAAGTATATTTCTGGTACACTTGAATATGGCTTGTGGTATCCTAGACATAATGATTTCACCTTAATTGCCAATATTGATGTTGATTGGGTGGGTTGTATAGATGATAGGAAAAGCACTTCTGATGGTGCATTCTTTCTAAGAGGCAAATTGGTATCTTGAAACAATAAAAAGCAATACTTTTTGTCCCTATCAACTGTTGAGGCAAAATACGACGCAACTGCTACTTACTGCATGCGGGTACTTTGGATGGTTCAAACTTTAAGGGATATTCAAATTGCAGTCTCTAAACCAGTCCATATATTCTATGATAATACTAGTAATATTAATATTTCAAAGAATACTATTCAGCACTCTCGTACCAAACACATAGATATCAGATATCACTTTCTTCAAGAAAAAGTGTTGGCAAATGATGTGACTCTGGATTGTGGCTTCAAATGCACAAGTGGCTGACATTTTTACCAAGCCCTCACCAAAAGCAACTTTTGAGTCCTTAAGGGACAAACTTGGTGTCTTCTCTATCCATTCTTGTCATTGATTACTCATGGTATTGGAGTTAGGGGGAGCTCTTCATGCTTACTTTTACCCCTGTTGAACATGCTGACATTTTAGGTTTTGCATAGTGTTTTGTATGATGCATTATTGTACATTGTACTTTTATGTACCATATATTATTCTTTGTTTCCCCTCTTGGTTCTCTTACAACATATTTCCTTTTCTTTCCTTTGGCATTGTTGTCAAAAGGGGGAGATTTGTGATGCTTTGACAATCAAACATACATTTGCATATAATTTTGACAGTGCTACATTTTGATCTTTTTGATCACAATATGCAATGAGTTGATAGTGACTTTTACAATGAGTTAACATAGACTTTGATAGTGAGTTGATAGTGCAATGATTTGTGATGTGATTTTTGTGACATGCTTTCATACACTGACAACATTGCAGTGCATTCTCAGTTTTTTTGATCTCCTGAAATGTAGTGTTTGTAATACTAATAGTGATGTTGCTTAGTACAGTGATGATGTTGATTATTACAATGATATTCTTTCATACTTGTAATAGTGACAGTGGTATTTTCTAAACATAATTTGGGCTGACAGTTTTGTGATTTCAATGAGATAGATCATGTGATTATAGTGACATCCTAGTACAGGTATATCCTTTAGTTGATATTTGACCTTGACTATTTTCAGCTTATGGTATTTGACATCAATGCCAAAGGGGGATTTTGTTGCCCCTCTTGGTCATTGATTAGCATTAATGTCAAAAAGAAGCTTTACACATCTTTGGTATATATAGTGGACACATCTTGTATCACTATCATGGTTGTTGAATTCAATGATATTCATGCATACTTTCATGATGGGTTGTGAACTCTTGTCATTTCATGAGATATTGATATCTTACCTTGGTTATCAATAACTTTATCTTGCAAGGTTAATTAGATACTGATGACTTGTATTTGGCAAGTTTTTATTTAAAAGTCAATGTGACTTGGTCATGAAAGAGGTTAAAATATCACCAATATTATAAGACCATGATGGTTTTTGGTCTTTACGCGAGATGAAATATAACTCTTTTATTGGGCACTTTTATCGACATGTTTATTGTGGTTCTTAAAGGCATTATGAAAAAATGAGAATATAATCCCATCAAGTATCTCTCCTCAGTTTATGGTATTATGGAGGCTTACTCGGCATTTTGAATGCATGTTATTTAAAAGTTTTATTTTCTCTAGCGGATCATTTTCAAACCCTAGCCGGCAAGAGCTTAGGACATGGGACATACGGGTTTCATGTAATTGGTTAAATAGATTCTTGAGTTGGAACAAGGCAGAGATTGAGGAGGTGACAAGATATCAAGGGCAAATGTGTAAACGATATCTCAGGCCAAAAGACAGTTCTACGTGTCTTCATTTCTTTATTCTCATTTGTTAACTTTTGTTAAGAAGGGTTCAGGTTTTTGTTTCTCCAGTTTGGGTGTTTGTAACTATTTGCTGAACTTGTGTCTCATTTTCATTTAGTTTTGATAATAATCCCCTTGTAGTATAATTTTAGTTTACTGGGTTAATGATGCCCAAAGGTTTTGTAAATCTAGTTGTTATTGCTAATGCATTCGTATCTATTTGTGGAATTAGAAGTATTGGTTTTGTTAGCAAAGAAAGATCATTTAGTTTGAGCATTATATTTTGTAACCCTAGTTTAGGGTCTTGACTAAAACATGGGGTTTTGTTTGATAATTGTTTCAGCAGTAAGAATGCCTCCATGTTTAGGTTTTGTGTAGATATATTCTTCAAGCTTTGAACCCTAGTTTGTTCAAAGTTTTTCTTTGTATTCAGTTAAGTGTTTTGGTTTGTAAATCATGGAAAAATTGTGGTGTTTCCAGTATTTGCTTATGGGAACTTTGTGGGTTTAGGGTTTGTACCTGAAACCCTAGTTCGTGTTTGTATAGTTTTGTGGAGTGAAAAGCTATAAGTTTTTTGGTTTTATTAACTCGAGTACATGTGGTTAGCAGATAACAATGTTGTTTAGTTTTAGTAGTATCCATGTTATTTGTTAAAGACTGACATTTACTTATGAAGAAAATAGTTTTATTTCAGTTAAGAATGATGTACAATTTTTATGCTATGTTGAAGGCATTTGAATTGTGGAAGTTGATCAAAAAAGAAAAATCTTTGTATACTCTATGTAGAGAAATTGTTCTCTGTATTGAAGAAGGCACTATTGCTTAATTTGTGATTTCTATATCATTGAGAAATTTTTGTGTGCAACTCTGCAATACATTGTAAAGCAGATTCATTATATTATATATCATTGTGTATATTTTTTTATATGCACAATGATATATTGTATGTGAACAAATGCTTCTGAAACTCAAGTAATGTGAGTTTAGAAGATGTTGTGAAATGAAATATAGATAATACTATGTATATTAATTCAGAACAGTTGTTGAAAATTGTGATGTATAGTCAGTGAGACATTAAAAAATCTCTCATTGAGATAGTATTGTCAATGAGACATATCATTCAGTCAGTGAGGTGTTGTAAACATAAAAAATTTCAAATTAAGCCACTGAGGCATTTACGAGTGGTTTTTATTCCCCAAGAGGGTTTTCCACTCATGAAATTTTTTGTGTTAAATTTCATGGTTGTATGATACATTTATCATATTCATTTAAATTGTTTGCTTCTATGTTTTTCAAGTAAATCAAAACAAGTCATTTGAGATGTTTGATTTTATTGTACATTGCTAGAATATTGATTCACCCCCCCCTCTCAGTGTTATTTGTACTCCAACATATATATGACATCAAATGGATTTTGTCAATCTCAAAATTCAACACTAAAAAAAATTGGACCCTAATTTTACCATTTGGATAGGCAATATTAAGGTTTTTGGGTGTTATGGATGTAACTTTGAGTTTTATTTTTCTCCAAGATGTATCATTTGATTTCTCAAAGCTATATAACTTTTTAAAAAATGGTAGGTAATTTAAGATCTAGTGCTATAATACCATGTTGGAGTTGATTCCTCAACCCTTCAACTTCCAAGGATAATATATAATCAAGCACTAGTGATAAAAAGAGAGGAAAAATAAAAAAAATATTATGGAGGCTATAAAGACTATTGATCCAAAAAAAAATGGGCCATAGTGAATATAATTTAACAATGAATTATACAATAGTGATGAATTACCCTTGATAGAGGATAAAGTAACCCTCTAGATCAAACCCTAGTTGGGGATTAAGCTAGATCATCACATGTGTGTCTTAATCTTATGACTTGATACAGAAAAAACACATGACCTAAGTAAGATTAGGTAGCTAGTACAAAAAGGGACCTAATTTATTAAATAAATAAATAGAAAATTGCCTTTTACTCTAATAGTTATATGAAGAAACACCAAAATAAAAATAAATAAATAACCTTATAACATATATCATATGATAAGAAAGGGCCATATACCAAAAAAGCTACAATGAGACTTAGATACAAATTAAAAACCTTATCTAAAATTAAAACAACATTAAGGTCTCAAAATCAATAAGAAAAATTTGATACCCATGCAATATTAAACTACCCATAGTGTTCCTAATCAGCTCTTGAAGCATGATTAGGGTCAACCCACAATAATGAGTCCCACATTTTGGTCAAATTAGGACAATGAAATGAACCTTTTTCACTAGATCTTCACTTTTGGATACTATAACATCTAAACCATAAATAATTATAGCTCAAGCTCAAGCTCCTACCCTTGTTTGTAGCATTGTCCACTATCATTAGCTAATTACCGCTACAATTGCTTGTTAGAGACAAAATTGCATGCCATATTTCACATTTTCCTCCAATAGATCTATACCAATGCATGATTAATAACTCACGATCACACCCTTGTTTATAACATCGGCCACTATCATTAAAGTACTCTTCACTATCAAATTGGATTGCTTTTATGAGGTTTTTGCTCTGAAATGAATGATTAATGCTTTCCTTTTACTTCATAATTTGTGCAAATACCAAGAAAGATAACCCCTCCATAAATCAATTATTCACCAGTTTCTAAATATGAAACCTCCTCTTACCAAATTAGAATTTCCTCTCATTAGCTCCATCAAAGTTAATTTAAAAAATTCTTCTATAAATAAAGACCAACATTCTCTACAAAATATTTTTTAGACATTATTTGTATTGTCATTTAACTCTTAAACGATAGATAATTCAAAATTAAAACTATAACCAAATTTTAATTTGAAAATATAATTAAATTATAACTACAAATTAAATCTATAACTATGATTATATCTAAGAAACATAATTAAATAGTAAACATATTATGAACAACAAAGTTCACTAGTATATGAGCATGTTTATTTGGTAGTCTAATTGTATTGGTCACCAATAGAGTCCACCATTATATAAAAATGTTTTTAAAAAAAAAATTTAAATAGATAAATAATAAATAATTTATTTATTAATTAGAAACTATCAATAATTAATTATATAAAGATGTTCTACAATGATACTAACAAAGTGTTATATCATATTATATATATAAAAATCAAAACAAGCAAAGATATATTTTTAAAAATATATAAAGCAATTTTTACATAACTCAAGATTGTATCTCTTAATATTTTTTTAGATAGATGTATTTAAGATATCTATAGTAGTTAAAGCTTATCTATCACAAGAGTTATATTTAAGGTCAAGACTTATAAATATGTTTAATTATATAAATTAATAATTAAAAATAAATATCACAAAATTTTATTAATGGGTATAAAATTGAGATAATAATAATCTATGGACTAAATTTATAATGTATTCGCATACTTTCTAAATTAAAAATTAAGTCTTTCGTCATTTTAATGATGAACAAGTGCCACGTCGTAGTGAGTACTTGTCATCATGTAATAAAAATATTGTTCTAATTTTTTATTATTATAATTTTGAATTGTAATAAAAATATTTGTTTTAATTTTTAATTATTATAATTTTTAATCATTGTTATTTTCAAATTATATTAGTATAACTATATTTATGTAATATTAACTATTCATCTTACTTTACTAAAATAATATAAATAATCATAATATAAGATAAATTTTATAGTAAAAAATATATTTTTCTTAAAAACATAATCTTAGTTTAATTTTAAAAATTTATATAACTATAATTATAATTATAATAATAATAAAATTTTCACACAATCGAATCAAAAGCATCAAAAGAATTATAGCATGGATTGTGGAAATCTAATAGCATTAATAAAATTAATCTCAAATGTAATTATTAATTTGTAGTGTAATATTATATTATTTTAATTATATTTATGTAATATTAATTATAGTTGGTGTTAATAAAATAGCTATTAATAATTATAAAAGTGAAAAAAAAAAAAGACATTTTTTGAATGACTTAAAGAAAATATTTAAATTTATGATTGAAAATTATTAAATTATTTTATAAATATATTAAAATAATTAAAAAACTTATGATTTCCAAAAAGTATTAAAAAATAGAATGATTTTAAAAAGATATATAAAATACAATAATAAAGAATGCATCTAATAATTAGGTTTATTTTTTTAATAGGCATATTTGTATTTAATTTAATTTAAAGTCAATCAAATCCATATAATTGATTTTATTATCTATATTTTGAGATAAAAATGAATTATTAAAATTTATATATCTATTTAGAAATAAATAAATAAATTATTTACAATATTATAAATAATAATAAAAATATTTAAAATAAACATTTTTTTTTTTAAATACAAAAAAAACTTTTAAAACTATCATTCTTAAAATTTTGCTTCTAAAACACCAATTTTTTAAAACCAATCATAGTGTAGATAAATAATTTCTACAATATCTTAAATTTAAAAATATAAATCTCAACTTTACAAAAATCATGTTGGGTAAACTAATTGATTAATTGGGCTTCAATGAATATAATAGTGTTGCCTGCAACAAGTACTAATAAGAAATATGATAAAAATGTTGATACTAAAAATTATTACACAATTTAATCAAAAAATACATAATCTATTGATTAAATTTATATTATATTTTCACACCTCCTAAATTAGAACTTAAGTCTTCGCTCAATTTAATGAATAGTAAATGTTGATACTAAAAACTACTATAAAATTTAATATAAAATGACGAAATCAATTGATTAAATTTATGTTATATTCTCATACCTCCTAAACTAAAAATTAATCTTTCGTCATCTTAATGGTGGACAAAGAATATGATAAAAATATTGATACTAGAAACTACTAAAACTACAACACAATTTAATCCAAAAAGAACGTAATATATTAATTAAATTTGTATTATATTTACATACCTCCTAAATTAAAAATTAAATCTTTCCTCATTTTAATGATAATATAAAATATGATAAAAATATTGAAAACTACTACACAATTTAATTGTCTAATCCTCTAATCAAAATAAAATCCTCCTATTTTAATCTTATAAAGTAAAACTTGTCAACCTAATATAACTTGACCAATTAAAAATTATTTTTTTAAAAAGCATTTAAAGAAATTTTGTGAACAGGGGCCCACATGACGCATCCATGACGAGACATGACGAAATGCTTTATTTTTTAATTTATTTATTTTTCTTTTGAATTTTAAATATATGCGCATGTAAAGACAATATAAAAATTGAGGGAGACTTTTTGGGGCACGCGATAAGTTTGGGTGACTTTTTTAATCTAAACTACTAAAACATTAAAATTAGCATGCAATTTAAAGAGCTTGCCATGCTAAGGTGAAAATGACTTTTGATACTAGAATAAAAAAATATTAATAAAATAATAGATAATATTTATATTAAAATTTAATTGTGTAGAATTTAAGTCAAATTTATTGATTTATATTTTAATGAGTTGTGATTCATAGATTTGTATCTTTTATGAAAATGAATGATCTATATTAGTCTTTTATGCTTGTTTCTCTATTTTATATTATATTGTAAAATAAGAGTTTGTCACATTTATTGTAAACTTTAAGGAGATTTTTATAGTCTTAAAGTAATTTTAATATAAATGGTTGCCAATCTTTGTATGCCATAAATTTTTGGGATTGATTGCTTCGATGTGTACAATGATGTCATAGTTGAAGAGAACTTACAGGTTCAATCCAAAGTGGTAAATAAGGTTGATTCTCTGCACTTGATGTTGTATAACTTCTTTGTGATTTTGATACTTCATGTAAGTGGTTTGGAAGTTTTACTTGGCCGCAGCTATTCTGGCTCCAAAACGGACCTTTCGTACAACGTGATAGCGATGTGTTAGTCAATCGCAACCGTTTATTGCAAAATCGACGGTGTAAAACGTACAACTAACACGTGTGTTAGTCAATCCGTACTGTCGTTTTGGAGCCAGAATAGACGCATTCATTTTACTTTAGTAGGGTATTTTGTTAGAATAATCCATTTTAAAAGCATCCTAAAATGTTGGGTCAATTTCTACTTGAATCTCTCATGAGGTCCATATGGAGAATACTCAAAAACCTCATCGAGGTTTTTTTTTTTTTTTTACAATGAAATTTGCAAGGGTACCTTTTTTGCATGACCCCTAGTATATTTGTAATTTTTATTGATCCTCTTTTGATGGACTCGAGACTTTGTTTTCTCTTAGGTGCATGACCTTCAAGTTAAAATCTAGATAAAATTTCGTATTACCCTTGCCTACATGGAATTTCTAATTAATTATTTTCCTTTTCCAATTGAACAATTGTTGGAAACTATCCTTTCTAACCATTTGCTAATTAGTTTTTGTGTTGAATAGCAAACTATCATTTTGCAGGTGGGAAAATGTTATTTCATTTCAACACATCATTTTTTAGTCATAAACTCACTATTGCACACATATATTGTACATGAGGCATTAAGTCACACCTCGTCATAGGGGTAGCTAAATTCTATGGTGGAATGAGTCATCAAGTAGAGTTCTCACTTTTTGCTTATTTCTTTTCAACACGTCATTTTTTAGTCATAAACTCACTATTGCACACATATATTGTACATGAGGCATTAAGTCACACCTCATCATAGGGGTAGCTAAATTCTATAGTGGACTGAGTCATCAAGTAGAGTTCTCACTTTTTGCACATATATCTACATGCTAACTAGTACTTTTCTACAATTGTTCATATTAGGCTATGACCTTGAAGCTTTGTCACGCATTTATTAATCTAGAAGAGAGCTTTTTTTCCTACTCTATATTAAAAGTGGTGAAGTTCTAACAACAAAAGTAATTTTTTGATAATCATGTAGCTTTGTGGGACACTATTGATCTTTAATATTTTTTAATTTTATTTGGTAGTATACAATCATTTATCCATCAATAATATCATTAAAAATGGATATCTTAAACCCATACTTAAGTCTAGTGATCTAGAAGATATCTACAACTAGTGATTAAGCATGCTATTAAATGTTTCTTACAAAATTATTGCTAATTCCCTTACGCTTGATCTATAACATTTGCTTCCTCTTATCATCCATCCTAAGCAAATAGGGTTATTCAAGAGAAGATACATCTTTAGATAATTTCATTATTGTTTGGGAAGGTATGGAATGAGCTCATTAATCTCAACAATAATTCATTTTTATTATAATAGAAAATGCCAAAGCATTTGATCATATTGAATTATTGTTTATACTTCCCATGCTCCAATTCCTAGGATTTAGCCTTAAATTTATTTTATCTACTCAAATATTTTTAGAGATGTGTCCACTTTTTTTACCATTAATAGTAGGTGTAGACACCTAAAATTAACACGTCATCAATTATATATTAACTTGACCATTTTCTCTATGATTGATTGAATAAATCCAGATTATTTTAGTAGCAATTATTCGCTAACTAGTGAATAATTAAAATCACAAAATCAAATTTTGACAATTTGTATAGGCCTTAATGCAACCAAAATTACCACATTTAAAAAAAATGCTTTTGGTCAAATCACCAAAAAAATATTTTTTTAGAATTTTAAACTTGATTGTTTCACCACATTATTTGAATAATTTGGATAGAAGATTAGGTATGTTTGCCTAAATTTTTTAAGCTATAGTACAAATTCGAAATAATTCACCATTAATAATACATATTTGTAGGTTAGGTTAGGGTTATATACATAAAATAACCATTAAGTATGAGAGATTTATATATGAAAATTTACTTCATTATACTTTAAGTTATATATCATGTATATATAGTTTCAAGATGTTTGAGGATGATTTTAGATCTCTTGGATTTATAGTGCAGATTCTAGATTTTGAAGTATCCTAAATTTCTCAAACTTAGCGAAATTTTAGTAACTAGCAAGCTCCTAACATCTTGTAGTTGTCTAAGGGTAGTTGTAACTATTCAAAAGATTAATCAAGCCTCATCTTAGAAATAGGAGGACAATTAATCCAAGGAAAATACTAAGTCAAGTTCAAGAAAGTGGTAGACATCTATGCATTTTTTCAAGAATTTTCAAGCTTAAAGACCAAGTCACCTTCTTTAGATAAAATTTGGAGAGAAATAAGTCATGATTGTTGCTACCATACCTATAGAGAGTGTCTAATCAAGAAGAGGTTAAGTGTTGCATTCAAGAGGCACTACCCCCTTGACTCCCTACAAGGGGCATTGTCCCTTGATCTCATGGACGAGAACTACCCCCTTCCCCAGAGGAAGAACTACCCCTTAAAATCATTGATTGTTGCCACCCCCCAGGCCCCTAATTTTCATAATTATTATTTTTTTAGAAAAATAAAAAATTCATGAAGATTTTCTACCAATTTCTCTTGGTGTAAAAAATTACCAATATTTTTTTGAAAAAAAGAAAGATTTGCTAATAGAATTTTTTTTTTTTTTTTTTTAAGGATTATGTAAATATATAGGGAGGGGGGAGGGTTCTTAAAGTTATTGCTTCTATTAATTTAGTCAATTATCCAATTTTGTATTCATTTTGCTGGTGTAATTAAGGTATTTTACCTCGGTTATTCTCCATCTAGGTCTTAATTACACATCATTTAAGTTTACTTAGGGAACTACATAGGATTTGTTGGAGCATCTCCACTTTAGGTGGACTTATCATGTTGTCATTTCCACTATATGTAGCATCTCCATCTTTAGTGCCTTTATCACATTATCATATCCACCTTTCGTGGTTTCACTTTTTCACCTTTGGTCGATGATCTACCCTTAGTGGTGTTATCACACTATCGCTTTTCCACTTTAGGCAAGATGATAGCTTTTCACTTTGTGTCTCATATCATAAGATTATGACACTTCATAATCTTATGCACTCCTATGTTCTCACCCTAACTATATAACCAAGGGGTCTCCTATGTACATGTATTGGAATTTATTGCATCAGTGATAAGAATGAAATTTATTCTTGCCATACTCTATCTCTCTTGTTGTTGTGCTTTTCATTTGGCCTCTAGATCTTGAGTCACTACCTTCATAGCCAATTCTTACATGGTATCAAAGCTTTTAAAGTGTCATTGGTTTTTCATTTGAGTGAATATTGGCGCAATTTGGGGTTTTGTATTTTGCGGCTTTCTATAGTAGAATAAAATTGGAGCTTTTTAGATCAAATATGAGGTTACCATTAGATTTAAGTGGTTTAATAAAGTTGAAATTGCTTTTTGTTTCATCCAAATCCTGTTGTCTATTTGGAGGAATTAATTATGTGTTGCATTGATGTTTTGTCATTGATGTCAACACTAGCTATTTTGGCTAGTTTACCGGTATCCTTCTGGTCCTGGTAGGTTGTTTTGGTTTCTCATTGGATTGGATCATCATGATTCGGTATGTTTGGGTTATGGAATTGGCTTATTCATGCTACTTAGATTCATGTTCAGTCAGTTGGTTTTTGATCTGGTGATCGGATGCTATTCTGCTTGCTGGCAAGCTTGGTTTGTTGTTTTGGTGAGGGTTTCACCGACAGAGCTTGATGAAGATCTTTGATGATATGCATAAGTGGTGTTGGTACGGCTTCTAGTGGAGATTCAGGATGCTAATGGTGATCATGTTCAAGACTTGGTTGATTCGGATTATTGCTTTAGCATGTGTGGACCTATATTGGGTCCCAGTTTATCTAGGTTACGGACCGACTTAATGTAACGTGTGGATTAGACCTCTCGATGTGTTTACGGGATGTCTTATGGGTTGGATATTATTTGTTTGGTCTCAAGTCGACCTTATTGTTTATGGTCAAGGGTTTGTATATATATGATGTAAGATCTTATTGTAGATCATATGGGAGTGGGATATGGATATGTAAGGAGCGAATAATGTAATAATCATTCAGGTGAAGGATTTGGTCAATCATTGGTGATCAAGTTGGGTTTATGTAAGAGGATTTAGTCCTCTAGTATTGAGCTTAATCAGAATTGTACTCAGGAATAGGAGATGCTATCTTTGCAGTTCATTATTTCCTCTGGATTGTAGTCTAGATTTCTATGTAGTCAGTGAGACTCCTTTTGTGATGAGCAGTACGCTCTAGGTTGTTGGCCTTTCTGCAAGTGCAGGCCCCTTAATTGTAATTCACATACTTACTACAGAAGTATTATCTAACTGTGGGTAGGCTTCCCACCATGTTTTTTCCCTTTACTGGGTTTTCCACATATAAATCTTGGTGTCATGTGGATGGTATTTATTCTCTGACTATTGTTTATGCTTAATTGGTTTATCTTCTATTTCGGTATTTGGTTTATGCATTCCAGTATTAATCTTTTAGGTTCTGGTAATCTGAGACAACTGATTCAACCCCCCCCCCCCTCTTAGTTGTCTTCTAGTTATTTGAATTGTCGAACAATTGGTATCAGAGCTCCGATCCTCTTTGTAGAAGCTTAACCACTTGAGGAAGATCTTATGGTGACTAACAGTTCAAGTTCATCTAGTTCATCTGCTGCTATCTTTCGGAGAGATATTCCTAGGCTTGATGGAACAATTATAGAGAATGAAAGATTCAGATGGAGACTCATATAAGATGTCTTGGCAAGGAGATCACAGAGAATGGTGTAACACCTTATAATCCGACAGCTAGCAATCCTCCTTTGGCAAACTTGGATAAGGAGCTTGAGAATGATTGTAGAGCAAGAGAATCCCTCTTGTGTGCAATTTATGATCAACAAATAATGGGATTAACTGACAAATCATCTGCAAAGGCTATATAGGACAAGTTGGAGACTCTTAATGAAGGTGACCATACTGTGAAGATTGCTAAACTTGATAGTTACTGGGTGAGATATGAAAACTTGAAGATGGAAGAAGATGAAAGGATTGCTGCATTCATGGAAAGGGTAAATGAGATTGTTATGGGAATTCAATGTTGTGGTGGAACTTTGAGTGAAGATGAAATAGTTTCTAAAGTTCTAAGAGCTTTGCCACCAGCTTACAAGATGAAGGCTACTGCAATTAATGAATTAAGAACAATGGCTAATATTTTTGTCAACAGAGATACCTTGGTTGGGAAATTTTTTGATTTTGAGCTTGAAGAATTTGGACCTTCTGGAGCTAAGAAGTCTAAACCTATTTTTCATGCATCTGCATCATCAACCGGCAAGAAAGATTGGAAAGCTTTATATGCAAAGGAATTGGATGATATGAAGAGAGAAGATGATGAATTTGAGCAACTTGAAGCCCTATTTGCTAGAAGAGTACCTAAAGGACCGGTAGGAAGTAAGTATGAAGGAAAAGAACCTTTTAAATGTTTTGCATGTAATAAGATAGGTTATTTTGCATCTAGATGTCTTGAAAGGAATTCAAGATTTGAAGAGAGAGATAGAAGATCTTTTAAGACTAACCCTAGATATCAGAACAAGTATAAGTACAAGAAAAACAAAGATAAATCATGCTACATAGCGGATGAGGAAGGTGTGATTGATTCTGATGATGAACCGATACCTGACTCTACTAGTGGTTTCGACAATGGGAAGGAATGGGTGTTCTTGGCTATCAAGGAAGATGTTCCGGCACTGGAAGAGAATGTACCTGAAGAGAAGGCACTAGTTGTTAAAATTGAAGATAAGGATGAATGGGTAATTGACAATGGATGTTCACATCATATGAATGGAGATAAAAGGAAGTTTCTATCTTTGCAAGAATTTGATGGTGGTTTGGTTATATTTGGAGATGACAAAGCATGTATGATCAAAGGAAAATGAACTATATCATTGGATGGTAACCACAATACTGATAATGTTTATTATGTTGAAGGTTTGAGGCATAGTCTTTTGAGTGTAGGACAGTTGGTGGATAAGGGATTTCAATTACAATTCAAGGATGGAAAATGCAAAATCATTAATAGATTTGATTTGGAGATTGCAACTGGTACATAGACAAAAGGTAATATATTTCATTTGAATTCTGGTGAGAAGACATGTTTGATTGCACAAATTGATGAAAGTTGGTTATGGAATAAAAGGCTATGTCATGTGAATTTTAATTGCATTGTAAAGATCAATTCAACTAAGGCAATTAGAGATATACCTAAGATTGTGAAGCCCTATAATCTGGTATGTAAATGTGTGGGGGGAAAAAGTGACACTAAGCAAACATGCCCTAATCTCACTTTCAATCACACATTTGTGGAATACGAAAGAGCCTAGAGGTATCACACAATTGGCTACTTCTTTTTGTGGAAGAGAGAGCCACGGGCTACCTATTAGGATTTCTATTCCTTTGTTGTAATTGAAAGATAAAATGATGCAAGTTCAATCCCTAACCCCAAAGTGCAAGTATGAACTAATAACAAGATTGCAGAATTGAACTTAAATGATGGAAAGCTGTAAACACAAAGACAAGACAAGAATGCAAATGCGTACCCGGAGTTAAAATCTGACTGAAAATGTTCGGGACGGGGGCGCGGGTGCCACTGTCCTGATTCTGCCCCTGAAACTGCTCCGAAAACTGTTGTTTTGCAACCTAAAAAAGCTGTCAAAATGCTGAAACTTGCTGTCTGTCAGGAGGACCAGGGCGCCCAGCGCCCCTGTCCCAGGGACCAGGGCGCCCAGTGCCCCTATCCTGGCAGGACCAGGGTGCTTCACACCCCTGTCCTGGTCTTTTGCTCTGAGATTTGGTGGGAAGGTTGGTCTCAGTCTGCTTCTCCCGGATCTGCAACCTGCAGCGTCGTCCGAGTCCCGAAACCTGCACTTATATCTGAAAAGGTGTTTGGGCGGCTATATAGGGTTTTGCCTTAGTCAAACCCCCGCTTCGGTGATTTCCACCTCCACGAATAGCCAAGTTGTATTGTAAAATGTATTGTGTGTGCAGACCTAGTGTGTGTGCAAGGTCCTAAAATGCAAGAAAGAAAACTAGAGCAACCTAGAAAGTAAACCCTAATTGCTTGTAAATGATAATGTAAATGCTCTAAATCAAGATGCAAAGTGATCTAAAGCATGAATAAAGGATATATTGAAGCTTATGCAAAGACATGAAAACAACATGAAATTATACCCAACCCCAAGGGAGGGGTACAAGCCAATCTTCAGTCGGTAATCTCCTATTGTTCTTCAATGTCCTCCAAGCCCTAAATGGATGAATGAAATTGATAAATGTTTGATAGAAGGATGTTGAATGTTGTTGAAGTCTTCAAAGATCTACTCTTTCGCTGCATAGAAGGTCCTTGAAAGCCAAAAATCCCATCCTTTCAAATGAAGAAAGAGAGCTCTTATATATGAAACCCTAGGTCTTAATTTTGACTTTTGGCCGACCTAGAGATTGAATATCCCGCCAATTTCTTGGGGTTAAGCTTTATTTTATGATTGGATTGTGCTCCTAAAATTTTGGGAAAAATGTCTGGGACCATGTTGCACTCCGGGCGCCATGGTCCCGACAACTTTTCACCAAATTTTCAGGGCCGTCGGATATGATGATTTTAGAGAGAATCCCGAAGTTACAGGTGATTTCGAGATGTTTTGACCCCCGAAATCAAGCCCCCAAGTTCGAAATAGGACCTAATTAGGGTTTTTGATTAAATGATGTATTGGAGGAATAAATTGAAAAGGGCACGCTTTAATGAAAGGGCCCAACTTTATGATATGGGAGATGATAAAATAGAACTTTAGACCTAATTAATTTAATTAATTAAGTGCTAAAGGGGAAATGCAATGCAAAATGCAAAATGCGCCAAGGCAGGTGCTAAACTAGGTGTGAAATTGTACCACCCTAGCAAGTGCGTACAATTTACGACGCTACATTTAGCCCCCACTTTAGCGGTCATATGAACACTATGTGCATATGCAAGCTAAAGTACAGAAAAGTAAACATTATTTGAAAAAGGATATATCCATAAGTCTGTCGAACGAAGCCCCCAGCGGTATCTGCAGTACACAGTTAGGAACCGCACCCTACAAAACACACGTTAGATCACAAAATCACGTAATGCTTACTAAGGAAGATGATGAAAGTTCAAGGGTAGCTATATGCCCCCCCCTGTTTCGGCTTGCTAATTTTAGTGAGTTGAAACAGGGTATCATGTTTACCACTTTGAATTGTTAAAGAATATTGATGACAAATGCTCACAAGAAGATTTGATATGAGATCAAAAACTAATGGAGAATCATTTGGTAAGAAAGAGGACCAAATCTCAATTCCAACACAACAAAGAGTGTGAGGATTTGAGAGTTCTCTAACACAAGGTGAAGGATGTAAATGGAAACAAAATGCAAAGAGAAGAAAAGAAAGGAAAAAAAGCATGAATACACACATTGGTGATCCATGAGAAGAATAGTGAGAGAGAAAACATGGACTTCTCGCCCCTAGATCTTGTCTAGGTGATCCATGGGAAAAAGGACATGGAAAACTAGCCCCTAGAGTCTGTCTAGGTGATCCATGTAAGGGAGGAGAGTGAGAAAGTCTAGCCTTATGCCGCTAGTTCCACTCAACCTCGTGCATGTGTGTGTAAGTGAGGTTAGAAGCATCTCATAGGAGTCTATGCCCGAGTATGCTACAACCTGTATATGTATAGTACAAAAGCGTGACATCTCGCTCTAAGAGTCTGTGCTCTGGTTCCGAGAATAATCACCTTGCATAAAAGAAAAATGGAGACATCTCGCTCTAAGAGTCTGTGCTCTAGTTCCAAGAATGACCCATTGCTCAAAAAGTGTAATGTTTATGTCATAAGAAAAGTAGAACAAGGATACCTACCTTCATCACAAAAGAAGATACCCCAAAAATGCAACAATGTCATAGATCCAAGCAAGAGAGTTTTGCACTCTTTAAGCAAGGATAAGATAGTTGAAAAGGGATATCTTGTAGTATGTGTAAAGGAGATCCTTTAGAGGAGAAGAGATCTTTGTACAAAAGACACCTATCCCCGAGAGGAATTGTCTTAGACAAATATAACATCTTCTAGAATAAGACAAAGAAGAGAATAAGAATGCAATACTTCCTTCTTTTGTGCGGTGAAAGTGATTCTTAATGAAGGATGACGCTCCTTTTAATCCAATTGGGAGAGTGAATTCATTATGGATGTATTTTACCAAGTGCAACAGAGGTTGTAGTCAAGGACTTACACCTCTTGTAAGAGAGAATCCTTGAACAAACAACAACAAATGCATACAAGGCATAACATCAAGTAATAAAGTCCACACCATCCACAAAATAGGAAAAAGTGGATCCTTAGATAAAAATAAGGAAAGATCATTGCCTGCCAAGGATAAGGACAATGAGAAGGACTTACACAATCTTCCAGGGAGAGATTTGGACATAAGCAAAAGAAGAGATGTATGAAATCACTCTTGTCCCCATAGGAACAAAAGATAACATAGAAGATTAGGCTATTATGTTGCTTCAAAAAAATATGATTGCACTTGAAATTGTACCATCATGAATGACAATGAGCCCCCAGTAAATGAGCTACCAATGTCACATAATGATGAGCAACATAATAGCCATTAATGTTATTTAAAGACATGATAGACTAAATGAGGTATTTGAATATGACATGCTAAATGCTCAACTATAAGTGAGATCAAAAACATGTATAAAATTGAAGAAGAAAAGTCACAAGAAATCTTAGAAGAGGGATGAGTGTAATTTATTAGAGCCTTATCCCTGGAGGAAAGGACTTTATGATGAATAGGAGATAAAGATTCATAAGTGGATTTAGAAATTTGAGGGGATTCATAAAGAGATTTGTTCATTGCCAAGATTTCCTTATGAGGGGAATGAGAGTTGATAGAAGTAGAAGATGATTTAGTTGAAGTGAGATCATCATCACTACTAAATATAGCATTCACATTGAGAGATGGTCTTTTAGATGCTTTGGTACGTTTGTAGGGATTATAGCCGAGTCCACAGGCATAATTGTGAAAATTAGTCTCTAGAGGAACTTCTATCCCTTGTTCATGAGCACCACAACTTTTTCCATGATACCCATGCTTAGCAAAAATGCGAAAACCACGACCATAACGATCAGCCATTTCAGGAAGAGAAGGTGGTTTTTCATAAGACAAAGAATCAAACTCTTCATAATTAGAGGTGTGAGGAGAAGGAGTTTGAGAGGTGGCCACAAAATTATTGCTCATAGGTTCATGTAATACAGATTGATCTCTAGTTTCTTCCTTCTTTTTAAGTTTAAGCTCTCTAGGAGGAACCCTATACTCACCTACAAAGGTGGGATTAAAATCAAGAGATCCCCAATCGTCTTCTGCGAGAACCTTCTCAGGATCAAAAGCCTTTTCATGTGTAGACTCAAGTCGAGAAGGATCTTCTTCAGGAGCTTTAGACTCATCCAAAGAATTTTGATTATCAGAGGGTGATGATTCATCCATAGGTATCTTGTTTAACGAGTCATCACTAGAAGAGGAAGGCTTAGAAGAACTCCCTTTGGAAGTAGATGTTTGCAAACAAGCCTGAAGATTAGTATCACCTATCAAGGTATATGTCTTATTGTTATAAATAAATTTAACTTGTCTATGCAATGTAGAGGGGACAACTTGCATACTGTGAATCCAAGGTCTCCCTAATAACAAGTTGTATGTTAGATTTCCCGACATAACATGGATAGGAGTAGGCAAAGTAATAGGTCCCACTGTGATGGGTAGGGTGATAATACCTAATGAAGACTTAGCCACATTATCAAAGCCTCGAATGGGATGAGAGTCAGGCTCAATAAGGGATGTATCCACATTCATCTTATGCAATAGATTAATGCTACACACATTAAGGCCAGAGCCATTATCTACCAGTGTTCGTCTTATAGCAGTGTCATTTATGATAACCACAATCATCAAGGGATCATATTGATGTTGAATTTCACTAGTAGGCAACTCATCTTGGGTAAACACAATTTGAGCTTTAGGATTCATCACAGAGTTAACCAAAGATACTATATTACTAGATGTATTAGGTGGAGGAACATTCAAATCTTTCAAGGCATCTTGTAACATTCCATGATGAGCGGAAGAAGTTTGGATCAAATCCCAAAGGGATATCTTAGCAGGGGTAGCTTTAAGTTGTTCTATGAGATCATATTCCTTACCGAGAACTTGTGAAATACGTGGAGCTTGCGGAAGAATAGGTTGGGAAGGAGGAAGCGAAGTGGGGATAACTAGAGGAGGATTAGGTTGCCTATTGTTTCTTGTGTTATAGGTATGAGCAACCACATGATAACCCTCTCTAGTCAGTTGTTTAGCATACTCATAAGGGCTCTTAGTAGAGTAACCTCCTTGCACAATAATAATAGGTTTCTTAGGAGTGCAAAAAGAATCATTAGCATAACCACCTTGAACCACTAAGATAGGCTTATTTAAAGGTTGAGAATTTTGAGAAGGACAAGCACCTTGGATAGTGAAGAGAGGTTTGTTAGGTGTCTCATTCACATGTATCAAATTGATTGAGGATGGTTTAGAGGAATGAACAAAAGTGTTGGAAGAATTATTGATAGTCTTCTCTTGCACTAAAATCTTATCACAAATTAAATCAATTTTAGGAGAGAGACAAGGGATAGGCATTGATGTTCTAGTAGGAAGAGTAATACTAGGAAAGGTCATATCATCCTCTATCATCAAAGGATCTATGTGGGGAATAAACTCTCTAGGAGAAGGATCAGCATTACTCTCTAAGGTCTCACTTTTGAGAGGGAGATCTTTGAAAGAGATGTTCACCATCTTGCTTTGAACTAGAGTATCCTTATGTGTAGAACCAAGTTGAGGAGAGGGAGATGCTTTATTTTTAGAGGGAGAATAATTGAGATTCAAGGAAGGTGAGAAATTATCAAGGGAGAGAGAATAATCTACACCTTCTTCTAATGGTTCATCCCAAATAGTGAAGTTGTTGAAAGGAATGTTTGAAGTATTGTCAATTTCGGGAGAGGAGATAACATTGTTTATTAATTCCTCATCCTTAGGAGGAAGAGCATCAATAGATGTGTTAAACTCATCCTCTTTCTTCAAAATATGTTCAATATGATCTTTAGGGGAGAGAGAATTAAGGAAATTGCTTATTATTTCATCGTCTTTCTCTAAGGGATGCTTATGGGTAAGACAAACTTTAGGAGAAGGGTAAGAATTTATCATTAATTCATCATCTCTAGTGGGAATTTTGTTGGAAAAGGAAATGCCATCACTAGGAAATGTAGGGATAATGTCATCTTCTTGCACAAAAGGATCCTCATGAAGGGAGTGTTTTTTAGGAGGAACATGAACATATTTCTCCAAAGATTCATGCTTAGGAAGGAGATCTTTGAAAGAAGTGTTCATAACCTCTTGTTGCACTAACATGCCCCCATTGGAAGGACCAACTTTAGGAGAAAATAAATCAATGTCCATCAATACCTTTTCACTTAGAGAGGCATCATGTAGGGAAGGTAAAGTAACATTAAGAAAGGTGTTTATGATATCATTCTCTTCTTCTAGGATAGCTAGATAGGAAGGGCACATTTTAGGAGAGTTGTCAAGATCACTCTTAAAGTCTTCATCCTTAGAGCATGGGAGAGTCTCAAAGGGATTGGTAGCAACTCTTTTAGACACTAAAATGTTGTTATAGATGGGGGGAGGTTCTTTAGAAGAAGGAAAAATTGAAACAAGGGAAGCTAACTCATTATCATATCTATGAAATGAATGCATCATGACAACAATTTTCCTCTTTCAAATGATAACACATGCAAAATAGAAGGAAATGTTTAATTTTAACCAATACAAGCACTTAGAATGTAGATTTAGAAAATGAAATTTATGATTCAAATGAGTCCCTAAATCAGATTTGAAATTATTGATCCCAATTAAGCTATCCACAAGTTCAACTTTGAATTGAAAAATTAGGGTTTTAGCAAAAATTTCCTCTAGATTATTGAATCTTGCAAGAAATTAAGACTTGTAAATACAAATTTGAATTTGAGATAGCATAAACACTCAAATTTGAAAACATAAATCAGAATTAGAGAAGATTGGAGTTCACGTCGGGTTCACCAAAATGTGTGGGGGAAAAAAGTGACACTAAGCAAACATGCCCTAATCTCACTTTCAATCACACATTTGTGGAATACGAAAGAGCCTAGAGGTATCACACAATTGGCTACTTCTTTTTGTGGAAGAGAGAGCCACGGGCTACCTATTAGGATTTCTATTCCTTTGTTGTAATTGAAAGATAAAATGATGCAAGTTCAATCCCTAACCCCAAAGTGCAAGTATGAACTAATAACAAGATTGCAGAATTGAACTTAAATGATGGAAAGATGTAAACACAAAGACAAGACAAGAATGCAAATGTGTACCTGGAGTTAAAATCTGACTGAAAATGTTCAGGACGGGGGCGTGGGTGCCACTGTCCTGATTCTGCCCCTGAAACTGCTCCGAAAACTGCTGTTTTGCAACCTGAAAAAGCTGTCAAAATGCTGAAACTTGTTGTCTGTCAGGAGGACCAGGGCGCCCAGCGCCCCTGTCCCAGGGACCAGGGTGCCCAGTGCCCCTGTCCTAGCAGGACCAGGGCGCTTCACGTCCCTGTCCTGGTCTTTTGCTCTGAGATTTGGTGGGAAGGTCGGTCTCAGTCTGCTTCTCCTGGATCTGCAACTTGCGGCGTCGTCTGAGTCCCGAAACCTGCACTTATATCTGAAAAGGTGTTTGGGCGGCTATATAGGGTTTTGCCTTAGTCAAACCCCCGCTTCGGTGATTTCCACCTCCACGAATAGCCAAGTTGTATTGTAAAATGTATTGTGTGTGCAGACCTAGTGTGTGTGCAAGGTCCTAAAATGCAAGAAAGCAAACTAGAGCAACCTAGAAAGTAAACCCTAATTGCTTGTAAATGATAATGTAAATGCTCTAAATCAAGATGCAAAGTGATCTAAAGCATGAATAAAGGATATATTGAAGCTTATGCAAAGACATGAAAACAACATGAAATCATACCCAACCCCAAGGGAGGGGTACAAGCCAATCTTCAGTCGGTAATCTCCTATTGTTCTTCAATGTCCTCCAAGCCCTAAATGGATGAATGAAATTGATAAATGTTTGATAGAAGGATGTTGAATGTTGTTGAAGTCTTCAAAGATCTGCTCTTTCGCTGCATAGAAGGTCCTTGAAAGCCAAAAATCCCATCCTTTCAAATGAAGAAAGAGAGCTCTTATATATGAAACCCTAGGTCTTAATTTCGACTTTTGGCCGACCTAGAGATTGAATATCCTGCTAATTTCTTGGGGTTAAGCTTTATTTTATGATTGGATCGTGCTCTTAAAATTTCAGGAAAAATGTCCGGGACCATGTTGCACTCCGGGCGCCATGGTCCCGACAACTTTTCACCAAATTTTCAGGGCCGTCGGATATGATGATTTTAGAGAGAATCTCGAAGTTACAGGTGATTTCGAGATGTTTTGACCCCCGAAATCAAGCCCCCAAGTTTGAAATAGGACCTAATTAGGGTTTTTGATTAAATGATGTATTGGAGGAATAAATTGAAAAGGGCACGCTTTAATGAAAGGGCCCAACTTTATGATATGGGAGATGATAAAATAGAACTTTAGACCTAATTAATTTAATTAATTAAGTGCTAAAGGGGAAATGCAATGCAAAATGCAAAATGTGCCAAGGCGGGTGCTAAACTAGGTGTGAAATTGTACCACCCTAGCAAGTGCGTACAATTTACGATGCTACAGTAAAGAATGTCAAATGGGAAAATAGGTCAGGAGCTCTTTTAAGAGTATACAAGACAAATCTAATGATGTTTTTGATCTTATTCATACTGATTTGTGTGGCCCTACTAGAGGTAAAAGTTTTCAAGGTGATAGATATTTCATGCTAATCATTGATGATTATTCTAGAATGACGTGGGCTACTTTTTTAAAGGAAAAATCTGAGGCTTTTGAAAAGTTTAAAATATTTAAAGCTAAAATGAAGACAGAGAAGGGATTGAAGATTAAATGTTTAAGGTCAGATCATGGTGGAGAATTCACATCCGGTAAGTTTAATAACTTTTGTGAGAAACATGGTATAAGGAGACAATTTTCTACTCCCCAGACACCTCAGCAAAATGGAGTTGTGGAAAGGAAGAACAAAACTATCTTGGATGCTAATAGAACAATGATGATGGAAGCTAGTCTACCTCATATCTACTGGAGAGAAGTAGTGAGCACATCAGTTTATACATTCAACAGAGTATATATCAAAGGAGAAATCGGTAAGAAACCTTATGAATTATGGTTTGGCAATACACCTACAGTTATGTATTTTAGAATATTTGGTATTAAATGTTATACCAGGAGAGATGATATCATTGGCCAATCTGATCCTAGATGTGATGAAGGAATATTTATTGGTTTTTCTAATGAAAGAAAACCATATAGATGTTATAACAAGAGATTGCAAAGAGTTATGGAGAGTGCTAATGTCAAGGTGGATGAGCTAAATAGAAGTCAAATCAGAGTTTATGAGCAAGAACCTGAAGTGGAAATGATCATAACTGAATTGGAAACACCTTTACTAGAACAAAATGTTGAACTAGTTACTTTGGCAGTATCAGAAAATTCAACCGTAACTGAAGAACCGGGAAGAGGAACAGAGAGTCAAAAGAGTCCTAGGTATGTGAGATTGAATCATTCAGAAGATCAGATCATTGGGGATAAGAACAATGGAGTGATGACAAGAAGAGGACTGACAACTAACCAGAATCATTAATTGAAGCATGTAAAGATAAATGTTGCTTAAAAGATATGGAAGAAGAATTAGATCAGATAGAGAAGAATAACACGTGGACTTTAGTTCACCGGCCTAAAAATAAGAATGTTATTGGAACTAAATGGGTTTTTAGGAATAAATTGAATGAAGATGGACAAGTTGTAAGGAATAAAGCTAGATTGGTTTGTAAAGGATATTCTCAGAAGGAAGGAATTGATTATGGTGAAACTTTTGCACCTGTAGCTAGGATTGAAGTTGTAAGATTATTTCTTGCCTATGTTGCACATAAGAACTACAAGGTTTATCAGATGATGTTAAGTGTGCCTTTCTAAATGGGGATCTTGATGAGGAAGTTTATATTGAGCAACCTGATGGTTTTTCACTTTCAAATGATAAAAACATGGTTTACAGGTTAAGGAAATATTTATATGGATTGAAATAGGCACCTAGAGATTGGTATGCAAGGTTAGATAAATATCTTTTGAAGCTTGGTTTTACTAAAGGTAATGCTGACAGTAATCTATATTATAAGGTCACTAATGATGATATATTGATTATTGAAGTTTTTGTTGATGACATTAGTTTTGGAGGTGAAGATAAGTTGTGCATGGAATTTTCTAAAAATATGGAGAAATAATTTGAAATGTCTATGATTGGGGAAATGAAATTTTTCTTAGGTTTGCAGATTACTTAGACTGATAAAGGTATTTTCTTCCGTCAAACTAATTATTCTAGGCAATTGTTGAAGAAATTTGGCATGGTAGACTCTAAACCGGTAAGTACTCCTATGGTTACTAGTGAGAAATTGGCAAGGAAAGATGAATCTACATCGGTAAATCCTACAAGATACAAGTCTATGATTGGAGGTTTCCTATATTTGACTCACACTAGGCTTGACATAATGAATGATGTTTGTGTTGCATCAAGATATCAGAGTGATCCTAGAGAAAATCATGAGAGTGAGGTGAAAAGAATTTTTAGATACTTGCAAGGTACATCAGAATGTGGTTTGTGGTACCTTTAAGGATGGTGACTTTACTTTATGTGCATATGCAGATGCAGATTGGGTAGGTGATGTTGATGACTTAAAAAGTACTTCTGGTGGAGATTTCTTTCTTGGAAAGAAGTTGGTTTCATGGATCAGCAAGAAATAGTCGTGTACTTCTTTATCCACTATTGAAGTTGAGTATGTTGTTGTTGCTACTAATTGTACACAGGTTTTATGGATGAAGAAAATGTTGAAGGACATCAAAGTGCATTGCATTGGACCAGTAGTTATTCACTATGATAACTCTACTGCTATTGACATATCAAAGAATATGATATTTCACTCTAAGACAAAGCACATATCTATCAAGTATAACTTTTTGAAGGAGAAGGTGGAAGAAAATGAGGTTAGACTGGTTTATGTGAACACTAAAGAGAAAATTGCAGATATTTTCACTAAACCTTTGCCTAAAGAATCATTTGAGTACCTGAGAGACAGATTAGGGGTTTTTGCCCCTCTGACAAAGAACCGATTGATGCTTTTTAGCATCAGTCTGGTATGCATTATTAGATATATTATTCATTCTAGATTGATGTGGGGATGCTACTGCTCAGGGGGAGTAATTAGCCATGTGACTCAGAGGTTTATGTTTTTGCTTTGATATTTTGTCAGATTTCTGGCATTCATGTCAAAGGGGGAGAGATATATGTGAAAAATAGAGCTTTACAGATATATCATTCATAGGGGGCTTTTGGTCTTTATTTCAAAACTTTATTGCTATATCATTGTGTGGGAGATTGTTGGTTGTCTTCCATTGGGGGAGATTTGTTTGGCATTTCTTGGTACTTATATGTTTTTCACATTTAGTGTTGTCATCAATGCCAAAGGGGGAGATTGTTGGCCATTTGGAGGAATTGATTATGTGTTGCATTGATGTTTTGTCACTGATGTCGACACTAGTTGTTTTGGCTGCTTTACCAATATCCTTCTAGTCCCGGTAGGTTGTTTTGGTTTCTGGTTGGATTGGATCATCATAATTCGACATGATCTGGTATGCTTTGGTATGTTTGGGTTATGGAATTGGCTTATTCATGCTACTCAGATTCATGTTCAGTCAATTGGTTTTTGATCTGGTGATCGAATGCTATCCTGCTTGCTGGCAAGCTTGGTTTGTTGTTCCGGCGAGGGTTTCACCAACAGAGATTTGATGAAGATCTTTGATGATATGCATAAGTGGTGTTGGTGTGGCTTCTAGTAGAGATTCAGGATGATGATGGTGATCATGTTTGAGACTTGGTTGATTGGGATTATTTCTTTAGCGTGTGTGGACCTATATTGGGTCTCGGTTTGTCTAGGTTATGGACCGACTTAATGTAACGTGTAGATTGGACCTCTCGATGTGTTTCCGGGATGTCTAATGGGTTGGATATTATTTATTTGGTCTCAAGCCGACCTTATTGTTTATGGTCGAGGGTTTGTATATATATGATGTAAGATCTCATTGTAGATCATATGGGAATGGGATATGGATATGTAAGGAGCGAATACTATAATAGTCATTCAGGTAGAAGATTTGGTCGATCATTGGTGATCGAGTTGGGTTTATGTAAGAAGATTTATTCTTCCTATATTGAGCTTAACTGGAACTGTACTTTTGCATAGGAGATGTTATCTTTGCAGTTCATTCTTTCCTCCGAATTGTAGTCTGGATTTCTATGTAGTCAGTGAGACTCCTTTTGTGATGAGAAGTGCGATCTAGGTTGTTGGCCTTCCTGCAAGTGCATGCCCCTCCGTTGTAATTCACATACTTACTGTAGAAGTATTATCTGAATTTGGCTAGGCTTCCCACAGTGGTTTTTCCCTTTACCGGGTTTTCCACGTACAAATCTTGGTGTCATGTGGATGGTATTTATTCTCTAATCAATCTTTGACCTAGGAGCGATCTACAATTTTGAAGCACTTGGGGCCAAATCTAACATTGACATTGTGCTTAGAAGGCCCAAAAAAGTCAAAATAAACTGTCAATTTGTCAAAATCGGAGTTGGGCACCCCAAGCTAAGAAAATTCCCCTCCCTAGCCTATCGTACGAACGCTATTACTATTGCAGGTACAAACATACAAATTTTTTTAAATAAAAAATAAAAAAAAATCTTAAATATTTCTACCTTTTGAATTTTAATTTTATTAAAATCAAAAAGCATATTAACGAGGGGTGATTGTTTTGGTTTTTGGAAAATTTAAATTTTTTTTTGCTAGTTTTGTACATGTGGGTACCGATAGGGTACTTGCAGCACATAGGGGCCCATAGGATTGTGTGACAAGGTCTACAGACCTACTATGGTAGGTCTCATAGATCTGCCATGCGGGGTAGGCCATTTTTTTATTTTTTTAAATATTAAATAATTTTTTAAATAAAACTTTTATTATTATTTTTTTCAATAAAATTTTTCAGTATTAAAAAATAAAATAAAATTTTTATTAATATTTTTTAATAAAAAGTTAAAATGTTTTTTAGTTTATTAGATTTTTAATAAATTTTTGTTAAAAGAAAAAAATCCAAAAAAAATGATTTTTCCTTGTTATTTTTTTACTATTTTTTTTGTCAAAAAATTCAAATTTTCTCTTTATTAATTTTAATAAATCTTTTTATGTATTTTTTAGTAAACCTTTTTATTTAAATTTTTAATTAAGTTTTTAATAAAATAAATTTTTAATAAATAAGCAAATTGGGAAACAATTTTTTTCTTTTCCACCAACCATACTTGTTTGTAGCGATCGTTCATCTTCCAATCAACAACTAGGGGGGCCATTTTCTCCTAATTCTTCTTGGTGGCATCCCAATTAGATGACTATTTTAGTGGTCATTTGCAAGATATTTCTTTGGTGGCATCTTCCATCAGTTTCTAGATTTGTACCATCGTAATCATTGTTGTATTCTCTTGCATGAGCTATGTTGTACATGCACTAAGATAAAGTTCCACCCTTCTTTGTACTTTGTCATTTATGACATATTTGATGTAATCTTGTTGTACTCAATAGATTAGGAACTATCTTGTGAGACTTGGTACATGTCTCTAGTTGAGAATGTATGTAGTTTGAGTATCCAATTGATGCTCATATAGGTTGTCTTTATGCCTAATCTTCATCATGTTGCAGTGAGTGATTCATTGGTCGTTCCTCATCGACAATAGTACTTTTTTTTGTCACACTGACATTCTTGGTGCAACATTGGCTCTATTTCTTCCTAATGGGGAGAAATGTTGTTCGACATCATTGAACCATCTTGCAGGAGATTCTACATTGAGGGGAGTCTTCATGGTCTCTCTTCTTCTCTCTTATGGTGGAGTTTTTTCCTCACATGAGGTTTTGTTCTTCTCATTCATCACCAAGAGCATTGTGTGTTTTCATCTCTCTTTTGGGGAGGATTTTTATCCCACTAGGTTTTCTCCTTTTCTTTGTTTGTGAGAGATTGCATTGCATTTGTACATGGGTACCTAAAATGTCCTAGTTTACAAGACCCATCTTGTATTGTTAGCTTTCGTGCACATCTCCCTAAGTTGCACTTAAGGGGGGGCGTTAATGTAATTAACGTGTTTTACCTTGGTTATTCTCTACCTAGGTGCTAATTACACATTTAAGATTACTTAGAGAACTACATAGGAGTTGTTGGAGCATATCCACTTTAGGTGGACTTATCATGTTGTCATTTCCACCTTTCATGGTTGCACTTTTCCACCTTTGGTGGGTGATCCATCTTTAGTAATGCTATCATAGTACCACTTTTCTACTATAGGTGGGATGATAGCTTTTTACTTTTTGTCTCATGTCATAAGATTACAATGCTTGTCATAATATTATGCACTCCTATGTTCTCACCTTGGCTATATAACCAAGGGGTCTCCTATGTACATGTATTGGATTCTATTGTATCATTGATATGAATATAGTTTATTCATGTCATATTCCATCTCTCCTGGTGTTGTGCTTTCCATTTGGCCTCTAGATCTTGGGTGGATACCTTCATATCCAATTCTTACACCTTTATTAATTAAATAATATTTTATTATTTAATTGAGAAAATTACTATTTATCCACAATTCATCACTATTCACCTAACCTATTGTAATGGGTAAAAAATTAGGGTTTCCACCATTAGATGTATGAAACCCACTAATTTTACCATTACATTCAAAAGAGGGGTAAAACCCAATAGATTCAGTCACAAACCAAGAAGATGAGGACTGTATGCTAATTGGATTTCAAGGGGGTTGAATTTGTTTGCCCTTTTTTTTGTGAGTTGAAATGCTGAAATTAGGGTAAAGTGCTAAAAATGAAGGTAAATATGTGAAAACAGTGAGCTACAGATGCATGACTGAGACATGTGTTGTTATATGGAGCCTAATCAGACTCGGAGGTTAAATTTTCCCTACTTCTATCAGCACAGTTTCCCCCCATATTTTTCAACGAGGGTTTGGGAGCAGCGCCCCCAAGGTGGGGTCAAGGGGCATCGCCCCTTGCGCGCTCCCTGTTGCGATATAAGACAGGGTCGAGGGGAAACACCCCACGAGGCCAAACATATTTTTATTATTTTATAAAGGCATCTAGTGTTATTTTTCTATTAGCTGAGATGTTGTAACCCTAATTTTGAAACTGACATAAGTCTTGATAAAAGGCTAAGGGTTAGGGGCTTTCTGTAGAGAATTTTATAGCATTTTTTTGTAGTGGTATTGAGTTGCAAGGGATTGCTGGTTGTAATCGGTTTTGATTTACTGGATAATAATATTGGACTTTTTGTTTGGTGGATGTAGCTTGAGATTGGGTGAACCACTTTAAATATTGTTAGGTCCCGAAGACAACTAAGAGGGGGGGGGTGAATCAGTTGTCTAATAAATTCAACCAAAATTAACTTAACCAAATCTTAATGCTTAATGTCGGTAAACCAAACTTTATACCGGTAGACAGTTTTATCAGTTAATTGCAGTGCCGATAAAGATTAATGCATGAAACAGAAAGACAATAACATCCACAACACATAACACAAATATTTGTACGTGGAAACCCTGTAAGGAGAAAAACCATAGTGGGAAGCCTTACCCACAATCAAATAATACTACTACAGATAGTATGTGTGTACAATATGGAGTCTGCACATGCAAAAAGGCCAGCTGCCTAGAGCTCACTGCTCAATCACAAAATGGGAGTCACACTGACTACAATTGGATGGTTAAATCCAATAATAATGTACTACATAAAATAGCATCTTCATATGCTGGATTCAGTATCGGTTTAGTTCTGATTGCCTTCACAAAAACCTTCCTTCAACCTTCAAATGATGTTTGCGTGTATAGCTCTGCTTATTTTCACATATATCCTATTACAATCATTTTTACAATCGCATATCAATCTCACAAATGAGATCTTACATTTATACCATAACCTAAGACCAATTGAATAGGTCGGATCACTAAAATATATTACAAATAAAATCAATTACAAATAAATTAATAAGCGATGCATCATGTTGGCTCAATGCATTTACAATAATAACAAATCATCTCTCTAACGTGTCGTGCTGATCCGGAATAGATATGCTTGCCGGTGGATAACCTAAACCTATTTGTTGGTAACAACAAATATGCAAACCTGAATAGACCAATAACCAAATCACCAAAACCAAGTGATTAAATAATGTCTTCAATATTACCAGGTAGTCTCCAAGTCATTCCAAGTTTCGGTGAACAATATAACCTGTCGGTGAACCAAATACCGTGACTGTGCATAAGTCACTGAATTGTCGGTGAACATAACCAACGATCTCCAAGTGCCGATAAGGTTGACAAGTGTTGACATCAATGACAAAACCATATCAACATATCCAAAATATCAACAATCTACCCCTTTGGCATTGATGGCAACACAAGATGGAAAAACCATCAAAGTGCCAAAACAGAAATGCCAAAAACCAAAAACCAACAATCTCCCAAAGAGATCATTAACCAGAAATCAAAATACATAATGTCTCTCCCCTAGGAATGATTTCTCCCAAAAGATATCTCTCCCCAAATTTTTTTTCCATAATATCTTTCCCCCTTTAACATCAAATGTCAAAGCAATACAAAATACCAATTCATTACAAAATACCAACTACTCCCCCTGAGAAGTAGCTCTCCTCATTAAAGCCGAAATAAAAGATTTTTTTGTTATTTTTATCGGTTGATGACATGCATCAACTGTCTAAGTCTCTACCGGTGGGGGTAGAACTCCAAGATGCTCTCTGAGATATTCAAAAGTCTCATTAGGCAAAGGCTTCGTAAAAATATTTGCAAATTGCTCTTTAGTATTCACATAAACCAATTTCACTTCTTTTGCTTCAGCATTCTCTTTTAGAAAATTGAATTTGATAGAAACATGTTTAGTCTTAGAGTGAAATACCGGATTCTTTGATATATCAATTGTTGCCATATTATCATAGTAGATAGTTATAGGTTCCTTGCATTTTACCTTTATGCCCTTCAACATTTGTTTGATCCATAATACATGTGTACAATTAGTTGTTGTTGCCACATATTCTGATTCTGCTATTGATAGTGATGTACAACTATGTTTCTTTCTCAACCATGAAATTAGTCTAATACCAAGTAAAAATGCTCCACCGGTGGTGCTTTTTCTATCATCTACATCTCCTGCCTAATTAGCATCTGTGTATGCACATAAATCAAAATTTTCATCTCTAGGATACCATAAACCAAGATTTGTAGTGCCTTGTAGGTACTAGAAAATCCTTTTCACTGCTGATTCATGATTTTCTTTAGGATTACTCTGAAATCTTGAAACAATACATACTGCATTCATAATATTAGGTCTTGTTTGTGTCAAATACAGTAAACCTCCTATCATAGACTTGTATCTAGTCGGATTAACAGGTGTTGATTCATCCTTCAAAGATAATTTATCAGTTGAAGTCATAGGTGTGCTTACCGGTTTAGAGTTTTCCATGCCAAAATTCTTTAGTAATTCCTTCAAGTACTTAGATTGACATAGGAATATACCTTTATCAATCTATGAAATCTGCAATCCTAAAAATAATTTTATCTCCCCAATCATAGACATTTCAAATTATTGCTGCATTTTATTGGAAAAGTCTTTAAACAATCCGTCTTCTCCTCCAAAGATTATATCATCAACAAAAACTTCAATAACCAAGATGTCATCATTAGTCACTTTGTAGTATAGATTGTTGTCAGCATTACCTTTAGTGTATCCGAGCTTCAAAAGATATTTGTCCAATCTAGCATACCAAGCTCTAAGAGCTTGCTTTAATCCATATAAAGCTTTCCTTAACCTACAAACCATGTCTTTGTTATCTGTCAAATAAAATCCATCAGGTTGTTCAATATAAACTTCTTCTTCAAGATCTCCATTCAGAAATGGACATTTAATATCCATTTGATATATTTTATAGTTCGTTTGTGCTGCAAAAGCCAATAAAAGTCTGACTGCCTCAATTCTAGCTACCGGTGCAAAGGTTTCATTGTAATCAATTCCTTCTTTCTGTGAATATCCCTTAGACACTAATCTTTCTTTATTTCTGATTACCTTACCATCTTCATTAAGTTTATTTCTGAAAACCCATTTAGTTCCAATTACATTTTTGTCTTTAGGCTTGGGAACTAATGACCAAGTGTTATTTCTTTCAGTTTGTTCCAATTCATCCTCCATAGCTTTAATCCAATATTTATCTTCACATGCCTCATTAATTGATGTAGGTTCAATTTGAGAAATAAGACATACCTCTTCATTTTCCAATCTTCCTCTAGTCATAACTCCTTGAAATTTGTTTCCAATTATCTAACTTTCAGAGTGGTTCAATCTTACATACCTGGGTGTTTTTACTTGCCGTTGTTCTTCAATAACTGTTGAATCCTCAAATGATTCCGGTGTAACTAGATCACCATTATGTACCAGTGTACTCACAGTAGGTTCATTTATGATTATCTCTATTGCTGGTTCAAAGTCCATGTACCTTGAATTTCCTCTAAACTGTTCATCAATCTTCACATTTGCACTCTCAACAATTTTCTGCAATCTCTTGTTAAAACATCTATATGCCTTGCTCTTAGATGAATAACCAAGAAATATTCCTTCATCACTTCTAGGATCAAATTTTCCAATATAGTCATCTCTTCTAATATAGCATTTACTTCCAAATATCTTGAAACATTTAAGAGTAGGAGTATTTCCAAACCATAGTTCATGAGGGGTCTTACCGGTTTCACCTTTGATGTGAACTCTGTTGAATGTATAAACTGTTGTATTGACCACTTTTCTCCAGTATGTATGAGGTAGATTTGCTTCTGATATCATACTTCTAGTTGCATCCAAGATAGTTCTATTTTTCCTTTCAACAACTCTATTTCGCTAGGGTGTCTGGGGTGCTGATATCTATCTTCTTATCCCATTCACTTCACAAAATGCATTAAATTCCTTAGATGTGAACTCTCCTCCTTGATCTGATCTTAAACATTTTATTTTCTTGTTGGTTTCATTCTCTACCATCACTTTGAATAGTTTGAATTTCCCAAATGCTTTAGATTTCTCCCTAAGAAAAGTAACCCAACACATTCTAGAATAGTCATCAATGATTAGCATAAAATACCTATCTCCTTGTATACTTCTATTTCTTGCTAGACCACATAAATTAGTATGAATTAAATCAAGAACATTGTTAGATTTCTCTGGAATACTCTTGAAAGATGCTCTAATTTGCTTTCCAAATTGACATTCCTTACATACCGGATTGTGAGGTTTAATAATCTTAGGTAAATCTCTTACTACCTTAGTTGTACTGATTTTCACAATGCAATCAAAATTTACATGACAAAGTCTCTTATGTCATAACCAACTTTCATCAATATGTGCAATCAAACATGCTTTCTCATTGTTGTTCAAATGAAAGATATTACCTCTAGTCTGATTATCGGTTGCAATTTCCAAACTAGTTCTATTTAAGATTTTGCATTTACCATTCTTGAATTGTAACTGAAATCCTTTCTCAACTAATTGACCAACACTCAAAAGATTGTGCTTCAAACCTTCTACATAGTAAACATTATCAATATTGTGCTTACCATCAAAAGATATAGTTCCTTTACCTTTGATCATACAAGCTTTATCATCTCCAAATCTTACTAGACCTCCATTGTAATCCTGAAAGGTTAAGAATTTACTCTTATCACCAGTCATGTGATGTGAACATCCATAATCAATAATCCATTCATCCTTATTTTCAACTTTAGCTGCCAGGGCCTGCTCTACCAGTTGAACAATAGGTGTTAGTTGATCTTCTATTATAGCAACAAAATCTCATCCATTGTCTTTCAGTTCCTTAGCATAATCATCAGTAACTCCTTCATCAGCATAATAACAAGATTTGTCTCTATTCTTCTTAAACTTGCATCTCTGATAATCAGGGTTAGGCTTATATGTTCTCTTAGCTTCTTCTCTTAGTCTTGCATGTCTATCAGGACATCTAGAAGTCATATGACCAATCTTATTACAGTTAAAACATTTAAAGGGTGCTTTACCTTCATACTTACTTCTAGCTGGACCTTTAGGCATTTTTCTTGCAAATAGTGCTTCAAGCTCTTCCAGTTCTTCATTCTACTTCCTGATTTCTTCAAGTTCTTTTGCATAAAATGCTTTCCAATCAAATTTCTCAGATGATGATGATGATGTTGCAAATGATGTTGATGCTTTGAAAGCTAGATCTATCTTAATAGTAGCAACAGGACCAAATTCCTCAAGTTCAAAAGCTGAAAGTTTTCCAACCAAGGCGTCTCTAGATACTGATGCATTAGGCATTGTTCTTAATTCATTTATAGCAGTAACTTTCATTTTATATTCCGATGGAAATGCTCTTGAAACTTTAGAAACAATCTCATCTTCACTTAAGGTTCCTCCACAACATTGTATACCCAAAACAATTTCATTTACTCTTTCCATAAAAGCATAAATTATTTCATCTTCATCCATTTTCAGATATTCATACCTGACCCAGAAGCATTCAAGTTTTGCAATTTTGACTGTGGAATCTCCTTCATTCAATGTTTTTAATTTTTCCCAAATAGATTTAGTAGTAGATATATCTGATAATCCCATGACTTGCTGATCCAATAATGTGCTCAAAAGTGCTTCTCTTGCTTTGCAATCATTTTCCTCATCTTTAGCCAAGTTAGGTGGATTAGGTTGACCTTGAGTAGGAGCAGTATAACCATTCTTTGTAACATCCCATATGTCCTTTCCAATGCAATTCAAATGTGTCTCCATCTCGATCTTCCATATACCATAGTTAGTTCCATCAAGTTTCGGGTTGTCCTTCCTGAAATAGTTAGAAGACATTGGATCTCCTCAAGCTGTTAAACTTCTACAAAAAGAGAACTAAGCTCTAATACCAATTGTTGGGTCCCGGAGACAACTGGGAGGGGGGGGGGGTGAATCAGTTGTCCAATAAATTCAACCAAAATTAAATTAACCAAAACTTAATGCTTAATGCCGGTAGACAATTTTATCAGTTAATTGCAGTGTCGGTAAAGATTAATGCATGAAATAGAAAGACAATAACATCCACAACACATAACACATATTTATACATGGAAACCCTGTAAGGGGAAAAACTACGATGGGTAGCCTTACCCACAATCAAATGATACTATTGTAGATAGTATGTGTGTACAATATGGAGTCTACACATGCAGAAAAGCCAGCTGCCTAGAGCTCACTACTTAATCACAAAATGGGAGTCACACTAACTACAATTGGATGGTTAAATCCAATGATAATGTACTGCATAAAATGGTATCTTCATATGCTAGATTCAGTACTGGTTTAGTTCTGATTGCCTTCACAAAAACCTTCCTTCAACCTTCAAATGATGTCTGCGTGTATAGCTCTACTTATTTTTGCATATATCCTATTACAATCCTTTTTCCAATCGCATATCATCACAAATGAGATCTTACATTTATACCATAACCTAAGACCAATTGAATAGGTCAGTGTAGACACCTAAAAATGGTCAACGCTTGCAGAGTCATACTTTAACATTGGCGCATTGCCTTATTTTAGGTTTTTGCGTTGCATTAACATTTCTTCTATGTTGCGGACTTGGTCTTTATCATTTGCGAGCATCGAGTCCTTCTTCTGCATTCCTCATTTTTATCGCTTTTGAATTAGGGTTTTGTCCTCTTATCAATCTTGTCGTCTTGTGATCGATTTGTCATCGATCGTTGACATTTTCAATCTTGTTGTTTTACAATCTATTTTGTCATCGATCCTTGTCCTCTTGTCAATTTTGTCATTTGGCGATCGATTTGTCATCGATCATTGTCTTTCTCAATCATGGCAATTTGGATCAATTAGTCATTGTTCCTTGTCAATTGGCACATTTATCAATCAAATTGTTTGTCAGCATTGGTCCTTTATTAATCAGAATCATGATCGAATCGACATCAAATCAATTTTACATCAAGACCTAATTGTCATTCTTGCATTTTCCAATTCATCTTCTAGGGTTTCATGATTTATTCATTTAACCTTGTTTGTCATTTTCTCTCCATTTTCTCTTTAGGATAAATAATTTATTTATCTATCCTAAGTCTTCTTGTCACAATTAAATGTTTATTTAATTGGCTAATTAATTCCTCCTATTTTTGTAAATTAATTAATGAATGAGAAATTATTAATTAATTTACCTAATTTTCATCAATTTCCTAAATTCCAACTCATCATTTCTAACTTAATTTTCTAATTTCTCCCAAATTCCTAAATGTCTATTTCTATTTCAAAATCTTGTCATAAATCCTTGCATAGCAATTTGTCATAAATCATCAATCAATCAATTTTGCATAGAAAGTGCAAATTTGTCATAAATTTGTCATAATTGACATTCTTGATTTGCAATTTCCATTTGAATCTCTTCATGCTAATTTGTCTTTTCTCCAATTTATCTATAAATTGGATGAGTTTCTTCAATCAAAATCCCCAATTGATCGCATTTTTGAATCTAATAATCACATTATCGATCTAATAATCCTAATCTAATAATCACTTGTTTCAATTACTTTGTCAGTTACGCTTCGAGTATTCTTGTGCAATCATCTTGTCTACTTGCTTTCATATCATGATCATGCACTTGTAGGTGAGATCCACAAACAAAGGCTATTTGGAGAAGAAAGAAGGACAATGGAGCCGCATGAAGGAGACATTCAGATCTCTATTTGGTTTGCTTAGCTTTAAATCTTGAATGTTTCATTTTCATGTCTCTAATGAGTGTGTTAGGATTGATCATTGCAATCTGCTTTTGTGATTGAGCTATTATTGATATTTTCTTGTGATGATTTCCGATTTCCTAGCTACAGTCAGATCACTAAAAGATATTACAAATAAAATCAATTACAATTAAATCAATAAGCGATGCATCATGTCATCTCAATGCATTTACAATAATAACAAATCATCTCTATAATGTGTCGTGCTGATCTGGAATAGATATGCTTGCCGGTGTATAACTTGAACCTATTTGTCGGTAACAACAAATATGCAAACCCGAATAGACCAATAACCAAATCGCCAAAACCAAGTGATCAAATAATGTCTTCGACATTACCAGGTGTATACACATAAAAATGGCTATGAGCAATTAAATAAATATTTTATATTTATTTAATAATTATTCTTCCATTAAATAGATAATTTGAAAAGATTAATTTATTTAATTCATTTTCGTGTCTTTCTATTAATTAATATTTAATTAATTAATTCATCTATCATATTCTTCTAATTAATTAAATATCTAATATCTAATTATTCTTTTAACCAAGTTAATTAAATATCTAATATTTAATTATCTCCTCCAATCAATTAAATATGCAACATTTAATAGCTATTCTCCTATCCTATAGTCTCAAATATTAAATGATTTCTTAAATTATTTAATCTATTTTTCCAACTCACCCTCCATCTCCTTTTCATCTTCCTTTTGCCAACTCATAAAACATGTGGCTAAGGAAATTAATATTTCTTAAATATTAATTCATCATTTATCTTCAACTTCCAAATTTAATGAAAATTGTGTACGTACACACATTTCATAACCATTTCCTATATTCTCTTCAACACCCCCTACATCTTAGGAAGGACTTGAGTCCACTTGTCCTATCATGCCTAAATCTTCTCCAACCATCCCTAGATTCCCTTAGTTGGCAACCGAGTCAAGGTGAGATGAGTGACACTTGTCTTCTCCTTCCCCCTTTCTCTCAACCTTCACCTTTTCTCACAGCCATCCAAATCTACAGATCTGATCATGACCATTGATCTAAGCCACATCATCTCATCCTCTCAAGGTCTATAAAATCTAGAGCTTTAGTTGAGAGAGTTAATCTTCAAGTGAGACTTCAAGAGACTTCAAATACATTTTGCAGGTTAATCATATGCATCCGTGAGTTTTTTTAAAGCAAATAGCAATAGAAATTATCATATATTATCATATAGCATAATCATTTTAACATAATCATGTAGCATTGCATATCATAGTATCAGTTAACTACAAGTTATCAGTCCATTCTTCATATGTCATCTTGGAAGCCATCAGTGCATTGTTTGAGAGCACACCATTTGTAATCAGGAACAGTGGAGTTAGGACACAATGAGACATAAGCCATGAAGGTAATATTAGTATTTTATTTCATATGTACTTCATGTAGTTTCATTGGTTGAGTTTGGATTTTATGTTTTGTATTTTGTGAAACTAACTTGTTGCAGGTAACATTCTGAGGATGAAATTCAAGTCGACACATTTTGGCGCCCACTGTGGGGCTCATAGACCTCACATATACCTTTAAAAATCTCGCAAATAATAAAATTAACGCATTTGTAATGCAGATTCATGCATGTGTGAATTCTGACAGTGCTTTTGTTCCGCAGGTTAGCGCATTTGCACTATAGGTTAGCGCATTTGCACTATAGGTTAGCGCATGAGCATTTTAGGTTAGTGCTTTTGTTTTAAAGTTTGCGCATTTGCATTATGGGTTCGCGCATTTGTGTCCTAGGTTAGCGCATTTGTCAAAAAAAATCATGCTTTTGTATCCACAGAGTAGCGCTTTTGCATTCTGGGTTAGTGTTTTTGACCTATAGGTTAGCGCTTTTGAGCAAAATGATAACGCATGTGTTAGATTAGCGCTTCTGTTTACAAACTGACAAAAATTTCTTGCATGTCCAAATGTCCAAGAAATCAGATTTTACAGGTTACTAACATGCATGTGCATGATGGTATTTAAGGCAAATTTTATGCATTTCCTCATCTAGTTAATTAAAAGTCTTCATTTGGGAAGTAATATATCATATCTTGTTCATCTAGTTTAACTAAGATGATTAATTGACAACATGCAACTTGTATTTTTAGTATTTTCTCTAAAAATAGTTACACACAGACTTTTAAAAGGGCTAAAATGAACACCATGCTTTATTGGAGCAACATCTCCAAATAGGACTTAGCCAACAATTGCTTTGGAAAGGTTAAAAAGAACACTTATATTCTGTGTCTCGAAAGTGGTAGGTATATTCTCTCCCCTTAATTGGGTGACCAAAAAGCCAAACCCACTCTTTTAAGCTTTCTTTACTTTCAAGCAATTAAATCCTTTAGAGGGCCTGCCTTCCCGAGCTGCCTTAAGGGGGCTAGTGAGAGGGGAATGACCTAAAGTGGAAACGGGCTAATACCGAGTCCTTCCAATCCACTATAAATAAATCGTGTTTGTGATGAAAGTCTCAAAGAACATGTGCTGATAAGTTCATACCGACACTATGTTTCCCCATAAACCCTATGGAGCGTAACCTCTATAGGTTGGGAACCTTTTGTATTTACAGAGCTGAAAGTGTCGCATGTATGGCCACATGACCGAAACCCTTTACTAAAAACCACTTGTACTAGTTGCCAAAATCCTTCTAGTTGTTGGCGCAGGAGGTCGGACCTCTGAAGCGGCTCACATACTTATGGTTCCTAGTAGAGATATAAAGTTTGCCATGAGGAGTTTTCATGGAAATTGGTGCTTGTCTGCCCTAAAGAAGTGAGTGCCGAGGGTGGAGCCAGTGGGGTCAAGCATCTAAATATCTGCTTTGAATAGCGTAGCCTCGGGGGAAACCCCACATGAGATTCAACAACTATTGTCTCAGCCTGCCATAGGGATTTTACTTGTTTGTGCATTTTGTTTATTAAACATCGTGTCTTCTATGTCTGTAACATGTTCCAAATGGTCAAAAATTGAAGAAAATTGTCATCTACAAGAAAGAAAAAATCCAACAAATTACTGAAACAGTGTGATCAAAAGGGTAATACAAAAGCTTCCCAACACTTGAAACGCCAAATCAAAATCAAAATGTCAAAACATCAATATCAAAATAATTCTTGAAGTAGATTTGTCTCTAAACCATCACGTATTTTCAAACTAGCTCAAACAACTACGTCACTAATCCAATAGGTTATACCCAAAAGGTTCTATAAACATCAACATTCAACAAGCTATTGATTCAAACATCTTAAGTGCAAAAATCAACATCCTTGTCAAGTTTCTCATCAGGATAATCAAATCCTCTATCACGAAGCTTGATCAATCTATACTAGGTTCCTAATCTTGGATATATCTTTCCTATTTTGAACCTAGGTTATATCAAAACCAGAATCATACCAACATTGGAATCAAACAAACTTGTGAATTGCCAAATGCTTATATGACTTTTAAGTATCACCTTAAGAAAAGAAAACCCAGGTATAAAGCTACTCAGAAAAGGATAAGATTCTTGTATATCTATTGCAAGATCTTATTGAAACATTGGACATTCCTACACCATTTTCATCACTACCTATGTGGTTGCGGTACAAAATTTGACGGTGAAATTTTGCAAAGACGTACTTTTTAACAAAGAGACGCTTTATCCCAATGAACAAACAATAGTGGTAAAATCAACAAGGCATGTCTTCCTAAACCATTAATCACCTATTGACTTTGTCCTTTGGAACTTTCAACAACTTTGAAATAATCACATGCCAGTTTGGACTACAGCCCAACACAAACAACTTAGAAAACAACAACAAATGGAGGAAGAAGATACTCCTGTATTCCACACTTTTGGATTTACCGTTGTTGACGAAGAAGCAATCAATAGCGCCATTAGAGACCTTGAGCAAGATTTCAAATTTGATAGGCTAATGGAAAAATTGTTGGCAAAACAAAAAGAAAAATATCTCTTGATGTTAGGAAAATTTGAAGCTAAACTATCACAAGACTTTAACATAGAAAGCTTGAAACAAGATACGGAGGCAAGTAACACCCAAAACATAGATGATCCAAATAATGAGGACGTGAACAAAGAAAGTCATGAAGAAACAAGGAAAGAAAGGGATGACACAAGAAAAGAGCGTAGTGATAAGAGAAATCATGAAGAAACAAGGAGAAAAAATGTGGATAATCCATTGTCAAACCTTACTCAACAAATACAAACTCTTCAACAATAGATGCAAGACATGCAAAATGGGACAAGCTCCAAGAAGTATTCACTAGAAGATATATGCCCATATCCGTTCAATAAAAATCTGAATATGATACCATTTCCGCAACATTGCGAGATTCCTAAATATGACAAATACGATGGAAAGTTTGATCCTCAAGATCACATTAGGGAGTTTTGTACTATGAGTATGGAATTTTCTCATGATGAAACTTACCTTATGCATCTTTTTCCTAGGAGTTTAAATGGACAATCAATGGAGTGGTTTTCAAGATTACCATACCAAATCAAATCCTTTGAAGAACTTGTGAATAGGTTTATTTCACAATATTCCTACAATATAAGGAATGAAATAACAATGTTGGATCTCTCAAATGTTAAACAAAAGAATGGTGAATCCTTTATGATTTTCTTACAATGACAGAAATGCATATTTAATAGTATCCCCAAGATATACTTGGTCAAGAAAAAATGGACATATTCATTAATAATGTTATCAGTGAAATGAGTTATTGACTAAGGATGCAATGTCCTCCCTCTTTTGCCAAAATGATCAAGAATGGTCTGAAAATAGAGAACGCAATGGTAAAGAAAGGATAACTAAAAATTTACAATAATTCATACAACAACAACAACGACAAACCCAAGTTCTGGTCAAAGAATAGGAATGTCAGCAATGAAGGGAATGACGATAATAGTACTACAAAACAACAACAACAACCAATTTTTAATCTATCAAGTCAAATCCCAAGCAATAACAATCCACAAAACCATAAAGCCAAGTCCTTTTTCTCCAATCCTCGGAGGAAATTCACAAACATTGGAGAATCTTTGGAATCAGCTCTAAAAACTTTGCTTGCCAACAAATTAATTGTTTTACTAGAAGCAAGAAGTTATGAACCACCAATTAAGCCCAATTGGTTGAATGACAATCATTTTTGCAATTATCATCAAAATAAAGGACACCTAACAAATGATTGTCAGAGATTGAAACACCTTATCCAAGATCTAATCGATAATGGAACCATCACAGTGGATAGCCATAAGACAAACGAATCACACTTGGCTTTCAAAACCCCACTCTTGAATTATGACAAAGGTGAATCGTCCCAATTAAAAGATGACAAAGGAAAAGCCAAAGTGAATTACACTTATACATACGATGATGTAGTAAATGTGATCATTGTTAACGAAAATCCATCTTCAGAACCAATCAATGTTATTACGAGAAGCAAAGAAAAGATTATCTTTCCAGGTATAGCAAAAGATTCAACATCCACATCACAACAATACAATTTAGTAGAGCAATTACAAAGAATACCCACTCAAATATCAATTCTAGAACTTCTCAAGGTTTCACCTATGCATAAGGAAATTTTGGAGAAAGCTTTAGTAGAAATAACAGTTTCAAAAGACTTGGATGTAGATCAGTTCCAAAACATGGTAGGACACCTTATAGCTCCTCATTGCTTATCATTTTCTGAAAATGATTATGCATCCTTACAACATCCTCACAATGCTCCCTTACATGTTGAAGTCTCCATTAATAAAACTCGTGTTAAACGTGTACTCATAGATGGAGGAGCTAGCTTAAACATTCATGCATTAAGTTTGATAAAAGCTTTGGGATATTCAGAGAATGCAGTAGACCCAAAAAACAAAATAACCATCAAGGCTTCTGATGAAGCAGAACGTTCTTCTAAAGGAACTATTGTGCTACCAATAAGGATAGGACCTGTGGAAAGAAATACATTGTGTCAAGTTTTAGATTTGAACCTCTCTTACAACATTCTTCTAGGAACACCATGGATTCACAAGATGCAAGCAATTCCTTCTACATATCACCAATGTGTGAAATTCCCTTATGAAGGACAAGAGATCACTATAATTGCAGATTCTGGTCAATATTGCAATAATTTGAAGCCAACACAAGATACAAGAGTTCCACATAACAGAGAATCAGTATATCCTACCAAAGGAATTCAAGCAAAGTTATGGGAAATTTTTGAAGAAAAGCTCAAGGTAAATGATGAAGGAATGGGAAAATATTCTTTGCATAATTTTCCACTTTCCCCTAAGTCATATGGTAAGCCTACAAATATTCAATCAAAGTCATCAGAAAGATCAAAACATATGTTTAAAGGAACATTTGTTAGTGTTGGAACTCTTGAAGAAGAAAATGAAGACAAAGACATTCTTGGTTGGTTGTACAAGGATGAAGACAAAACTATAGGAACAACAGTAGAAGTCAATATTCCCATAAAACAATATGGTAAAGGATATGAAATCATGCAAAAGATGGGATATGAAGGGAACAGACCAATTGGTAAGCAACATCAAGGTATTTCAGAACCTATTTGTCCACACTCACAATCCACAGAAGATAAATCCGGGCTAGGATATCTAAAGTCTAATCAAAAGCAACATAATCATCAACAACAAAAATGGAGAAAGAAATCAGTTTCTAAAGAAGAAAATTGGCAAGAAAAAGTGGTCGAAACAGTAACCAATAAACAAAAAGAGCAAGAAGAACATGAAAAGAAAGAAGAGGAGATTACCATCAAAGGTGAAGAAAAATCTTGTCAAACAAAGGCAAAATCTGAACAAGATATTCCAGAAGCAGTAAAAATAGAGATGGCAGAAATTAGAGAACTTTTTTTACCATACGACATTCTAGTATGGTATAGTGGAGTAATCTTAGATCAAGATTCAAAGACAGATTCCAATGAATATGAATGGGGTTGAGATGCCTTATCCACTACATCAAGTAAGGAACGCAATGAAGATCAAGCAG
Source organism: Cryptomeria japonica (assembly GCF_030272615.1). Classification (NCBI taxonomy): domain Eukaryota; kingdom Viridiplantae; phylum Streptophyta; class Pinopsida; order Cupressales; family Cupressaceae; genus Cryptomeria; species Cryptomeria japonica. Next base: position 799,753,735 of record NC_081407.1, on the reverse strand, counting down.
CTATCATGAAAGAAGAATTGTCTATTGTAGAACAAAAGATGAAGTTAGAAAGAAGACAAGAGAAACTCTGAATTCAGAGAAAAGAGGCGTATGCAAAAAGAAAAGGGAATGACAAAATTTTGTAAATCTTGCTGTGGTGCATGGACCCCAATCCCCTCACCACCAACCTGTCCAACTTCTGGAATCTCAATCCGAGTAACTCTCTGAACCCGTCATCTAATCAAGGGAACATCATCCTCAGGATACTCATCATCTCCACCATGTGCTGCAATAACCCTAGGGTTTGGCTCAATCTGTCCAAAATCAATACCTCTCCCACAACCCCCATCTAGTCCACTCACCCTGCCTCCTATCAATGGCAACCCTCTCGCTGATCTCATACCTGTCCTACCATGCTCCCTCCCAATCCGTCCAACATCTCTCCCACCCATAGGACGTGCTCTCTCAATCCTGCTAGCCGGTCCAAATGGTCACCCTCCAAGGACTCTCAAGTGACCTCCCCTCCGTCCAGGTCTCCTACCACCACCACCTCCATCCCCACCCTCATCTCCACCTCCCTTGACCTCATGAGCAGCTCTAAGCTCTCATCTCTGTCTGTGTCTCCTAAAAACTGGATCATCTAAGTCATCATCCTCATCTCCTGAGCTGGGAGGAGGATCTGTTGGATCAATAATGCGAGGAAATGGATGAGCTTTTATGTACTATGCATAATCTACAGTAACCCCAGGATCAAGAATGTGCAATCTCATATCATAAGCCACTCTCGGAGTAGCAACAAACTCTGCACGAGCAATCTAAAATGACAAAGAAGGTCCCCAATCTCGCCTATCTCTGTATTGTCGAGCATATATCATCACACCAGTAGGCATAAGATGAATGATACCAAACTGTCTCACCATGCAACCAATCAACTATCGCTCAATAATGTAAGGAGTCTGACCAATGAGATATCTACTTTGCATGATAAATGGTAAGGTTTGAGCATCATCCATCCATGGTTCACAATCAACATATGGTCTCCAAGTAATGCTATCCAATGAATCAAGCACCCAACGCCAATACTCCATCTTACCCAGCTTATGCTAAGTAAGGATACCTGCATAGAAATACACATATGGTTGCCTCTCTCCATGAACTCTATGATGGATAGGCCACGTAATAGCAATGTGCTCCCAGCACCAGATCTGCAATAAAGTGCATCCTGTAGACAAACTCGCACTCTCATCATACACCACTTAATGAAGATCATTATATAAATGTAACAACAAACAAACACCCCAAGCATATCGAGTATGATGTTGCATCATACTCAGGAGAATCTCACCCCATCCAACAGAAAAACCTCGTGATCTCCTATCAGGAAAAATAAATCCTCCAATTAGACCAGCAAGAATAACGGGAAGAGCCTCGTAATACATCACCATATCTACCCATCAGATCTCTCCTCTATCAAAGCTATCATCAACAAGCTTGACTTTGCAAGCCTTTGTACCAACTCGATCCTGAAAATCATACTACACTAGCTCGCTAGTCACTGGGATGTGCAGAATCCTGTAGACATCCTCAAGAGTCACACTAATCTCACCTGTAGGCAGGTGGAAAGTGTTATGCTTGTTGTGCCATCTCTTAGCTAACATCATCAATAATCCTCTATTATGCGTAATCTCAAGCATATACAACAAATGACATAAACCACAGGCATCTATGTGTCTAATCTCTGCCTGGGTCAGCTCTGGAACTAAATGACGCACTACCGGTAATTTCTCCCGACACTGGAGAACATCAAGTTTCTCCTATTTATCAAGAGAAATCAATCAATCATCAAATCATTATCTATCTATCAAATCAAACTGAAGCAATCTATGCTATCTATCTATCAAATCAAATTGAAGCAACTTAAGCTATCAAATCATTTTATAACCTATCACTCATGGTTTTCTATCAATCACTGAGTTCACTCAAAACTTTGCTAAGCTCTTACATTAGAAACTAAATCAGTTTCTTAGAGCTAATTTATCAGTCAAGCTAATCAAAGCAATTTATCAATCAAGCTAATCAAAGCAATCTATGAATCACGCAATCAACGCAATCTATCAATCAATCTATCAAGAAATAAACCTAATCAATCTATCTATCAATCATGCAATCACTCAATCAGATCCCTGTTTCATCATCAATATGTATTAAACATGTTAAATCTAATCATCAAAGTGATTTTTAGCCTTTGCACTTATCAAAAACATCAAATTTGAGCAAATGCGCTAAATCTAAAGGTATTTTTGCTAAACTAGTGCATATGCGCTATCCTTTGGACAAATGCGCTAAATCTACAAGCATATGCACAAACCCATGCAAAAGCGCTACCTTAATAAGCATTGGCGCTAACAAACGAAACATATGCGCAAAACTATGCATAAGCGCTGACATTCTTAACATATGCGCTAACAGAAAGAGCATATACGCTAATCCTAATTGCATATGCGCTAAAACAAATTGCAAAAGCACTAACCTAACACCGAAAAAATCACAAAAAAATTGAAAAATAAAAAATGCGTGAAAAACATGAAAATTTGCACAAAAAAATTGACAACAAAGCTCGGGATAAGATACCTACCGGATACTCATGCTTGACACGTTGCTGATAACGCCGAACACGCTCAAATCGATGGTTGTCCACAGGAATCACCATTTTGCCACCTCAGCAAGAATATTTTCTCCACAAGCTGACAAGGATAACAATGAAATTAAAATTAGCCTTGGTTAATTTTATATTTACTATTTGAAGAGTAATTAATTTCAATGGGGCAATTTAATTTGTTTTTTCCAAATGAATTTAATTGACTAAATTTTTTATCAAATATCATGAGATTAATCGTTCAAACCAGAGTTTTCAACAATTTCACGATCAATCTTCTAAGGGGGCACACAATTAGGATTTTTATCTCTATCAGGCGCATTATCGAGACTTGATTTAATCTTTGAAACAATGTTGTCTTCACATCATTTCAAAGAGGGGCAAAATGTATACACATAAAAATGGCTATGAGCAATTAAATAAATATTTAATATTTACTTAATAATTATTCTTCTTTTAAATAGTTAATTTGAAAAGATTAATTTATTTAATTCATTTTCGTGTCTTTCTATTAATTAATTCATCTATCATATTCTTCTAATTAATTAAATATCTAATATTTAATTATTCTTTTAACCAAGTTAATTAAATATCTAATATTTAATTATCTCCTCTAATTAATTAAATATTCAATATTTAATAGTTATTCTCCTATCCTATAGTCTCAACTATTAAATGATTTCTTAAATTATTTAATCTATTTTTCCGACTCACCCTCCATCTCCACTTCATCTTCCCTTTGCCAATTCATCAATCATGTGGCTAAGGAAATTAATATTTCTTAAATATTAATTCATCATTTATCTTCAACTTCCAAATTTAATGAAAATTGTGTACGTACACATATTTCATAACCATTTCCTATATTCTCTCCAACACCCCTACATATTAAAAATGACTTGAGTCCATTTGTCCTATCATGCCTAAATTTCCTCCAACCATTCCTAGATTCTCTCAGTCAGCAACCCAGTCAAGGTGAGATGAGTGGCACTTGTCTTCTCCTTCCCCCTTTCTCTCAACCTTCACCTTTGCTCACAACCATCCAAATCTACAGATCTAATCATGACTGTTGATCTAAGCCACATCATCTGATCTTCTCAAGGTCTATAAAATCTAGAGCTTCAGTTGAGAGAGTTAATCTTCAAGTGAGACTTCAAATGCATTTTGCAAGTTAATCATATGCATCCATGAGTTTTTTGAAGCAAATAGCAATAGAAATTATCATATATTATCATACAGCATAATCATTTTAGCATAATCATGTAGTATTGCATACCATAGTATCAGTTAACTACAAATTATCAGTCCATTCTTCATATGCCATCTTGGAAGCCATCAGTGCATTGTCTGAGAGCACACCATCTGCAACCAGAAACAGTGGAGTTAGGACACAATGAGACATAAGCCATGAAGGTAATATTAATATTTTATTTCATATGTACTTCATGTAGTTTCATTGGTTGAATTTGGATTTCTTGTAGTATTTCCAATTGTATTTTGTGAATCTAACTTATTGCAGGTAACATTCTAAGGATGAAATTCAAGTCGATACACAAGGTAGTCTCCAAGTCATTCCAAGTTCTGGTGAACAATATAACCTCTCAGTGAACCAAATACCGGTGACTGTGCATAAGTCACTGAATTGTCGGTGAACATAACCAAAGATCTCCAAGTGTTGATAAGGTTGACAAGTGTTGACATCAATGACAAAACCATATCAACATATCCAAAATACCAACAAATATTGTCTCTTCGTTGTTATTATTTATGTGTTTTTTCATTCATGTGTTAATATTTATCTGCATATAATTGATATTTTATGCATGCAATTCCTAACAACATGCACCTGGATCTAAGTAGTATAAGCTGACTCAGATCTGATCCACACAAAAGCTCCAAAAATTTCAGGACTGAAATGCCTGTCATTTTGGTCCTCCTAACTTTTTGCACGCCAAAAGGAATTGATTTGTCTTTGTGAATAATGCTTATTTTGAAGATCACAACTCCATACATGTTTCCTTCACATAGAAAGAAAGGGAAATAGGTTGGGAATGGGGGCTTGCCTAAGTCAAACATCGGTTTAGGAATTAACCTTGATTGAAATATTGTAAATACTGAAATAAATAATGGAAGGGTATACCTCAAATCTACAACGACTGATAATGATTCTTTGCTTCTTTAATGTAATCACATATGTTGTATTAAATGGCATGCACATGATAAAACCCTAATCACACATGCATGCTTGCAAATGAAAGATCTAATGATGCTCCACAATTGATGAACGAAGAATGTAGCCTTGAACACCTCTAAAGATGCTTGATGATGAATGCTTCAATGCTTGAATTCTTGATGATTATAATTCTTCCCTTATTTCATGTATTTTGTATATGCAAATGAGAGGGGAAAGCCTCCTTATATACTTGCCCATTGAAAAATATGCTAATTTCCTGACATAGGCTGACACTGAGAGAGATTTACAGCTCAAATTTGAGAATGCAAGAGGGGTTCAAAATAGGGCCCAATTAAGGAGGACCAAAGCATGGTGCCCTCATCCCATTGAGGATCAAAATGCCATTCCCTAGTCCTACCCTATTTTGGGGCTAGACTAAGTGGCCATGCAATGTGTAAAATGAAAATAAGGTCATATTTGCATGATGCAAGCATAATCAGGTCTTAATTAAGCATTAGGAGATGAAAACTAAGGTGAGGGCCCAAAATGTGGACTAAATTATAAGGGATTACAATTTAGGACACTACATTTAGCCCCCACTTTAGCAAGAGTATGAGTTTACACAAATACTCATGGTAAAGTAGATGAAAGAGAGATGAAGAAGAGGAGTGTGGAGCAAAATCACAAGGAGTATAAGACATCACTAATTTCAAGGAACTGAGCCCCCAATATTAGGATCTTAACTCACTCAATCATATGTAAAGACATGCAAAACAAGACAAAAATAAAAAAGCCAAACAAAAACAAAAAGACAAACAAAGGCAAAAGACACGAAAACACACACAAAAGGTAAAGACCAAAACAAGACCTCAAGTCACCTAACCAAAGAGACGTCAATATCAGAATGTCTCAACAACTAATATCATTCTTTAAAAATGCCATCTCACTAACACAAGTGATTACATAAAAGAGAAAAGCACACATCATCCATTAACTATCAATAGCAAAGCTACAAGTTCATGAGAAGAAGGGGAGAGAGAACACAGATACATACTAGATGTGTTTTTCTAGGTGATCCATGAGAAGAATGATGAGAAAGGACATAGATACCTCACCCCTAGATGTTTTTATCTAGGTGATCCATGTTGGGGAGGGGAGTAGGAATAGTCTAGCCATGTTCCGCTAGCTCCACTCATCCTTGTACGTGTGTGCAAGTGATGTTTAGTTTCAAGTATATAGCACCTAGTATAAGAGTTTGTTTCCTTTGGTTTCGAGCGTGCATCAATCTATTTAAGACATGTAATGTAAATGCAAATACAAATGCCAACTAGCGACTATGTAAATGCCAAGGGGAGAATGTGTGGCTTCGGGAACATCTTGCTCTGAGAGATTCCTCTGGTTCCAAGAATATGTAACCCTGATTGAAACAGATACATGCTTGGTTTCGAGGACATCTTGTATAAGAGTTTGTTTTCTCTAGTTTTAGTGATGTGTAACCCTATCTAAGATATATGACAATGTTGCATCTGGTTTCAAGCATGAAGCATCTCGTGTAAGAGTTTATTTTCTCTAGTTTTGAGAATGAACACCCTATTTAAGACATGCAAAAATGATATGAAAAAATATAGTACAAAATGGTACAAAGGGAGCGATATGGGTAACCCCCTTAAGATGTCAACATATCCCTATGTTTATTTCTTAAGGAAGCTTAGAGATAAGGATACCTAACCTTCAACACTAAGGATATATCCTTTAGGAAATAATGTCATAAATCCAAGCCAAAGATGGAATACTCTTCAAGAAAGGATAAGATAGTTGTAAAGGAGATATCTTGAAACAAGTGTAAATGAGATCCTTAGAGGAGAAGAGATCTTGCTCAAAAGACATCTACCTCCAAGAGGAGTTACTTGAATAAATAGAGCATCTTCTACCAAAATAAAGGAAGGAGAACAAGAAACATACCTTCCTCCTATTGCTAGGTAAAAGAGATTCTTGATGAAGGATGACACAATTTTGACCCAATGAGAGGGGTAAGTTTATAATAGATATACATTGCCAAATGAAGAAGATGTTGTAGCCAAGAACATACACCTCTTACATGAGAGAGAATCCTTGAGAAAACAACAACTCCACACAAGGAATGACATCAAATCATAAGAAAACACCACTCAACAAAGGAAAACTAGATCCTTAGAAAGGATAAGAGAGGTAGAGAAATCATTGCCCCCAAAGTGTAAGGAAAATGAGAATAATTACATAGCCTCTAAGGAGAGATAAAACATAATAAAATGCACAATATACTCACATGAATAAATATCCAATGCAAGAAAATATATTAGTATATGTAAAATGCAACTCTAAAGAAGTGGTAATCTTCAAAGAGAGAGAGAGAGAGAGAGAGAGAGAAACATAATTGATTCCCATAAAGAGGGATTAGTCATAGGAGACATACCATTTCACATGAAAAATACAACCCCTAAGAGAATAATGATACTATCCATACCAAGAGAGAAAGGGAAAGGAATGCCATCCTTACCCCTCTAATCAAGAAGACAAGGATGTATTAGGGGAAAGAATCATGCATTTCCTTAGGAGAGGTTATTCATAAGAGATTTTTCCTTTCAAGAAAATAATAGGTCCTAAAAAGGGACACATATGTACTCACATGAAGGATGATTCTATGAAAGAAAGGACATCAAGTTATGAGTAGTGCAATCCATAAAGGAGATGGTGAAACTTTAAAGATAAGAGATAGGATCATGTTGCTACCCCAAGATATTTGAAATTGCAAAAGCACCACCTCTAATGACAAAGATCCCCCGAGATATTTGAAATTTCAAAAGAACCACCTCTAATGACAAATATCCCCCAATTAAGTGAACGAGTTGTGTCAAAGGGTGAGGAGCAACATGAAGGGGAAAGGAGTGTTAAGGCACTACCTTTTCACCTAGAAAGAGAGCAAGATCTATTGAAAGACATATACGAGAAATATTACATATTGTTCTTGAATAAATTCCTTAAATTCTCTACACTTTCTAAGAGAATGAGAACCACCATGATGAAAAAGGAAATATTCACTTCCTTCTTTATGCTTAATGCTAAACTTCACAAAAGGAAAAACAACATTCCTATCATACTTCAATTTCCAAAAGATTCTAGTAGCCATTTTTTCTTGATCATCAATAGGTGTAGGATTATTATTTTGAGATTAAGAACAAGGTTTATTATTAGAAGAAGAAGGATTGTCATCAATGATTTTTACTTTGCCACTATCAAAGTCTTTTCATTGCATTCTGAAAACTAGGACAATCATTGGCATGATGATCATGAGTTTGATGAAATGAACAAAATGGTTTTTGAAATACAAGCACTTTTGTGAGAACAAATGGCTTGTTGTATTGAAAGATGGTCTTTGAAATCTTAAATCATAAGGAGGTCATCCATAGGAGATTTATTATCATTTGCTAGTTCTTTTGTGGTAATTTGTGGATGAGGGTTTATAGGGACTCTAGTTCCTTGTTTGGATTGTCCAAGTCCTTGTCCTCTAAAACCTTTTTTTGATACCATATTAAATCTACTCCTATAAGAATCCTTTAATTGATAAGGTAGAGGAACATTGTAATAAATTTATTTGAAGTTTGTAGTGTAAGGATGTTTAGAAGGAATTAAGGGATTAGTAGATGAAGAAGGAATATGTTATGAAGGAAGATTCTCCTTTCTTTCATCATGCATATCCTCTTTGGTAGATTGGGAAGGGAGATCCTTATCATCTAAGGCCTCATATTAATTTAATATTATATGGGGAGAGAGATCATGAATCAAATGCATCACATAATCTTCTCTGCAAATGTTTTAATGTTTAAGATAGGCTCTTAGAGAATAAGGAGGATCTAGAGAGATGAAAACATCAATATTTTGATTTTCCTCCCCTTGTTCTAGGGTATGTCTATGAGAAGAGTATGAGACCATGTTACTCTTCAATGCTTTCTCTCCATTAGAGAGATCATTGATAGGAGTATAATCTCTTTCTTCATTCACAATAGATACCCTAGGAGAGGTACAAGTGTTAGGTTTTACATTAGCATCTCTAGAATTGGGATCTACAATAGCTTTGAGGTGATCTATATATGAAATCTTTGAGATCAAATGATTGAAAGGAAGGAGTTTTGAAACCCTAAAAATTAAAAAATGCCAAAGTGCCATGAATGAAAAGAAGCAACGTGAAATGAAAGAAGTCATTATCCAACACATGATTTTGATAAATATAAGTGAAAATCAAAGTAATCATATGTGAAATAGTAAATAAATAAAAATCTATTAAGTGCCATAATGAATGTTTTAAAATCAGATTTGAAAATTGATGTGAAAGAATGAAGCAATCCACAAATTAAATTAACCAAAATAAATTAGGGTTTTTATGAATTAAACCTCTAAATTTATATAAATTTATTAAAATGAGATCTATGAATTTTAATTTTAATTTTGAAATGTTTCCAAATTAGATATGAAGCAACTAATCCAAATTAGGCAAATCACAAGCTCAAATTTAAAATTAAAAATGAGGGTTTTTGTAAAATTAACCTCTAAATTTTTTAAATTCAATTAGAAATTAAACTTGTAAATGTAAATTTAAATTTTAAATTGCATAAATACTCAGACCTGAGAACATAAATCAGAATTAAAGGTGTAAGGAGTCAGGTTCACCAAAAAGTAATGGGTGAAAATTAGGGTTTCTACCATTAGATGTATGAAAATCGCTAATTTTACCATTACATTCAAAAGAGGGGTTAAACCCAATAGATTCAGTCACAAACCAATAAGATGAGGATTGAATGTTGATTGGATTTCAAGGGGGTTGAATTTATTTGCCCTCTTTTATGAGTTGAATTGCTAAAATTAGGGTCCAGTGTTGAAAATGAAGGTAAAAATGCAGAAACAGTGAGCTACATATGCAGGAGTGAGACACACGCCTGGATCTAAGCAATATAAGATGATTCAAGTCTGATCCCCAAAAAAGCTCCAAAAATGTCAGGACCAAAATGCCCGTCGATTTGGTCCTCCTAACTTTTCTCATGCCAAAAGGAATTGATTCATCTCTGTGAATAATGTTTATCTTGAAGATCGCAGCTCCGTACCTGTTTCTTGCACATAAAAAGAAAGGGAAATAGGTTGGGAATAGGGGCTTGCCTGAGTCAAACCAAATTTTAGGAATTAACCTTGATTGGAATATTGCAAATACTGAAATAAATAGTGGAAGGGTATACCTCAAATTTGCAATGACTGGTGATGATGCTTTGCTTCTTTAATGTAATCGCATATGTTGTATGAAATGGGATGCACATGATAAAACCGTAATCACACACACATGCTTGCAAATGAAATATGTAATGATGCTCCACAATTGATGAATGAAGAATGCAGCCTTGAAGACCTCTAAACATACTTGATGATGAATGATTCAATGCTTCAATGCTTGATTATTATAATTTTGCCCTTGTTTCATGTATTAAGTATATGAAAATGAGAGGGGAAAGCCTCCTTATATAATTGCCTGTCGAAAAACATGCTAATTTCCCGACATAGGCCTACACAAAGAGAGATTTCCCACTCAAATTTTAGAATGCAAGAGGGGTTCAAAATAGAGCCTAATTAAGGAGGACCAAAGTGTGGCAGCCTAGTCCTAGTGAGGACGAAAGCGTGGCAACCTGGTCCTAGTGAGGACTAAAGTACCATGCCTTGGTCCTACCCTATTTTGGGGCCAAACCAAGGGGCCATTCAGTGTGTAAAATGAAAATAAGGTCATATTTGCATGATGCAAACATAATAAGGTCTTAATTAAGCATTGGGAAATGAACACTAAGCTGAGGGCCAAAAATATGGACTAAATTGTAAGGGAGTACAATTTAGGATGCTGCACCTATCTCTAGACTAAAAGAACTTAATCAACCTTATTCTAATGTTCACCTTAGGTAAATGAATTTAAATATTTTTTTACCTAAGTCTCCTATCCTCTTTCCAAAAATTAAATAAATACATCTATTTTTATTTAATCCCTTTTTAAATCTAGTTTCTATTAGTTAGTTAAAATTAATGAACTTGCTAGTTACTCATTGGCACACACAAATACTGCTCAAACCCCCTTCAATTCATGCACATTCCCACATGTGTACATAGGAATTCCCTTTGTACTAAAGGCATGGGACCTTTTTAAATTTGACATAGAATTGGTGCATATTCACATGAGAAAAAGGACTTTTCCATCCTATAGGGTACTCCAGGGGACCCCTGCAATCATCACCATCCACTTTCACTGAGGGGAATCTTCACCATTTATTTTCCTACCAATCCATCAATCCTGCATATCTACCAACCAAGTTAGTACACTTTCCCTCATCTTATCCCTCCAAGGGTCCCAACCAATTGAAGCCTTTGATATCTACTTTTTGATCCTAGCCGTCCAATCCTTGGGCCAAAAATTTATAAATTAGCCTCAATCCAATAAGAATTTGTGATAAGCAACCTTATTCCACTAGTGAAAGAACATGCATCCATAATCACCGAGCACAACTGCCATGACTCAGTGCAACAAGGGTTGGTCTTGGTAAGTTTCCTTAATGTTTTTTATCAATAATTGAACTCTTTTTATTAATTGGTATTTACATAGATTGTGGCTTAAATGGATTATCTTAGTTTAGTTTGTTCTTTTATCTTCATATTTTTTTTACGCACATCTACTAAACCCAATGGGAGTTGTAATTCCCACACATTTTTCGTCTTGAGATGGATACTTTGGTATCGTGTTTGTAATTATGTATTAGGGGGTGCATAGGTTGTTCTTGTACATGTTGTTTTGAGATCCTATTGGTGTTCCATATTCACCTTTTTAATTTATATTCTTTGTTATGACTTGATGCATTTTATTACATGGTATTATGATATGCTTGTGTTATGAATTCTATGATAGAATCATTGATTTAGTGGTATAATGATCTTAGTATATTGCATTTAATTGATTATCATATCTCCATGATTATATGATATATGTGATATTGAACCCTATTAGATATTTTTTATTTTCTTCAACTATATGTGTGTGTGTGTGTGCATGGAGTAGGTATGCTATGTGTGTGAATTAGGTGCATGGATATAAATACAAGGTTATTTGCTGACCTAAATATGTTTGTGTAGGTTATTTTCTTATTGGTGGTTGTATTATTTTTTTAAATTTAGACTAATGTGTATGGTAACATTTTAACATGTAATTTGAGTGTAAGGCAAGTCCTATGTTTCCCCTTATGGTTTTTGTTGGTGTAATTAAAGTGTTATACCTTGTTAATTCTTCACCTAGGTTCTAATTAGACCTTTCACTTAAGCTTACTTAGGGACAACATAGAACATTTCCACCTTTAGTGGACTTATCACATTATCACTTTCCACCTCATCTGGAGCTTCCACCTTTAGTGGTTTTATCATATTATCACTTTTCTACCTTATGTAGGTGATCCACCTTTAGTGGACATATCACAATATCACTTTTCTACTTTAGGTGGGTGATAAGTTATCGCTTTATGCATCATCTCATAAGATTAAGAAATTTTTCATAATCTTATGCTTTCCTATGTTTGACCTTGGCCTATTTAAGTAAGGAGTTTTCCATGTACATTTATATCAATTCTAATTCATTCTTGGTAGGAATACAATTTATTCTTGAAATATTGATTTTGTCATGTTATTGTACTTTCTATTATACCTCTAATCTCTAGTGGGTACCTTCATACCCAAATATTACATGGTATCGAAGCTTATAGGGATCCATTGGTTAGCCATTTGAGAGATTTTTAGGTCATATTTGGGGTTATATTTTCGAGGATTTATATTGTAGGATAAAATTGGAGATTTTTGGGTCAAATTGGAGGTCACCATTGGATTTAGAAGGTTCAAGGAAGTAAGGATTGCCTTTTATTTCATCCAGATCTAACTCCAGAGGCCAAATCTACATACATTTGAAGTTTGGTGGTGCCACGGTGATACATGCATCATAATTACATAGGTGATTTTCAAACACCGATATCTCAGTCATCTAGGCTCCTTTTTCAAGATTTATTTATTTATTTGGGACATAATTTTGTTCTCTATTTAGTGGAATAGGTGTTTTCTTATTTTGGTGCCTGGTTTTTTTTTCATAAAATTGTATAGTCCCTATTTTTGCAACTTTGGAGGCTTCGTTCAAGCTCATACAGACTCCTTTTCAAGTGTCATTTTTTTTAAAGTGCATAATTTTTCTTGTATTTCATAGTGACACTATCATTTTTTAATCATTATGATAAAAAACAAATACTTTCAATATTGGCCTTATTTGGCTTATGTTTGTAATTGTAATGCATAGATCTTAGTTTTCTTTTGCATAGTGATCTAAGTTTGATATAGCTTGATTGTAGTTGTTGTAAACATCAAAATCAGAAGTCCACTTTGCCTTTATTTTGAAAGTGTCCATTTTGATCGCACTAAGTATAAAGTGTCAAATCATCACTTTGGGGGGGATTCTTTGATTGAGTGAATCTCTCTTTTGATCTTCAAGTTTTCAGCCATAGGTTCTCCTAAGTTTATTCTTTTAACTCCACATAATTATGCAACATGGATAATAAATGAATGTAGTGAACTAATGGAAAAAGGATTAACTCACTACGTAGAGGGAACTATTCAAGAACCATCAACTCATTAAAAGTATTATGGCTCTTAGAACATTAAGGAAATATGTACCAGTTTATCCTATCTTTCATATTGAGAAGTGTAAAATAGTTAAAGATGCTTGGGATAAACTTTCTCAATTGTATGAAAACTTTAATGAGATTATCTCACAAATTTAGATCCTAAGAATTTTGATACAATCCAGGATTATGTAACTAAAACAAATAAGCTAAGATCACAACTAAAGGATTGTGGCACTAATAAGAAGGATGCACAGTTGGTATTCAATTTGTTGGACAAGCTTCCTTCAAAGTATCTAGCTTTTGTTTCTAGTTTCCACACTTATTAGTTGACTATGGGGAGTGCCTCTACTACACCATCCTTTGATTCATTCACTAAGATGTTGATGCTTGATCAAGTAAAGTTTATCACAATGGGTATTATTGTCTTCCAATTCACATGCTTTGGTGGCTAGTCATTAGAAAGAATCTAACAAGAAACAAAAGCAATTTAAGCCTGATCCAAACAAGGATAGAGCACAATCTTGCTCTCCTCAACAAGGAGATTCTACATCCTTTCCTAAGGGATAATAATATAAGAAGGAGAAGATGACTTGTGCATATTGCAAGAAGATAGGACATGAAGAACATTGTTGTTATAAGAAGTATATTGATAAATTGAAGCATCTTATTGAGAAGAATAGAATCAATTTGCCTTCTAGAATGTCTACTTTAGCTTCTTCTTCCAAAGAAACAAAATTTTATAAGGAAGAGAGTCACACTTTTGGGACAAATAATAACAAATGAAAATCTATTTGTGGTACTATAGGTCATGGTTTAGGTAGATGGCTTCTAGATTAAGGAGTTTCTCATCATGTGGCATCTTCATAGTCTATGTTCTCATCATTTGAGCCTGACAACATGCCATTGATTTTGATGGGAAATAATACATATATGAATGTAATTAGGAAGGGAAGTATTGATTTTGGGGATGATACCTTCAATAATGTGTTGTGTACCTCACTTCACAAACAATCTTGATGTAGAGAATCTTGGAGCTTGGTTCAATACACCTTCTTGAGTGTCTTGTCCTACTCAACCCAACAACTACTCAAGTCCTTCCTATGGCACTTAGTAGGGGTTATGATAATGAGACTCCAAGTTTTGAACCTTCTTGACTTGCCTCCTAGGTATAGCCAATGGTTTCTGGACAATCAACTCCACTCCTTGAGGTTGCCACCTCAATCACACACACACTTCTCTCCTAGGCTCCAACCACTCCTACAAGGATCTTAACACACAACCAATTCCTATGGTTTCCCAATGCAACTACCAGGTGTCTTTAATTTATTTTCAGTCTTAAGGCTCACCAAACTCATTGCTTTAGCTTCCTAACCCTTCTAGGTCCATACCGACACAAAATAGGCCTAATTGCATTAGCCCTCCCTAGGCGGTTTTAGGTTCTTAGTTTGCAAAAGTCCCAAACAAGAATATAAATAAATAATGGATTAGAGTACCCTTTTGGAAGTTACAGATAATACTAGAAAAGTGCATCTGGGTTATCTGTACAAGTGGGTTTTCCAATGCTGCACTATTTTGAAGGGTTTAGGCCTCACCAGTGACTTGGCAAGATGGGACTAAAAATATTCACCAGTCAAATATCCTACTCCAAAAAATTTGGGAATATTCAAGGGAACTCAAAGGGATTTCCATTCATGTGTCACTTGGTCCTGCACCAATCCCCATGTGCTCATAAACACACACCTTTCTTGTTGTCCTAACTCACCTACTCCCAGCGGTGAGCCTAGGGCTTCATTGTTTCTCCTCCTCCTGGACCTCCAACACCACACACCCTATTCTAAATCTATGTATGGAACCTAACCTATCATTCTTATTTATTTCAATAGGTGCCATCAAATAATACCTAGGTTAGAGCCATTTTCTTGCTCTTAAACCATACTTGCAAGGGTTTTGCTCGTAGTTGCAAAGAATGGAAGAAATCTCTACAACTTAGGAAAATAAAACTTGGAAATAAACCTTAAAGAAGACAAATGCAATGAATACTCAGAATTGAAATTAATTACACCATCTATTCCATACTGGATTGTACAAGCAATCAAAACAAGAGTAAAACTGTCAAAAATCGGTGGAATCAAGGTTGCTTCACAAACCAAAAACTTGATCTTGCATTTCCATTCCTCCAACCTGTACAATGAAGTTAATTTTGTCTTTTATGCTCTTTTTTCTGTTGGTTCAACCAACTTTTAATGCCTATAACCAAAAATGCAACTTTTGGCTCCATGATGCAATTTTGCATTCTAATGCATTTTAAGACTCCTAAAGGTCCTCAAGCACCCTAGAAGACCTAAAAACAACTCAATTGACTCCTAATACATGAATACATTCATCTGGAGTGCTTTACCTGTGAACTACCTAAGCATCTCACTTCTCAGGCTGTTAGCATCCTGAACACAATTGACTCAAATCAAAACTTGGACAACTCAACCATGTCTCTAATGAGTCCTCAATGGTTTTTCCATTATTACATCCCAAAGATAACACACAAACTTAAAAGAAAACAAATATTTCATACTTGGAGTGTTAGGTGCCCTGTACCATACTCCCCTGGGACAAAGAACTCAAGTCTCTTAAGTTATAAGGTCTGAAATCTCCACTCCATGCCGAAGTATATCTACCTCTGACATCCACATGGCATCTAAATTAGGTAACCCTTTCCACTTGACAATATAGTTCTTGTAGACTCCTTTCCTTGTCTTCTTTACTATCTTGGTAACCAAGATACTTTCTAACTCAACCGGTTGCCTAGGTGGAAAAACTTTTATCCAATCTTCATGAACCGGTGATGGCATGTCTATCTGATTTGTTGATGACTCTCCCTTGTATGGATAGAGATAACATACATTAAAAATAGGAGATATCCCCAAGGTAGGAGGAAGTTCCACCTCATATGCATTATGCCCATACTTGTGCACCACCTTGAGAGGTCCAATTTTCTTCATCATGAGCTTGATAGGCTACCCTTTTGGAAGTCTCTTCTTCCTAAGGTATGACAATACTAAGTCTCCCACTTTAAATTGTACTTTCCTCCTTGTTTTATCAGCTTGAACCTTATACTACTCGAATTTTTGTTGTAAGGACTGCCTTACCTTATCATGCACCTCTTTAATACCTTCTGAAAAGTTCTCCCCTTGTACACTCTTGGGTGCCATTGAACTGAGATCTCTGAGCTCTAATATGTCCCTAGGATGGAATCCATACACTATCTCAAAAGTACTTTTACCTGTGCTATGGTTCACTGAGTCATTATATGCATATTCTGCTTGTCCAAGTACTAGATCCCAAGTCTACCCATGTTATTTTGTAAGACATCTTAGCAAATTATCCAATGACCAGTTGACTACCTCTATCTATCCATCTGATTGAGGATGATAGGTAGATGAAAAAGATAACTTTGTGCCCAACTTCCTCCAAAGTGTCCTCCAAAAGTGGCTCAAAAACTTCACATCTCTATCACTAACAATGCCGATTGGAAGATAATGAATTATGACTATCTCCTTGAAGGAGAGGCCTGTAATATAGGTGGAATCATTGGTGCTCTTGCAAGGTATTAAATGTGCCATTTTTCTAAACCTATCTACCACCACATACACACTATCAAATCCTCTTGGTGTCCTAGGCAAGCCTAACACAAAATCCATGCTCAAACATTCCCAAGGCCTCTGAGGTATGACCAAGGGTTGATATAGATCTGCATTAATTGGGGTTCCTTTTTCTCTTTGGAAGATTTTACATTTCTCTATAAACCTTCTCACTTTGGATATCAACTTGAGCCAATAATAAAACCTACCGACCTTCTCCAAAGTCTTATCAATGCCAAAATGACCTCCTAGACCTCCTTGATGCTTCTCTTGGATAATATTTTGTCTCATAGAACATTGAGGTATGAAAAGAAGATGACCTTTGAACATAAAACCTTCTTGTATCATGTATTTTGAATAAGAGACTTGTGAGATGTTGGAAAAATTAGTGCAAACATTATATATCTCTGCAAAATCCTTATCATCCTTGTAGAGATCTTTTAACTCACTCAAACCTAGACTTTGCAATTGTATCTCCTGCATAGTCATGATTCTCCTACTTAGTGCATCACATACTTTGTTGGTTGTCCCTTTATTTTGTTTGATAGTAAATGCATAGGATTGTAAGTAATCAACCCACTTTAGGTGTCTTTGGTTCAACTTCTCTTGCCCATTGAGGAAACTAAGGGCATGGTTATCAGTGAAGACTACAAATTCTTTGGGCAGCAGGTAGTGACACCATTTTTTCAATGCTTGAACCACTGCATACAAATCCAAGTTATATTTGGAGTACCTTTTCTTAGCTTCATTTAAGTTTTCTGAGAAGAAAGCTATAGGATGTCCCTCTTGGCTTAAAACTGCCCCTACCGCCCTTTGGTTTACATCACATTCCACTGTAAACAACTGATTGAAATCAAGAAATATAAGGCTTGGAAGCTCTACTATCTTGGTTTTCAACATTTCAAAACCCTTATTGGCTTCCTCTATCCACTTAAAGTGACACTTAATCCCTCCTTTAATGGTATTGAGAATAGGAGCACAAACATGGCTAAAATTTCTCACAAACTTCCTATAAAAAGATACCATTCCATGAAGGCTTCTAAATTCACTTATGCCCTTAGGGATAGGCCAATTAAGTATTGATTCTACCTTATTTGGATCCATCTTTAAACATCCATGAGAAATAACAAAACCAAGGTATACAAGCTCTGTTTTCAAAAACTCACATTTTTCAAAGTTAATCTTGAGTTGAGCCTCCTTCAACTTCTTCAAAACCATCTCCATATGCTTGAGGTGTTCCTCCTTGGATGTCATCAAGATAAACAATAATAAATCTACCAATAAACTCAACTAAGACTTCATTCATAAGCCTTTGGAAGGTACTAGGTGCATTGGTGAGGCCAAATGGCATCACCAACCACTCATATAGGCCTACGTTGGTCCTAAAGGTTGTCTACCATTCATCTCCAGGTCTGATTCTGATTTGATGATAACCAGACTTCAAGTCCACCTTTGTGAAGTAGCTTACACCTCCTAGATTGTCTAATAGGTCCTCAATCCTTGGCATGGGAAACCGGTACCTTATAGTAATCTTGTTGATTGCTCTAGAGTCCATGCACACTCTCCATTTGCCTCCCTTTTTAGGCACCAACACTGTAGGAACAACACATGGACTCAAACTCTTCTTGATAAACCCTTTGTCTAAGAGTTCCTGCACTTGTTTGGCGATCTCTTCATTTTGACTAGGTGTCATTTTTTAGGCAACTTTGTTTGGCAGATTGGTCCTTGGTATTAAGCCTATTTGATGATTCACATATCTCATTGGAGGCAAGGAATCGGGCATGTCATCCCCTATCACTTATGCATATTGTTTGATTAGACCTTGCACCTCTTGAGGCACTTCACTCATTAGATCTACCTTAGCTTCATCTCTAGGCTTCAACACTATAGCATGGCCTTGATGACCTTCTTGTTTCAACACTCTGAGAAACTATTTACCTCTCATCAGCATCACACTTGAGCCTATTTTATTTTATCCTTTGGATCAGGTAGTGGATCCGTTTGATACTTCTTCCCATTCTTGGTGATAAGATAGTTGTTCTTTTCTCCATCATGAGTAGCTCTCACATCATATTGCCATGGATGGCCCAACAGTAAATGACAAGCATCCATAGGCAATATATCATATAGCAATATGTCCTTGTACTCACCAATTTCAAAATCCACCCATGCTTATTCATCAACCAATACATGTTGACCCTGGTTGAGCCATGATACCTTGTAAGGAGTGAGATGAGGCAATCTTTTCAGTTTGAGTTTGTCCACCATTTCAACTGAGACAATATTATCAGTGGAACCTGAATCTACAATCACTTTACAAATCTTCCCATGTGACCTACAAGTGGTCCTAAACAAACTTTTCCTTTGTGGTGGCTCTTCAGCTTGGGGTATCTTGAGCATTGTTCTCCTCATCATCAATTTTTTTCCATCTGTCACTGGCCCTACCTTGCTGATTGAAGAAGTTACACTCTGAGTGTCCTCCTCTTGCAACAATTGAGTTCTTCTTTCCCCAATGTATGAGCTTGTTGAGCTTGAGGCTTTTCCCGGGAACTTACTCATGGTATGCCCAACTTGATTGCAATGATAACACCTATCTGTGAAGACTGTGTTTCCTCTTCTTGAGTTTCCAAACCTACCCCTAAAATTGCTCCTTCCTCTATAGGATCCTCTAAATGCTCCTCTCTAAGAGCCCCCATTGCGTTCTTGGCCTTGTTTCTCTTCATTTCTTGGTGATTGCTGCCCTCTACCAAAGTTTCCTCTACCTCTGAAATTATTGCCTCCCCTATGTTTATGATTTTGTTCACTCCTTCTTTTGATCTTCTCCTCTACCCTTAGGGCCAACTAAAAACACTTATGGATAGTTTCTGGTGTGAGGATACTTCTCTCATCTTGAATATTTTGTCTAAGGCCATTCATGTACCTCGCCAACTTCTCCACTTCGTTCTCATGTTTCCTAGCCCTCAAACTGAGTTTGTGGAATTCTTCAGTGTATGCATTGACATCTAACTCCCTTTGTTTTAGATTTTGCAATCTCTTATGGATTTGAACTTCATAATCTCCTGGAAAGAATTGTGCCTTAAATTTGATCTTCATACGCTCCCAAGAAGTTATCTTTTTTTTGCCTTCTTGTATCCTTTCCTCTTGCATCATATTCTACCACACCAATGCTGATCCTCTCAATCTTGATTTGGCCACATTGACTCTTTTCTCTTCTGCTACCTCTTTGTAATCAAAGTGATTATTGAGAGCCTCTATCCAATCTAGCAACTCTTCTCCATTGAGGTTTCCTCCATAGGTTGGTAATCCATCCAAGTTGTCTTTAGAAATGGATTTGACTGCATCCAAGAATAGCTTTTGGTCTTGAGGAATGGCTATTGATGTTGGTTCCTCTCCATCTTCCACTTCTTCATTAGTCTCATCACACCATTCTATCTTAACCTTCCCCTTCTCCTTCTTAACCTCTCTCGTTCCTCTACTTCCTTTTGCATCCTTCACTCCTTCTATCATATCTACCACCAACTGCCAGATGGCTTCTAGAGTCATTGCCTTTGGAGGCATTGAACTTGCTTCTAATTCTTCACAATCTGACATACATCAAATCTTTTAGAATGGCTCTGATACTACTTTGATGTAGAGAGTCTTGGAGCTTGGTTCAATACACCTTCTTGAGTGTCTTGTCCTACTCAACCCAGCAACTACTCAATTCCTTCCTATGGCACTTAGTAGGGTTTATGATAATGAGACCTCCAAGATCTTAACCTTATTGACTTGCTTTCTAGGTATATCCAATGGTTTCTGGACAATCAACTCCACTCCTTGAGGTTGCCACCTCAATCACACAAACACTCCTCTCCTAGGCTCCAACCACTCCTGCAAGGATCTTAACACACAACCATTTCCTATGGTTTCCCAATGAAACTACTAGGTGTCTTTAATGTATTTTGAGGCTTAAGGCTCACCAAACCCATTGCTTTAGCTTCCTAACCCTTCTAGGTCCATACCGACACAAAATAGGCCTAATTGCATTAGCCCTCCCTAGGCGGTTTTAGGGTCTTAGTTTGCAAAATTACTAAAAAATAATAGAAATAAATCATGGATTCGAGTACCCTTTTGGAAGTTACATAGAATACTAGAAAAGTACATCTGGGTTATTCGTACAAGTGGGTTTTCCAATGCTGCACTATTTTGAAGGGTTTAGGCCTCACCAATGACTTGGCAAGATGGGACTAAAACTCTTCACCAGTAAAATATCTTGATCCAAAAAAATTGGGAATATTCAAGTGCACTCAAAGGGATTTCCATTCATGTATCACTTGGTCCTGCACCAATCCCCATGTGCTCATAAAAGACACCTTTCTTGCTGTCCTAACTCACCTACTCCCAATGGTGAGCCTAGGGCTTCATTGTTTCTCCTCCTCCTCGACCTACAACACCACACACCCTATTCTAAAGCTATTTAAGGACCCTAACCTATCAGTCTTAGTGATTTCAATAGGATCCATCAAAGAATGCCCAGGTTAGAGCCATTTTCTTGCTCTTAAACCCTACTTGCAAGGGTTTTGCTCCTAGCTGCAAAGAATGGAAGAAATATCTACAACTTAGGACAATCAAACCTGCAAATCAACCTTAAAGAAGACAAATACAAATAATACTCATAATTTCAATTAATTACACCATCTATTTCGTACTAGACCATACAAGCAATGAAAACAAGAGTAAAACCGTAAAAAACCGGTGGAATCAAGGTTACTTCACAAACCAAAAACTTGCTCTTGCATTTTGAATCCTCCAACCCGTACAATGAAATTAATTTTGGCTTTTATGCTCTTTTTTCAGTCATTTCAACCAAATTTGAATGCCTATAACCAAAAATGCAACTTTTCCAAGAAATTGCAAAATGTTGCTCAACAAGTTTTTACAACTTTTGGCTCCAAGATGCAATTTTGCATTCTAATACATTTTAAGACTCCTAAAGGTCCTCAAACACCCTAGAATACCTAAACACAACTCAATTTAACCCTAATACATGAATACATTCATCTGGAGTACTTTACCTGTGAACTACCTAAGCATCTCACTTCTCAGGCTGTCAACATCCTAAACACAATTAACTCAAATCAAAACTTGGAAAACTCAACCATGGCTCTACTGAGTCCTCAATGGTTGGTCCATTATTACATCACAAAGATAACACACAAACTTAAAATAAAAAAAATATTTC
Organism: Cryptomeria japonica; assembly: GCF_030272615.1. Classification (NCBI taxonomy): domain Eukaryota; kingdom Viridiplantae; phylum Streptophyta; class Pinopsida; order Cupressales; family Cupressaceae; genus Cryptomeria; species Cryptomeria japonica. Next base: position 799,731,360 of record NC_081407.1, on the reverse strand, counting down.
ATACTTGGAGTGTTAGGCGCCCTACACCAAATCTCCTTTCCAACTATCAAATAACTCATGGTGCAATAAGGAAGACTATGGATTTCACTCCTAATTTAGTTATCATTAGAGACTTGGATATTGGAGTGATCATTTCTACTAGGATTATGGATCATGCATCTTTATTGTAATCCTTTCCAAACTTTGTTCCTCTTAATGACTTTGATTCTTCAAATGATGATCACATTTCTAGTGTGGATTCACAAACTGAGGAGAACCTTGGTTACTTGAACTTGGGTATTCTCACATGTGATACATTTCTTTAGCCTTGCATCCTATCTCCTCCTATTCAGATCACACCTACTATTATATTTTATGATGCTTGTGTTACTATAGTTTTGAATTTATGTGATCCAGTGCAGCAAGATGTACATTATCTTCCAGATATAGTTCCTTGGGATGACTACTTGACATACATTGTAGGTTTGTTTGTGGAGTCTTATGTTGTATATTTTGGAGACACCATTGATGATATTTATCTTCTCTTTGATGGTGACGATCCTTCTTTAGTTTTTGCAAGGGAGCACTCTAACCCTCTTGTTCATTATTTACATGATCATTCTTTTGAGTTTAATGTGATTGTGGATACTTATGTACAACATTTGGGGGAGGTCTCTTGATCTTCAGAGGAGACTCTTGAGTTCTTTAGATCATGTTCTACATACATCTTTACTAGATCCTAGATTGTATTTTTTAGCAATGTGGCCTAGTACACCTGATTTGGAGGGCTACTTTCAACATTGACATGGGGACACTTGATCTTATAGAGACCCCATACATCTTGAGTTTTATTCCTACATATTCCTTTTAGGAATGAGATGACTTCATACATACACATTTGGTTTTATTTCTTCCTAAGAGGATGAAAGTTGTTTGATGATCATGGATCATCTTCTACATCCAATTTCAAGAATCTACTATTGGTGCATATTCTACATTTAGGGGGCTATATAGTCTCTCTTCTTCTTTCTTATTGCATTGAATTTTTCTTCACATGGGGGTTTTGTCCTTCTCATTCTTCTTTGAGAGTCTTTTTTAATTTTCATCTCTCTTTAGGGGAAGATTTTTTTCCCACTAGGTTTTCTCCTTTCTCCATTTGTGAGAGATTGCATTGCATTTTTACATGGGCACCTAACATTACCTAGTAGCTAGGACCCATCTTGAATTGGTTGTTTTTATGTAGATTCTTCCTAAGTTGCTCTTAAGGGAAGATGTTGGTATAATTAAGGTGTTGTACCTTGTTAGTTTTTCACCTAGGTTCTAATTACACCTTTCACTTAAGCTTACTTAGAGACCATATAGGACATTTCCACCTTTAGTGGAATGATCATATTATCACTTTTCACCTTATGTGGAACTGCCACCTTAGTGGTTTTATAATGTTATCACTTTTCCATCTTGGGTGGGTGATCCACTTGTAGTGGATGTATCACACTCTCACTTTTCCACCTTAGGTGGGTGATAAGTTATCATTTTAAATATCATGTCATAATATTAAGATTCTTATCATAATATTATTCCTTCCATTGTTTCACCTTGATTTATTTAACCAAGGGGTCTCGTGTATACATGCATATCAATTCTAATGCATTCTTGATAAGAATACAGTTTATTCTTGTCACATTGATTTCTCATTTTATCATGCTTTCCATTAGGCCTCTAGATCTTGGGTGGCTACCTCCATAAGCAAATATTATAGTTTTGAATATGAATCAATATTAATTCTATACTTTATGTGTTGTGGAAAACTCATAAATCTATCATTACTTTGTGGTGGTTTATTTATTGACAACATCCAATTGTACTTCAAAGTTAAATCATTGTATTTTAAAATGATGCTTGATATATTAACAATTGAGAAAATTTAAAAAAGGAAAGAAAAAAAAATGTATTAGAAATTATTTAAATTATTATAATTCATTTAATAATTCTCTCAAATCATTTTATTATTTAGAAATGATAATTGAAATATTTAAATTGTCAAGAATAAATTGATTTAAATTATTTGTATTTGAGAAGTGAGAAAATAACTTAGACATTTTATTTAATTACAAACGTTTTGTTTTGGTAAAAATATAAAATAAAGTAAAATGAATAATATAAAAGAAAAAGTCTTGAAAAAAGTATAAAGAAAAATTAGAGTTCTATTTTTTCATTCTTACCTTTGTATTTTTTGGAAATTTTGCTCCAAAGCCCTCTTTACTTTATTGTCTTAGAAAAGGGAATGTGCATGAAGTATTTACTTGTACCATAATTCTTCTCCATTCCTTGTGTGTTTGGAGGTAATTTTACTTTTTGCATTTTAAGTTTTAAAATTCAACTTGAATGGGTTTTATTCATTACTATGCCTACAATAGGTGGTTTTTCTTAGAGTAAATAGTTAACTCTATTTACCTACTTAAGTTTAACTTAGGTACAAATCATATTTTATTATGTATTTATTGTTTCTTATGTTCATTGTTATTTTCACTACGGTAGTTGTTAATACCTACTCTCACACATGATTAGGATACAAATCTCATATATTTCTTCCTTACAGCAAGCTCATTGTCTTTCATGTAGGCTTCCCATTGGCCGATGAATTTTCTCAGACTATCTTTTCTAAAGTTTACACAAATATTTGTTTGAATTATGGTTTTCCCCTGCATACATGTGCCTAGATGTAGACTCGTCACAGCTGGTTTGGGAGTATATATGGGATTTTAGTCCTACATTGGGGCCACAACAGTGTTTTTGAATTTCTAAATATCATCACACTCCTTTTTTATTGTGAGCATGTGAGGATCCAACATCTTGAAGTTAACATTGAGTTTAAATTTACCTCCCATATTTTTAAGGATTTGCATGAAGAACTAATTATGGTGAGGGAGGATGAAGAGGAGGTCAATTTCAAACATTACTCCCTATTGTGCCACATGATTTTGTATCAAAAGAGGTCTTGACAAGAAAAACAAAAGGTTACTAGTGCAATGTTGGACACATGCTTAGGGTCCAATAGGTACCATAATGCTGACTATGTGACATTTCATGATGCAGGAGCATCCAGTGGTGTAAGGGCAATCCTACATCATCCAAAGATATTTCTTTCAATGTTTTTGAAGTTTTTGATACTCATTTGGATGAATAAGAGATTCCAAGTCTCAAAATTGACAAGCTATTTTTTTCTAGCTGACTGCCAAAAGTAGCGAGTTTTTATTTAAAGGCGGATGGAGCCCAAATTTTGCAGGAAGCTTAAGGAAGAAAAAATAATAATTTTGGCAAAAGAATCAGATTAAAATCATTTGCGGTTTGAAAGTTATTCAAGTTTTGATTTCCTGAAAATTTGAAAAAATTCTTCCAAGTCAGATTTGAGGCATTAAATAGCCCCTAAAATGGAGGGAATTGGAAGAGCAGATTTTAAGCATATTATTCACTCAGAGAGATTTCCAATGCTTCTAATGGTTCGTCAATCTAATTCCAGTTGGACAATTTTTCGGAAAGTTTCCAGTTTTTGAATCTGGCTAATTTATAAAATTTCCAATCTCATGTTTTAGCATTTGTTAGCCAAATGGTAATTTTCTAAATTATAATTTTGGCTCCAAGATGGAGAAAGGCTAGTTAGTTTTTGGAGTGAGTTTTTGGGAGTTTAGTTCTGGGTTGGGAAGTAGCATTGTAAGGGTTTTCCAAAAAACTCTGTAAGTTGTTCTATTGTAGCCTATGAAGGTTGATTCCTCTTATATGTAATTGCATGGATTGAATATGATAATCAGATAGTAAAATATATGTTTTCTAGTGTCTCTTTTTTTTTTTTTTTTGTTCTTCGGGTTGTGCCCTCATCATTTCATGACTGCTTTGTGGTGAAATTTAATGGTTGATTTTGGATTTTACCCTAAAAGGCTACCACCAAGAATTGTAACTTTATTGAGATCATTGGAGAGGAGGATCAATATGAGTCATTTTCATTATTTTGAGACTAGTTTATCTATTCAAAATACATCATCATCAAAGTGTACGGTTAACCTCAGACAACCCACATATTGCCAAGAATTGTTTCTCCAAGGCTAGGATTTTGAGAATTCATGTGATAGATGATGTGGATGGAAAGAGAAAACATGGAGAGACAAAAGAAAGGTACCTTCCTCCCACATGTTACACAATGTGTCAATTTTTTCATTGGCTCACAAATGTTGGAACGGGTGAAAAATTATTTATAAGTCCAGGTATAATCTAAAATCTAATGTTTTGAGAGTTTTTGATCTTGAAGGATTAATCAATCTATTGAGGATAGAGCACCTGAAGAGAAGAGGTATTGAGCATAAGGTGTATCATTAAGAAGATGTCATAAGAAGCTACCCCAATTTAGCTAAAGTATTACAAAGAATAAAGAAGTGGGCTATTTTGATGAATAAAGAAAAAGAGAGAAGAGAATTGGAGCCTAGATTCCCTACATTTTATGCAGAGTAGAAGGATCAGATCAAAAGAATCAATCTTATGATTGATAATTTTGAAAAGCCATATGGGAAGTCCCTAATAGTGGAAGAAAGGTCATCTCTTGAGCATGCAAATCTGCAAGTACAAAGGCCAAAAGGAATTAGAATTGTTGAGCTTGATGCTCAATCAATGCATATGCCACCATTTGATCCACAACAACAAACACCGCCACCAAAGAGGCAAAAAGTTGACGATCAACTGCCTCTTGTAGAATATTCAGATACAATAGAGGAGGTAGTCCAGACACATAGGAAGTTGTAAATATTATGTGTTAATTAGGTGTTGATGAAGAGGTGGACCAGCCTCTGATGTCACCTCTAAGAGAGGAAAATACTGTTAAAATTCTATATGACAAGGTGGAAATGCATGGGCCTACCCCTTTTGAGAAAGTTGATGATGAGAGGGTGATAAAATCTGCCCAATTTATGGCAGATTGTGAATTTATTAGATCTCCTAAATTCAAAGGCTTTTGGATCAAAATGAAAATTAAGGAGTACCAGAAGAAGGTAGAGCTAAAAAAAATGGGCAAAGATGAATCCAAGCATGATGAGATAGTTGCCTCCACATTCAAGGAGGTCAACTTTTTAGGATATTGACATCAATCCAAATGAGGAAAGAAGGATGGTTCAACAAAGTGGAATGTTGTTGATTCCCAATTGGGATTTGCAACAAATATTTTTTCTTGATTAGGTGAGAAATTAAGATGATCCAGTTTTAGCTACATAATTTGACATTGATCAAGGTGTGAGTGGATCGAGGTATAACCCAAAATTGAGACATTAGCATTCTAGGCTAAGGCCAAAAGCATTGAGAAGCCTAAGCTACTAGAGGTTGTATAGGACATGAGAGGCAGTGCCTGTTGGCAATTGACACTCAATTGGTTGATTTTATTATGTTGTCATTGATGGCAACATGGTATTGTGTTCCAACTTCATGTTTTGGTTCAGTTGTGTACTGACAGGCACTTCACAGACACTACACCGACACTAGCACTGGTAGGACAGAAGGATTTATTTGGTTACTGGAAATGCTGGCCAACATGGTTTAGAATATGAGTATTGGAGGTCAAAATCTCTTGCATTTGGCATCGACAATTGTTTTTGATATTCATGAATTTATGTTATCTAGACGACATGTAATTTAATATTGTAATTATCTTTGTAAGTCTACATAAGGCATGATAAGTTGTATAGGGTATATTAGGTCAGTTAGATTAGATCATTTTGGAATATAATGGTAACATATATGATGATGGATATGTGAATGTGATATAATGCAAAATATATCAGAAAGATTATGTATGTGAGGATATTTGTGTAAGGGTTATTCCGGTAAAGGGTTTAGGGTTTCAGACTAGAACAAACAGAGCTTAAACCGGAACTATATTTTGGCATAGAAGATGCTATCTTAGTAGTTCAACACTTCTCCAGATTGTAGTCTGTATTTATATGTAGTCAATGAGGCTTCATTTGTGATTGAGCAGTGTGCTCTAGGCTGTAAGCCTTCCTGCAAGTGCATGCCCCTTATATTTTGTAATATCTCTTCATATTGCCAGTGGATTGATATTGTGGGTCACAAATCCCACTGTGGTTTTTCCTCTTTGAGGTTTTCCATGTATAATTTTGTGTTATGATTCTCATTTATGTGATTGGCTTATTAGTTGCTTTACTTCTTTCAATTTTGTATGTACCGGTATATCGGTTGGTATATGCGTGTTTTAATAAGGATAAAATTATTCATTCTAGTATAACATTGATTCACACCCCCCCCCTCTCCTTCTTAGTGTTATTGAATTCCAACAATTGGTATCAAAGCCATGTGCCTCAGAGGAAGTTTAACAGCTTGAGGAAGATCCTGAATCGTGAATCCATGGACATGGGTTTGGAGAAACAACTTGAGATGGCACTTGAAGATTATGATGCTGAAAGGTTGAAGAACTTGAAGCTATAAGATGAATTGAATTCATTCTTGTCCTACAAGAGAGGCTATCATCTGTTCAAGCTAGGAGGAAGGAACTTTTGCAAAATTAGGATGATGAAGAGAAAGATGCACTCAAGGAACAATGTCAGAAATTAAGTCAAGAGAACATGGTTATGAGAAATGAAATGCAAGTTATAACTATGAGAATGTCTAAAGAGATTGAGGACCAAAAGAAGAAGGAAGAAAATCTTGTTGTATCCCTGAAGAACAAATTTGAAGAATGTGGTAGGTTGGTTCATGAGAATGATATGTTGAGAATTGATTTAGTACAATCCTAGAGTAATGAACAAGATATTGAGAGACAAATGATAATTATGAGAGAAGATCTAACTACTGCAAGTGAGTATAGAGAAAAATTCAAGATTAGCTCAGCACAACTAGATGAGTTGTTGAAGAGACAAAGGTAGATTGGAGATTCTAGTGGACTTGGATTTGAGAAAGGACAAAGTTTTGGTACTGCTAATGAAGATCAAAACCATTAGGAACTGGTAAGGCAATTTAATGCTTATAAATTTAATGGTAGATGTTTTGTTTGCAATAAATTTGGTCACATGGCTAGACAATGTAGAAACAGAGCAAATCAGAAGCCTAATTCTGCTCCCAGTAAATGTTCTAAATGCAATAAGTATGGTCATAAGATAGAAGATTGCAGAATGAATGTTAAATGCTATGCATGCAGAAAGTTTGGACATATGGCTAATCAGTGCAGATCAAACAGTTTCATTGGTTTTAGCAAAGCAATTCAAAGGAACAATGTTACATGTTATGCATGTAATGAGGTTGGACATATTGCTAAATTCTGTAGAAGCAGAAATCCACCGATTGGTAATGGAGGATCAAATGAGAAAGGGAAAGAGAAGGTTAGTGAAATCCGGCAAGGTCATACTTAGAGATGGGTTAGAAAGACTAAAGAATAATCATCAGATGGAAATGCACCGATTACTTATCTGGCACAGGAGGTTTCTCTTGCACCGGCAGGTAGCTCATCCGGTAACTGAGGAAGATACCTTAGGGGTAGGAAAAATTCATGAAGATGCTGCATATTGTAGTACCTCTCCTTGATCAGACTCTTTTGTATGTTTTGATTAACTTCAGTGGAACATTATTATATATTGATTCAGATTTTATGCGATGTTATTTCATGCTTTATATGGATTTGTGGTGTATGATTTTATGCAGTATCTCAGTGTGTATGATTAATGTTATTTTATGGATCATTATCATGGACTGACACTCTTACCTTATATGTGTGTTGTGTTATTTATATGTTGCGTGTTTGCAAGTGTATTGGGATGCGAGGAGATGATTTTCCTTCACTCACTCCAGTGAGACAAGGAATGTCATGATTCTCCTTCATCGGTGTGCGTGTCATGTCTATATGTATATATATATATATATGCACGTGTGGTTCTTTGGTGCAGGACATTGCAAGTACAAGTACCGGGTAGGTACGGGGTATCGACTCCACCTAGTTTCACAGGTCTCAGTGTGCCTTATATGTCTGATGGGAGTGGAGGAAATAGTTGTTGGACCCTAACTTGACCCGCAGTTACACTCGTGTGAGTGTTGTCAGTCGGTTGTCTTTCCTGTCTAGCCGATATGCGAGTCATAGTGCTTTGGTTTGGTCATTTGTGAGTCGTCATTTGATCATTCTTCATTTTGCATGCTTTTGTTCATCTGAATGGTTATTTAATGGAATGGATGATGCTATATTATGTTGGTGTAATTAGTTAATGATTATGATCTGAGATTATTGATTGATTAAATTAATGATTTGCTAGATTAAATGGGTAAATGGCTTATTTCATTGTGTAAAGTTGCATTAATATATTTTGCGGAAGGAAATAAATAATTGCCTAGCCATTTAAATGTTAAATTCTTATGTTGAAGGAAAGTATTATGGGAAAAAGAAAATAAAATAAAAAGCTTTTCTTTTTACCTTTTCATTTGACTTTTTCATTTTAATTGTTGGAAAAGAATTGTTTTTGGAAAAGAGTAAATCTGATTGCTTTTTACTTTTAAAATAATTTAATCTGATTGGTGGAGAAAACTTTCGACCTAGAAAGTTTAGGTTGAAATTATTTTCCCCATATATTCCTAGAAATTCACGGGAAGAGGAGGCAGAATTTTTGGAGAGAAATTTGGAAAACCATTCTGAAGGAGGAGTTGGAATTCGATTTGGTTTGCAAGGATTGGGATTCTCCATCATTTTTCTTTCTATTTTTCTTCAAGGTTGGATGATCTCTTCTTGTTTTAAATTTAATTTCAAATTTTTCAGTTGCTTCCTATGTGTTGAAAAGATGCAAATCTCCTTGTAAATTCTTGTGGAATGATTGGAATGGAAGAAGAAATGCCCATTATTGTTGATTTTGTGAAGCTTATATCATATGTTTGCTTATAGGAAAGAAATGGTTCATTTCTCTATTTGTTGTATGTTTTTGTGTTCTTGAAAATCAACTTCTTGGATTTCCTCTTCTATTTGGAATAGAATGAATTAGATTTAGCTTGTTGTGTGCTTCCTAGTATCTAATTGCCCAAGATTTGGTTATCTATTGGGTTCCTGTGTGTTTATTTTATCGGTTACCTTATTGGAAAATATCCTTTGAATTTTGGATATTGGCACTGTGTGTGTGTGCCCGTGAAATGATCTGGAAATAAATCATTTTCGTGTTTAAATGATTTAGTATCATTTTGATTTGTTTATGCTCTGGGAAGTATGAATCTTTATTAATATGGACTTTACCTCACCTGTGGCGGGATAGTCCCACCATGCGGGTCGGTAGCGGCTGCTTTTGGTGGTAGCAGCACTACCGGTTGGTAGTAGTGCTACAGGTCAATAGCGGCTGCTACCGATCGGCAACAACACTACTAGTCGGTAGGCCTGCTACCGGTTGGTAGCAGTACTACCAATAGGTAGTGTATGTGGCCTGGGCAGCAGCACTACCGTGGGTTGGCCTTGGCCCTTGTGTGACCTTGTACCCTTAGCGATACAAATTCCTATGTGCTATGAATTTAATTTTTTATTAAATGAAATATTTTGAATTAGTTTTTATGTTAAATAAAATAGTGATTTTCAAGTGATTTTTATTATGTGGTTTAATAAAGTTATCTTTGGAAATCAAGGCATGAATTAGTAATTCAAATTGGTTAATTTGGATATATTCTAGAAATAAATTAAATGCCTGTTAGGAATTCATGTTTCATTCAGTTGAGTATTTGACATGAATTTTATCCTTGATGGAATATTGATTTGGAAATTGAATAGATGAGAATGTCATAAAGGAGTGTTTTATTTAATTTTCAATCAATGATGTTGCAAGTGCTTATGATGCTGATTTTTTGAAAGATTGTCTGAGTACGGACTTAGTGAAATTAGCTTTCCTTGCAAAGAGTTATATTGTGTTATTTCTGGTATGTGGTTCAGTCATCCTATGGTGGCGTATTTGGTACCTTTGACCAAGTGATATATGATGACTTTGTTGTCTTAACCATGTAGTGTCCTTGCCTTATGGTTAACCAAGAGTCAGTATGTCTGTGTTTTGACCACTTGTTTTTGGATAGTGGTGTTATGGTTGTCTGCTTCGCCATAGGGTCCTTGTGGAGTGACCATGTTTGTAGTGTCCTTTGAGAGAGTGGCTTTCAAATGGGGGTCGCACCCAAAGTGGTTGGTAGGATAACCAATCGAAAGTCAGATAATAAGTGATAATCTAATTAATTGATTAGGTTGGTAGTTCATAACATTAAACAAGATATTGTACCTCGCGCATAGGTGAGTGCTTGTATAGGGCTCATAATGTAGTGAGAGGGCCTGGAATGGTAAACTGACCACCTTGTCTTCACAAAAGGCTAGTAGGGTTCGCATGATACTTAGATGGAGCTAGAGGTTTGGGAAAGGTTACCAGGATAACCCAGGATAGGGGTCAGGACCTATGGAGGCTGACCATGGTAACCATCATAAGCTATGAGATGACACTCTCTCTTTAGGTTCACTTGTGGGTTGTGATGTCAGTTCACTGGTGTGTTTGTGATGTTGAGTCACCTGGATTATTGTGGAGTCATTTGGTGCTGTCATGGAGTCGTATTGTTTTGTCAACCATGTCATTCTTTTGCTTGCTTAAGGGTCCTCAACTATCTCCTAGCACAGTGGGGTGATTCTATTTTGGCAATTACATGGTCGGGTGGTAGTGCCGCATCCCATCAAATGTTCTTGTTCGTACCTTCATGTGAGGATTGGCTTCACAAATGTTTTATGTGGTTCGTGGCTCATGCTCTATCTCATGTTTGGAGATTATTGTTATTTGGAGACCTATGTGGTCATTGTATCATGATCTTTTGTAACCTTGCAATTGGTTAATTTGTATCTTTATATGTATATTGAGAAGCTATGTATTGGAAGAGCAATGTAATCCTAAGTTTGGGATGTTATTTATCAGTTTCCCTTATGTTATGTGTACATGCTTATTGAAGAGAAATTATATTGTATCTTTCAATATTTCAATGGTGTAATTTGTATTGCTTATGGCTTCTTGTGTTCATTGATTTAATGATGGATTATTTGATTAACCTTAATTGTGAAATTTATCTTTTGGTTTTAATTCTTCGTTGGTAACCCTTAAGGAATTTTGTTGTAAGTCTTTCGCTTGTGTTATCGTGCATGTTGTGTGTTATGCACGTATTATGTTTATACTTAAAAAAAAAAAAAAATGTTTCACCCTTGATGTGGGTTTTCCTTTGGGGTTCTTGCCGGGGCATTACACATATGCCCCGGGAAGAGGTTTTGGAAGATGTTCCAGATATTGGAGATGCTTATCCGGCATGGACATGTTCTGTTCGAGATTCGGTATCTTTCATCGGCAGTCATTTATGTCAATGGAAGATTAGGGTTTTTCTCAGAGGTTAAAAGGTCGAATTCACTTCATTATTGATCACCTTGCATTCAGAGCGATTTCAGAGTGACTAAGAGAGACTAAGAGTGATCAAAGGCATTTCAAAGAAATCAGATTTCTTCTTGAGCGATTTCACCAGCGACTGGAAGAATTTGTTAGGAGTTTTCATCGGAAGCAATCAACAGGTATTTATCTTTAAACATGATAGCAAGATCATCATCCATTCATATCTTTGTTAAAAATCTAACTGTAGTAGAGGTCAAGGACCGCCCCAGCCCAATTTTCAAGCGGTATCTACATGTGGCTACCCTGGAGGATTTGGTTGGAGCATTTCCCCATGTTTCGGAGGGAGTTGTCTATGTTGAAGAAGTTAGGGCATACATACATTGTCACATTGAGGACTTGGGAACATCTGTAATAAAAGGCATGTACATGAGCGAGCTGATGGGAGAATCTGGAAATATCAAAATGGCATACAAACACATTGAAGACTTAGGGTTTACCGACATTCTGGACATCCCAAAATTCGAAGATGAGATAATTAGGTATATTTTGAGCAGAGTACATGGGGAGTTTATTTGGTTAGATAGAACTTACAAGATCACCAAGGAACTCATCAGGGAAATCACTGGTTTACCATCGGCTGGGCAACATCCAGATAAGAAGATTTTGAATGATTACATGAATAAGATCATCGACACGACATTTGACAGGAGATCTATGAGAATAAGCACTATTACTGACACAGACATCAGATTCGGTAGCATGATCATCGGATATAAGGTAACTCATTCAAACCGACTGAACTCTATTTCTAGTTCCTGCATTTTCGCTGTATATAAAATGATGAGAGAGAATGTGAAATTTGATCTATGTGGTTGGATGTTAGATGGGTTATTAATAAACCTAGGAAAGATTAAGGGAGAAAAGAAAGGAACTTTCTGGTATGGCAACTTAATTGTCTACTTCATGTTATTTTTCCTGAATGACACAACCAGTTTTGGGAAGAGGCAATAGGCATTTGATATCCCAGTAGGGAGACAATTGAAACAGTCAATTGCTAGTTTAGGCAGTTAGAAATATGATAAGGTATGGGGATATTTCAAAGCATTTCATAAATCTATGAAGTCTAGGGAAAGGGTTCCTAAGCATATTGTAGAAAAATATTCAATTGGCATATGCTTCATGGTGAAGAAGGATGAAACACTTATGGAAGCGGTTAAGCCCCAGAAGATTTGGATAGAGGAAATGGGCGATGAAGTGGATGCACATATTCTTGAGGCTTACACAAAAATGTTGATTTATGCACCTATTGATGAGGTAGAGAAACCCTCTGGTACTGCGAAATAAAAATCACAAGAGGTTGAAACAGAGTTCAACCAGAAGTAGAGCGAGAAGAAGGAAGGAAAGGCTAGCAAATTTGTTGAGAAAGTCTCACAAGACATTAAAGCATTAATTGATGTTGTCCTGGAGAAAGGCAGGAAGAGGAAGAATCCAGAAGTACACATTGAGCCTGTTACAGTAGAGTCTGAATCTGAGGATGACACACCCTTGGCATTCAAGAGGGTTTTAAGGAAGAAAACAAGGGAAAAAAAGGTAGAAGCTAAAAAGCAACCGGTTAAGAAGGTTACATTCAAAATACTAGCACAAAAGAAAGCACCAAAAGTAACCACTTCAGCTGAATCTAGTACTACAAACAGGAAGAAGAAGAACGCCACTAATATAGCTATTCAATCTGGTAATGTTCCACCTAAAACTTGTGCAGAGTTAGTAGATGAAATCACTAAGGATGGCATGTTAAAGAATGTACAGTTTTACTATGATTGTTTAGAGGATGATGAACAAAGAGAGGTAGAGGGGGCAATATTATTATACTTGGATATTTATAAGAAAGCCTTAATAGAAATTGAAAACCAAATACTGATAGAATTATATAATATGTTATATGATATAAGACTATCATCAATGCAAGAAGACTAGCATATTAAAATTCAAGAGTTGTTATCTGTTTGTGTTACTATAGCTCCAGAGGAAATGGAAAGGACACTTGAGGTGGCAGATAGAAAATTATTTAATAGCAAACATAGAATAACCAGTCTAATGCTAGGAAGGGTAAATGAAATAATAAAGGAGACTCAAAAGACATGGGTTAAGTTCTTTGGAGAGAACAGAGGTTTCTTTACTTTACCAGAATCAAAGACAAACACTGCAAAAATCCCAGTTGAAGGAAAAGAAAAGGGGATTATGGGTACTTCACCCTCAGTTTTGAAAAACATTAAGATAGTAGAAATCAAGCCCCCAGTAGATACAAATGTATAGACAAATATTGAGATACCAGCCAATATAGAGAGTGAAAAGGTTAATGATGTACATGATACTAATTTTGAGGATAATAGTTCTCCAGATACAAATGTACAGATTGGGGTTATAGTTCCTACAGAGTTACCAGAAGTTACAGAGACTGCACCAAGTGGTGAAGCCACCAGTGCAAGTGAGGAAGATATAAAGGATAAATCATCAGAGGAGAAGAAAGGGGAATCCGACAAGGAACCGGTAATTGGTCCATCATTGTTGTCAATTGACACCTTGCAGGTTGTAAAGAAAAACATAACAGAGATGAGTCCTATTGAAGTCATGATGATGGCAGCACAAAAACTAATGAAGGAGGGATCTACTAATAAAGGGATTATTGATCACTCAATCACTATTTTACATAGACTAGTCCCAGAGTGCAAGATTGACAATGAAGCGAGCCCATCCAGAAAGATTAAGACAATTATTGAGCAAATTTCAAAGGATTTTCAATCCTTATAACAGATTTCAAACCGACAAGCACTTGAGAGGTTCACTTAGGCTAAAAGAGTTGCATTTGATCAGGTGATTGAATCTGAGAAGAAGAAGATTGATGAAAAGTTGAAACTGGTAGATAATTCTTTGAAGCAGTGTACAAATATTTATAGGGTATGTTGTAACATAGATATACTTATAGTTAATATGGATAAGAAGATAAAAGAATTTTAGGATAAAATTGCAAATATAGCTAATTCTTTTGATGGATTGACTTCATTGATTGCATCCATTGATGGTCAAATTTTGATTTTGGAAGCCCAAATTTTTGTTCTTGAGAAGGAAAGAGACAAAATTATAAGAAGACCCAAAAGTCTGAGAGGCTTGGTGAGTCCCCGGTTGGATTCACTCAATGTACATAAGAAAGAATGTATGGATATGGTTGGAAAGCCCACACCGACAGAGGTAAATGAGAAAGAGTCATTTTCACATATATTAAATGAATGGACTTGTATCTATTTCTGACACTTTCAAAACTGGTTGGGATACTTATCTTGAGCTATTGGAGAAGGCTTATCCAGAAATTTTGAAATTTGTTAAGCTCCGGTAAGATATTTTTGGGATATTCATTATACAGTTTATTTTGGATCTTTGATATTCTTTTTTGAATTTTTGATGGCATTAATGTCAAAGGGGGAGTGATATAGATGTGAAAAAGAATAGAAGGAGTTGTATACATTAGGGGGAGATATGGAGACAAGGGAGTATGGAATATTTTTCTTTAATGAATATTCAACTCAGGGGGAGCAGGTCAGATGAAACCGACAGATGAAACCTTGACCATCCGTCAATGCCAAAGGGGGAGATTGTTGGAAATCGACACTCAATTGGTTGGTTTCACTATGTTTTCATTGATGGCAACATGGTATTGTGTTTCAGCTTCATGTTTTGGTTCAGTTGTGTATCAACAGGCACTTCACAGACACTACACCGACACCAGCACCGGCACCAATGAGACAAAAGGATTTCTTTGGTTACTGGCAATGCAAACCAACATGGTTTAGAATTTTATTATCGGTATTGGAGGCCGACATCTCTTGGATTCGACATCGACAATTGTTTTTTATATTCATGCATTTATGTTATCTAGCCGACATGTAATTTAATATTGTAATTATCTTTGTAAGCCGACATAAGGCATGATAAGTTGTATAGGGTATATAGGTCAGTTGGATTAGATCATTTTAGAATATAATGATAACAAATATGATGATGGATATGTGAATGTGATATAATGTGAAATATATCAGAGAGATTATGTATATGAGGATATTTGTGTAAGGGTTATTCTGATAAAGGGTTTAGGGTTTCAGATCAGAACAGACATAGCTTAAACTGGAACTATATTTTGGCATAGAAGATGTTATCTTAGTAGTTCAACACTTCTTTGGATTGTAGTCTAGATTTATATGTAGTCACTGAGGCTCCATTTGTGATTGAGCAGTGTGCTCTAGCCTGTAAGCCTTCCTGCAAGTGCATGCCCCTTATATTTTGTAATATCTCTTCATATGGCTAGTGGATTGATATTGTGGGTCACAAATCCCACCGTGGCTTTTCCTCTTTGAGGTTTTCCACGTATAATTTTGTGTGTTATGATTCTCATTTATGTGATTGGCTTATTGGTTGCTTTACTTCATTCAATTTTGTATGTACCGGTATATCGGCTAGTATATGCATGTTTTAATAAGGCTATAATTGTTCATTCTAGTATAAAACTAATTCCCGCCCCCCCTCTCAGTGTTATTGGATTCCAACAGTGCCAAGGCAAGTAATTTGAAAGATAAATCAACACTTGAAGTAACAACCATGGCAACACACTCAACATTGTTTACTCAAGCTACTATGAAAAATATGGAAAGGAGAATAGAACAATATGAGAAAACACAAGTTGAGATGAACGGAGAGATTAATAGATTATCTATGGAGAATGTAAGATTAAAGTAAGGTGCTTCATTAAGTAGTGGCCCACCTCCACTAAGCACAACCTTGTAATATATCAACCTCTCATTGCTATAGTTCCATCTTCGAACATGTTCACAAAGGCACAAGTGGATGCAATGAAGGAAAAATGGGTAGATATGAATGAGAAATTAGAGGAGATGATTGTAGCAACCAAGGAAGGGGTTAAGGAACATATAATTGCAACATTGGAGAAGGTCCTAAACTATAGGCTGAAAAATGTTATTAAAAAAAATGATGATGTATATGTAATGTGGTGAAAAGTGATGAGAGTAGATCAAGTGGAAAGATTTACCCTCCTCAAGAAAGGAGTGAAAAGTTTCACCAAGGATTCCCTTCAACTTCTCATGCACATTACATTTAAAAGAGGGGGGTTGAATTCATTAGATCCAATCTCAATGGAAAGAGATTGAATGCTAAATGAATTGACAATGATTTGGAAAGTAAAGTAACCCTCTTTTAAAATAAACAAGTTGAATGAAGTGAATTGAAACTAAGCATGAAGATGACAAAGAAATGACTATAACTTGAGATAGAGATGCGTGATGAAGTTGTGCACATGGAATTAGCAATAAAATGTCAAAATGAAGCTCCCCTACAAATTTGAGCGAAAGTTGCCAGGATTGGGTTGAAAGTGTACTTGGTCCTCCGAAAAATTCGCACGCCGAAAAGGGTTTTTCCGTCTCTGAAAATGAAGTCTAAACCTACAATTACAGCTGCGCACCTGCAACCTACACACATAAAAGAGAGGAAATATTGGGATTGGGGGTTTTCCTCCAGGTCAAACCCCATTTTGGAATTAACCAAATGATGAAAAATACTTGCAAGTAAGTGAAAGGAAATGTCTAAAGTAGAATTAACCTCAAGAGAGGATGCAATTGAAATGTTGATAGAGTTTCTTGAAAGGATATGTGGAATAGAATATCTTTAATGTTGAAAGAGATCTCATCTCCAATGGTTGAAACCTTCACTTCAATGCAACACCTAGCCTTGAAAGGAGACTTGAAATTCTCAATGCTTGAATGGATGTTTGAATGCTTGAATGATTGCACTTGATTTCGCTTGTGATCAATTTCGCTTATCATCGACTCACTTGTTGAACTTATTTGAACTTATGCAAATAGGAGGGGGAAATGATCCTTATATACATTCCAATTAGGGTTTTTAACTAATTTTCCGTCTTAGGCCAACATAAGAAAACTTTTTCCCACTTGCAATTGAAAATCCCAATGCAGGAATATGTTAAGGGAGGCCCAAAATAGGGCAAGGATAGGGGTGCCACGCCCCTATCCTTCCCTAATTCAGGACAAGAAGTGAGAGCAAGCGGTGTGGGGTGCAAGAAAATGCAAATTTTTGATGGTATGAGCATTTCTCGGGTCTCCAGTTAGGCTTAGGGATACGTCCGCCAATGTGAAGACCCAAATGTGGTAAAAAATTGCAGGGTCACAATTTTATGATGCTACATTTAGCCCCCACTTTATTGGGAGTATAAGCATACACCAATACTACCGGTAAAGTACAAGGAAACAAGATAGAAAGACTTTCACCACGTCAAGGAGGCAAGATACACCAAGCCCGCAGTGGACTAAGGATATTATGACATAGATTGACAAAGTAAAAGGGAAGATCAAGAGGGAGAGAACCATGACTTCAAGTAGCAAGGTTCCCCTCACTATGAGTCATGAAAAAGAAAGGATACCAAAAATTCCAAAGAAAATCCAAGCCCACTAAGTAACTCAAAGTATCAAGAAGGAAAATATGAGTGGAGTGTATGCCCCCATGTTAAAGCGAACACTCACTCCTTATCGGGAGAGATTTCTTTAAGGTAGGATACACCAAAGAGAGAGAAAGAGAGGGAGCGTGTTATCACAGGGATTTAGCCCCCAGTCAAGGAATAAACCCAAGGATAATGAAAAAACACAAAGCACGAGGTGGCTTCACTTTCCTCAAGGTCAGTATGTTGTATGATAACTCATGTATAACTCATGTATATCATGTATATATGCATAGAATAATCCTCATTCCCCCAAAAAAGGAATGAGGATTATTCTATGCATATATACATGATATACATGAAAGAGACCAAAAGAGATCTCAATGCTTTGCATCATCCTCAAGTAGACATCACTAGGGACAACAAATAGAAGAACATGGATACATATAGAAGAATGGGCACAAAAGAGCGAGAAAAGAGAGAGGTAGAGGATCTACAGTGCTAATGCAGCTAGTCTAGCATGACATCCACCTCCCAATCTTGTTGATTACTATTTCAGGAAGGCGAGAAACATGCCAAAGGAGTGACATCGAGCACAACATATGGAGCTATCACAAGATCCAAACAAGGACTATGCTCATGTGCTAAGTCACTTTGTTTGTTTCAAGGAGCTAGGATCAAGGATTTTGAAAATTTTGTAGATAAATGTTTGTCAACGTCAACATATTCATATTCACTATCAGAAGCAGTAGGAGTTGTATTGACATCATGAATAACATTTTCACCTATTTCTTCATCAAGATTTATAGAAAGAGGAGCCCTAACATGAATCTAGAAGTAAAACCATCACATGTTTTTTGCAACTTATGATTTGGAGATTTAGGTTCAACATCTTGCTTAGGAGAAAATGGAATCATGTCAACTGTTGGTGTTTTGGGAGATTGAATAGTTTGAGAAACAACTTCACAAGCTCTAGCACGAAGTTTTCATCGATGATCTCTCGCACAATGATTCCATCGAGTCTTATCGGAAGGCTGAGAAGAAGGAGAAATATTTATTGAAGGAGGAATGTTCTCATCTTTGGTAGTTGGATGGTTAGGTTGAGGTCTCTTAGGTTGAACAAGAGGAGATGCAGGTCTCTTCTCTTTGTAAGAGCGAGGAGGTAGATTTGCACCATATAAAAGAGGAATGTTTGGTGTAGGAAGGAGACCAAGTCCATCATGAGGAGGAGGTACAGGTCTAGCCTTAGGAGGGATATTATTGTTCTTTTTAGGAGAAGGCATAGTTTCATCCATAGGAATAGGTTGGGAATCTTCCTTAGGAGGAAGATTAGTTCTATCTATTAGAGGAAGAACTTCATCTTCAAGAATAGTGGGAATATCAAGTGTTGGAGTTATAGGTTGGCTTAAGGATAAGATCATATCTTTCTTCCATTTTTGATAATATTGAAAGAGAGCATCACTTCTTGGTGGAAGAGATTGAAATAGTTGAGGTCAAAAGTAATCAATAGGAACACATGGGCTTCTTTCGGTTGGTCAAAATAGGTTGTGGTTAACAGTTATGATTTCTCCATTATGGGGAAATTTCAAAAACTTATGGATTGGAGAGGCAATAGCCTTCATGGAAGATAGCCAAGGGTAACCTAACTTCATACAGAATTGTTCAGATGAAGGAATAATAACAAAATTGACATCTATAGATTTAGTGTGAACTTCAATAGGGAGTGTGATAAAACCAATAGTAGGACAAGAAAATCTATCAAATAACTTAACAACCACATTAGTATCATCATAGATTGATTTATGCAAATGTAAAGTATAAAGATATTCTTCAGTGATGACATTAACCATGCAAGAGGGATCAATAAGCACACCACGACAAGGTTTGTCTTGGATTTTCACAACTATGTATATAGGGCCATCAGGTGCTCTAATGGTCTCACTAGGGTCAAATGTGATACATTGATCCTTAGGTGTTTCTTGTTTCTCTACCATATTCACTAAATTTGGAGCCGTGGTAGTGAGATCAGAAGGAGAGAAAGAGGTGTGTTCAGTTTCAATCACGTTAGAGGTATGAGAGGGTAAATGATCAGTAAAAATCTTCAGATTTTGATTAGGAGGAGCTATTGACTTGTTTCCCTTATCATTAACACCTGCCATAGATATAGTATTATTATCAATCAGGTCTCGAATCTTACTTTTTAATGCAAAACATTTCTCAGTATCATGACCAGGTTGACGATGAAATCGACAAAAACAATTATTATCAAAGTAAGGTGAGGTTGCCTTAGAAGGGTCAACTGGTTTTATTGGAGGAAGTTTGATAACATTTCTTTGTAACAATTGAGACATAATGCTATGCAAAGATTCATTCAAAGGAGTAAATTATCTTTCTCTTCTGAAAAATTTAGAAATAGGAGGCACACCTATTGTAGGATTCACATTGTTGTTGTTGATGGTGTCAGTGAATTTGATGAAGCCTTTATTCGGTTTGAACTTTGCAAATGGTTGTTGAGCACTCTCACCCTTATCAATCGAATCTATAGGAGTAGATTGCTCTAGTTGACTCGTAGTCAGTTGATAATTGTGAAGTGTTGTGCACAACTGCGGAAAGGAAGTAAACTCAGAAATGAGAAGTTTGTCCCTAATGTCTTTTTGCACATTAGAAATGAAAATTCTTTGAATATCATTATCAAGAACTGGAAAACAAATTTGAGAACACAAAGGCTTATATCTACCAATGAAATTAGTCACTTTTTCTTTAACACCTTGTTTACAATGCATTAAATTAGGCAAAGTGATTTTAGGACCTATGTTGTTTTGAAATTGTTGAATAAAACCATTTGCTAATTGTTGAAAAGAAGTAATAGAATAGGAAGGTAAAGAGCAATACCATTGTAAAGCCTTATCTCTTAGCATTAACAATTTGGCAAGCAATATTTGATCATAATTAAAGTTAGTACACAAGGTTTGGAATGTTTTGACATGTGTTAAAGGATCACCCAATTGAGGGACTTCAACATGTTTAGGAGAGACAACTCTAACAATATCAAGAGAAAGTGGGCTCACAACATCAAATGTGGGCACACAAAATTTGGATTGACTCATAGATGCAATTTGTTGTTGCAGCCCAGATCCAGACCGCCACGACAGTCCTTCTAGATGACACAGTTTGGGCAAGACTATTAATGGTTGCTTCAGTTGAAGAATTTATGTTAGACATGTTTGATTGAGAAGGTGGTGTGATGTTATTGAAAGAAGGCATTGATTGAGAATAAGGTGGTGGAACACTATGGTAAGTAGGAATAAGTGATGATTCAGTAGGGAATGGGACACTAAAAGGGGGAATAAAATGATTGGTTGAGAGAAAATAGGAATACTCATTGTAGGCATAAATAAAGATGGAGGATTGAATGAAGAAGAGGGATTGCCCCCATGACTAATGGTTGTAAGTATGACATTTTGAGTTGATGTAGCCATGATGTTTGAAGTGAAAGTAGGAATGCTAGTCATTGGAGTGGAATGAATTATTTATGTAGGAGGTTGTGAATAACATAAGTTCTCAGCGCAACTCTTTATAGGCATAACATTAGAATCAACAATGTGAGCAATACCACGTAATATATCAATTCCATTCTTATCACTTTGAATCATGTGTTTTAGACCTTCAATTAATGGAAGAGCTTCACTATTAGGATATTCTTGGGACATCTATTGTTGAAAGTTGTCAAATTGATTATCCAATTTTGAAAGTTGATCTATGCAAACTCTAGTCAAAGCTTCTTCTTCATCATTGGAATCATCACTTGGTTAGATAGGGATGTTATTAGGATGGGAAGAATTAGCCATATCTCATTAAAGAAGTCACCCAAATTAGGCTCCATCTCTCTGGGAATTAAACCTTGGGAAGCCTTAATTCTAATGCTTCGTTTAACGGGGATAGTATAGGTAGGACTAATAGTTGTAAAACTCATGCCCTAGATGGAAAATTTGATTCTGAATTTGAATTTTGAATTTTGGGAACAAAGTTTGCAAAATTGAATAATTCAACAAAATGATGATTATACAATTTGAACTTTGTGGAAAGAGGAAATGACACAATTTCCAATTTGAATTTTGAATTTTGGGAACAAAGTTTGCAAAATTGAATAATTCAAGAAAATGATGATTATACAATTTGAACATTGTGGAAAGAGGAAATGGCACAATTTCTAAGATGATTTATGATGAATGAAAATAAATTTAAATTTAGCATTAGGGCCAATGAGGTACCACTTAATTTTGACAAAATTAGGATTATTAAAATCAGGGTAGATTATAATCAACCACTTAATTATAAATGTTTTCTTGAAATTTGTAATGTTGAAATTGGGAAATATTTTTTATTTTAGAGGGATCAAAATTTGACAAAATCAGCCAATTTTCTGGATTTAAGCAATTAAATACAGTCATAACAGTCTCCTGAAATTTTGAGAAAAAATTCAAGGACCAGGTTGAAAGTGTACCTAGTCCACCCAACTTTTTCGAAAATTTTCAGGGATTTTTTTTATTTTAGGGCTGACCCCAAAAAATTGGTTAATTTTATGAAGTTTAGATAGGCAAAATTGAGGTTTGAATGTCAAAATAGGACCCTATTAGGGTTTTGAAAAAGATGAGAAATTGAAGTGCAAATTTGAAGAAGGTCAAACCTAATGGATAAGGCCACCTTGAATAATATTTAGAGAACTTAAATTGATTGAAATTGATTGAATTTTGCACAAAATCCAAGTCAATTTGAAAATTAGGGTTTTAGGGCCTAACCATTGAATTTTGAATTTTGGAATTTTGGAAAAAGGAAGGAAATTGAAAACATTTGAATTTTAGGCAAGAAGACAAGTCTAAAAATAGTCCTAAATCTGAAAATTAAATGTGAATCCAATGTTTGCACAAATTAAGTTGATTTTTGAAAATTAGGGTTTTGACAATTAACCACTTAATTTTGTAAATTTGATTTGTAAATTGAACAAGACAATGAAAGAATTCAATTTGACAAGTAAAGTAATTTTCAGATCTAAGACAATAGATGGCAATTTTTGCAAAACACAAGTTCAATTTCAATTTTAACAACTAGGGTTTTGAATGAATTAATCACTAAATTTTGCAAGAAAATTAAACTTGTAAATGAAAAATATGCAAACAAAATTAATGTAAAGCATGTAAGACGTCGGGTTCACCAAAATGTAATGTGGTGAAAGGTGGTGAGAGGATATCAAGTGGAAATCTTTTCCCTCCTCAAGAAAGGAGAGAAAAGTTTCACCAAGGATTCCCTTCAACTTCTCACACACATTACATTTAAAAGAGGGGGGTTGAATTCATTAGATCCAATCTCAATAGAAAGAGATTGGATGCTAAATGAATTGACAATGATTTGGAAAGTAAAGTAACCCTTTTAAAATAGACAAGTTGAATGAAGTGAATTGAAACTAAGCATGAAGATGACAAACAAATGACTATAAATTAAGATAGAGATGCGGGATGAAGTTGTGCAGTTGGAATTAGCAGTAAAATGTCAAAACGAAGCTCCCCTGTAAATTTGAGCGAAATTTGTTGGGACTGGGTTGAAAGTGTACTTGGTCCTCCAAAAAATCTGTGTGCCGAAAAGGGTTTTTTTGTCTCTAAAAATGAAGTCTAAACCAACAATTATAGCTACACACCTGCAACTTACACACAAAAAAGAGAGGAAATGTTGTTGGGATTGGGGGTTTGCCTTCAGGTCAAACCCCATTTTGGAATTAACCAAATGATGAAAAATACTTGCAAGTAAGTGAAAGGAAATGTCTAAAGTAGAATTAACCTCAAGAGAGGATGCAATTGAAATGTTGATAGAGTTGCTTTAAAGGATATACAAAATAGAATGTCTTGAATGTTGAAAGAGATCTCCTCTCCAATGGTTGAATCATTGACTTGAATGCAACACCTAGCCTTGAAAGGAGACTTGAAATGCTCAATGCTTGAATGGATGCTTGAATGGTTGAATGCTTGCACTTGATTTCGCTTGTGATCAATTTCACTTATCATCGACTCACTTGTTGAACTTATTGAACTTTTGCAAATAGGAGGGGAAAATGCTCCTTATATACTTGCCAATTAGGGTTTTTAATTAATTTTTCATCTTAGGGTGACATAGGAAAACTTTTTCCTTCTCACAATTGACAAGCCCAATGCAGGAATAGGTCAAGGGAGGCCCAAAATAGGGCAGGGACAGGGGTGCCACGTCCCTGTCCTGCCCTAATTCAAGACAGGAAGTGAGAGCAGGCAGTGCAGGGTGTAAGAAAATGCAAGTTTTAGATGGTATGAGCATGTCTTGAGTCTCCAGTCAGGGTTAGGGATTCATCTGCCAATGCGAAGACCCAAATGTGGTCAAAAATTGTAGGGTTGCAATTTTATGATGCTACAGTATATAATAGTTATGGGACCCTGTTGTAGACATTAGATGAATTGAAGAATAATGCTCTTATTATAAATCTAATATATGAGAGGTGGCAACCAAGCATCGAGTCCTAAAAATATTATGCATGGTAATAAAACATAATCCAGATGCTCCACCTAGCAAAAAATCAACAAAAAAGATGGCAAAAATGGTGATAGATGAACATCAATTCATTCAAAGAAGAGAGAAAAGAATAAAGGCCAAAATCAATTTCTTCCATACATCCAACGTTGGTCAATCCCTAAAATATTGGATAAGGATGGACAAATTAATAACTTGGATGATTGGAAGGAAGAATTTCATCAGATTTTTCCAATGGTATTATTGCAATTACATGAGGAAAAATGGATGGATGTTCAAATTTTCAATTTTACACTTGATAGAATATTGCAATAGAGATTGGATATGCAAAGTTCATCAATTAGAATGAGGCCAAGACAATTCTAGATAACAAAGAGAGAGATCATATAGGGCATGTACCACAACTTCAAGGATATAAATGACCTAGTGACTTCACCATCTTCAATTGGCAGCAACAATTCTTGACAACATTAGAGGAATGATACATTTTTTAAAATTTTTTTTATAGTTTTCTTCCATTTTCTTGTTGTTACTCAGTTTTCTCAGGCACTCCAAAATCATAGAGTAGAAATGAAGGCAAATGAAACTCAAATTATACTTTAGGTATTTTAGAAAGGACCTTGCCAAATCAAGTAGATCATGGGTACCTTATGGTTATCAAATGGAGCTGAGTGTATTGGATTTTAATTTCAATGGATCATCAAATTTCAGCCTTGGTTTTCCAAATTTCAATTGCAACCTATCTATTTCTAGTTCATTTGTGTAAAGCTCTGATGCTAATAGTAAAAAAGATGAGAGGGGGGGGTGAATCATACAAACTTAATCTTCAATATATTTAGCAGATTCAACCTCGGTAGCTTATAGTTCAGAATACATAACCAAAACTATAAAACATTCAAACTCATGAACAGATAACATCACAACACATATAACACCAGATTTAACGTGGAAACCCAAATAGGGAAAAACCACTATGGGATTTCGGACCCACTGAGAAATATACCCTTCTAGAGTATGCTTGGTTAAAAGCAAATCCTATTAAAGAATACAAACGCATTGCTAGATGTGACCCGGTTAAGGGACTTCCCTCAGACTTGTTAGAGTCTTGCACTTTGTTAGAAGTGACCTTGTCAAAGGATTTCAAACACTCATTTAGAATGTTACCTTGCTAGAGGGTTTACAAATAAGACTGTTAGGTCCACTCAGTTAAGAGATTTCCTGTCACTTACAAAATAAACAACAGTAATAAAATATATCTGCAACTTCACATCTGAAATGCTAAAGCAGATTCTTAATTTGCTCAAAAACAATCTTGTCATAAGACTTATCTAATTCCTTGATGGGCTTCTCAATCTGTTCTTCAATTAGATCTTCAAGCTTCTGAGCTTGGTAAACATTCATGTAGCATCATTGTGCATACATTTGCCTACATGTAGTGTTTATCAACAATTCCTTATTTATAAACAGTTTCTGACTACTTAATCTCCTTGATCACATTTCCCATGATCAACCTGAGCCATCAGATCATCAAACTTGACTAGGTTCATTGTATCCTTCGATCTGAAAACATTTTACCTCGCCTTGGAACTTGCATTCCTTCCTAGGAACTTGTGCTAGGTTATTGTCGTTCAATCTATGTTGTAGATCTTCCTCCTGTATTTTCATTGCCGTAGATTCTTATTAAACTTCTTGCGTGACAAACCAATCATTTATTCATCTCCAGCTCATCAACATCCTTCATTAAATAATGTTTTTATCCATCCAATGTGATCTATTATAACTCGGTTGTTACTCAGTTAATACTAAACTTCACTTGGTAGACATTCTGCCTTTGTTAACCGATATCAATAACCTTAGGGTTTACCGACTAGGTTCCTTACTCGATGACATAATACTGTATTAAACTTATAGTCAACAACATGTGTAGGATATCAAAACAATCAAAACAACATGATCTCATCATTGTCTAACTCGGTAATAGTTTCCCATTGAATAACTTATATCTCCCCTTTATTATCACATTCTTTCTGTGTCACTTACCAACCTCCTAATACTCATCAACACATACTTCTCAAGATATGGCAACATCATACTGAATCAGAAAATCAATTTCTTGACATCAATGACAAAAGAATATTATTAAGACAGTAATCATCCTTCTTTAGTTATATCAACAATCTCCAACAACCTTCTCAATATCCTTATTGAAATGCCAACAATTTTTTCTCCTTAGTTGAATTCAATTCAAAAATCCTCCACATTAGCAATGCATTTCAAGGGAGTCAAGTCATCAACAAAGGTTGAGCTTCATGCTTCCAAAGTTTCCCTCCATTGGATGCAAATGTGTTTTGACTTATGTGCAAGTAAAGATGTCCTTGGCATATTCTATAATTATGAAAAATTTCAATTGAAATATTGACATGTGTACAATGGTTTGGAGCTTGTTTTGCTCCCTTACTTTCTATGTTCATGTAATGGATTAAGTCATTTTGAATAGAAAAGAAAACATTATAGACTTGTCTCCTAAGTGTACTCTCCTTTTTTATATGAATCAAAGTATCAAGCATATTTTGGTTTGTCATTTAAATTCCTTGTAATTGTGTTAACACATTGTTGTGATCTTGAGAGAATAGTGAGGATCTATAAGTATAATTTTATGGTGAATATTGTAAACACATTTATGTAATGCATAAGTGTTAAAGGTCAAAAATATTTGAGCTAAATTTGTTACACAAATACATTTTTGATTTGCATCTAGGCTCCATTTCCCTAGGATTTAGGCACAAATCTATTTATAAGTTCAAATCAAGTTAAGAAACAATCCAAAATGATAAATCTCTTTTTAATTAATTATTGTTAAGTGTAGGTTAGAATAGGATTTTTTGTCAATTGTGTAAATTCAAAGAAATAACTGTGAGTAGAGCCAATCCATGGTTAAAGTTTATTGCCATGGTTGAAATCCATTAAGAACCATATGCTTAATTACAATATTTGCTAGCATTTGTTTGATATATTCAAATATTATAAAGGGTGATACCCCTTGGTCTAACAGAGCCTAAAGTGCTGGAGATTTTCAATATTTTGATTGTATCTTGTTAGTTGGCCATTGACCTTAGAACCTATTAATAGACATGGCGAATTTTTAAGAGTTCTATGATAATTAGTTGGAAACACCATCACTTCCAATGACCATCGCAAGGTGATCCCGTGAGTTTTTCAAAGAACATAAGAGAAGCACATATATTTTTTGTTCATCAATCTTGATACCAACAGAACCCAGTGGGGCAACTAGGATGTTGAACACATTCATGTGATCTACAATGGATCCTCCTTCCTCCATCCTTAGAGAATACTACTTCTTTCTTAGGAATACCTTATTTAACAAGGATTTTCATTGATAAATATCACCAAGCTTCTTCCAAATCTCAACTACAATCTTCCCTTAATGGACATTCAAGAGCACAAGAGCACAAAATTAGCCAAACAAAGTCTTATCAAAACCATGGCTTTTGATCCATTGTATCCCATACATCTTGTGATGTAGTTTGGGGGTTCAAAAAAGAAACCACAACCCATAGATCTCTATCCACAAGCATGTCCTCCATTTTGAGTTTCTACAACTCAAAATTGCTGCCATTAAACTTCTCCCTTTCTATTTTGCTTGATTTGATTGGCATATAAAAACCGCAACAAGGTTATGGAATCTTCCTTTGCAAAACTCCCACTAAAAATAGGCCAATACAAAAAAATCCTTCAACCCAACAACAATAATAAAGATAGTCAACCACTAATACCAAATGAAAATAATAAAAGTGTAGAATAATGCTTCCAAATGCTAAATCTAACAAGAGGTTGAATGGAAAAAAAATTCTTACAACCCCTTTAAATGTTATAGATTGGATAAACACATACAAATTTAGATTTAAACAAATAAATTCATAACATCAGATTTATGCAAGAAAACCCTTTTGAGAAAAAACTTGCATTCCAAAAGCCAGACTCAATTGTATTATTAGTAACGACCAACAGTTATAATACAATGCAAAAAGTAAATGTTGTTTAGGAGTAGCTACAACAATAGAGAATTCTAGAGCAAATCTAACAATGTAACAATGACTATGAAAATAATCAACCTAGCTCATGAAATAAACTAAGGTATCAACATACATATAGATCTCAACACAAAGATGTAGGCGCTCACGGTTTCCAAAACCATCTTCAAATAAGAGGTAAGTTATGTCATAAACAACATCTCGCTAATACCATGACACACAACACATAACAACTTCCAAAGCAACATTACCTACCCATCCATAAAAGTCACCTTGCCAAATACAATGTAAGTACAACATAGAATCACCATGATCAAGAATAGGCACCTTCCTTACCTTACACCACTTGTACAAAGTGAAATCTACCATAAATACTAGTTTCCAAAAAATAACTCTACATGACTCTTCCATTGAGTCTCAACTTTAGGACTTCCAATGTGGGTGTAAAATAAAATAAATAGTAAATAAATAAATATGTTTGGACTCTAAGGTTGAGACATCTTAATCCAAACATGTGTGAATAATGATAAACAATTGGAGGCCGTGGAAAAAGATTTGTTTGACCCTTAATAAAGGCAAAGTAGTGTGTCATGGATGTAAGGATTTATGCCAAAACTCAATAACAAAAGGGATGTGCTAAGAAATGTATAGGAAAATAAAATAATGTGGAGGTGCGGAATGTCCCAACCTTTGATAGTTTCTCTTGTTGGGGTTCATATTATAATACCTATTTCAATTTAAGTGTTAGCATGTGAACAATTTTCAAGTGTTTTGGGCCTAGTGGTACATAGTGGGTGTTTTTGCATATAGAAGAATCATGTTTGACTTGTCTTTTCTGTTGGCCTATTTCACCTACCTTCACCTACCATTGGTAATGGCTTCCCTTTCTCCAAAAACCAATTTTGAATTTTATTTGTCCCTTTTTCAATCAAGTGTACTTGTTTTGAGTGGGAGATCAATATGGGCCTTAGATTTTGAAGAAACAATGATGTCATTCAAGGGTTTGGATGCCTAATTATATATGTTGCATTTTGGTATCATTTTGATGGTGATTAGTTTTGTGGTGTATCTCTAGATGCTAAGGAATTTGCAACGAAGATGTAAGTTTAGCTCATTTGTGGATACAAATTACAGAGATAAAAGAAGATTGATATTGAAAGTGGATTCAATTGTAAAATGTATCAATGGTATTTTGTGTGCATTAAAGAAGATTTGTACTTGTATACACCTAAAAATGGCTTGAGATAAATTAAATATTTTTAATTAATGCCTATTCCTCTATCACTAAATAAATTATTTAATTTATTTATGTGATTCATGCCATCTTATTCTTATAATGATTAAATATATTAATTTATTTAATTAAAATCCGAAGTCTTCTAAAGTCTCCATTAATTAAATAATTCCAAATTATTTAATTATTCCTGCAAATACAAAAGTCAATTTACTAAAATCCACATCACCACTCCACCTCACTTGCCACCACATCCTTCATGTGGCTAACAAAATTAAATATTTAAATACCTAATTATCCTCAACATCCTTCCCTACTCAAAAGGAAGTGGAGACTTATGTGTCATCCCAGTCCCTATTCATTCCCCACCTTCCCTATTCTCAAGATCTTGGTCTCTACACTTCATCATGGTCAAATATGACTCATGAAAAAAATGTCTCATAAGGCCTATCTTCTCTCTCACATTCCAACAACTTGGAATGTTTCTTCCTTCTCTTCCTCATTATAATTAAGAGACACATGACATGTGGCCTCTCCTCCCATCTTTTCCTCCATTCTGCCAATGTAGGAGGAACATCCTCCTTTCTTTCTCACAACTCAACCAACTCAATCTCAACCCTTCATTACTATAAGACCAATTTTCATCCATTGATATTTTCCACCGAGGATCAGAGCCATAAAGTTTCTATAAAAGGAGATTTTACATCCTCATTTTGGCTAATTAGCAAATATTGAAATCAAGTGCCTTTTATTCTTTCAAGAGATCATTGAAATTATCAAGTGTTCCTTTGTCTTAGTTATCATTATCGTTAGCTTAGTATCATATTATCGTTTGTAGTTCCATCATATTCATAGCTTGTACAATCATTTTGGTTTCATTCTCATATCATCTTCATATCAATTCCATCATCCCTTTGGATCTTTCATTGTAGGAATACTCCACTTTGCATTTCAGTTACCACATAGCTCATTCTCATTGAAGTCATATTAAATTATTTGTGAAAAAATTGAGATAAATTATTGACAACAAGATCTCAAGAGATAGAGCACAATGGAACAACAATAAGGAATGAGTATTTAAGGTATAATTCATATTTTATTGATTTCTTCATAGTTTCATTGGTGTACTTGTGAAAATAAAATTTCTAGTTTATTGTGGTATAATAGTAGGTTCTACATTGTTATATTTCCAAGATTGCATTTTTGGTGCCCAGCGTGGGGCTTTAGCCCTAAATTTAACATAAAATTTGAAGTTTTTGAAGTGTTTTCAGGTGTAACAAGTTGTTTTTGCATATATGTGACCCAGTTCTGTGCATCCATAATAGAGGCATCAAACCCATACAATCGCCTTTTCATCAGTCATTCCATTAAATTCCAAACCTTGTTTCTGCATATCCATTCTATAATCTTACGCATTTGCTTCACCTTTTTGCGCATCCATTCCATAGTTCTACGTATTTGTTTCACTTTTTTTTTGTGCATTTGCATCATTTTCTTGCGCTTATACTCTAAATTTATGTGTTTTTGCTCTTTATTTTTGCACTTATGCTTCATATTTTTGTGCATTTAATCTATTATTTTGTGCATCTATTCGTTGTTCCTATGCTTCTGTGGCAGACTATTTTATCTTTTTTATAGTTTTTTGGCTTCATTGTCATTTAGGTTTTTTTGAACTAATTTTGGACTAATCATTGTTGCACCTGTTTAATGCATGTTGAAGACTAAAAATCTTAGACTACTAATCAGTGGTGTTGCAGGGCTTTCATTTTTCTTTTCTTAGGTCATCATTTTGTATATCATACTTGCATTCTTAAAATAGTAGCACCTAGTTTAAGTAGGGGATAGTAACTCATACATCTTGCATTTTGTTGAAAAGATCACCTAGTCTAAATAGGGGATAGTAATTGAACATTCATTATTTTCATTTTCTTTATCATATTAGAGGTGCATCAATGAATGTTTATCATAACATCACAAAGTCTAATCTAAGAGGTTAATTTATTAGTGTCTTCCATGTTTGTAAGGTGGTAGGTGTATGCTCTCCCCTTGTGAAAACTTGAATGACCGAAACCCAGACCCATCTATTCACTTTTTTATTTAATTCCATTTAAAAGTCCTGCCTCCCAGTGTGCTAAACTTATGAGAGGGAATGACCTAAGCAATATTTTAATCTAATCTGCTATAGAAATAAGGATTACAATGAAAGTCAGTCCGATTGATATTAGCTTTTGTCATACAATTCACTCTGAAAAGAGTTTTTATACTCTAAGTAAGGAAGGCTTGGATGCCCGCAAGGTATTGGTAACCTTGGATTGAGACTAGACACTTTTAGTTAGAGGCCCACTCGACTCACCTCCAAACACTACGATAATTTTCAATGCAAGGTCATAGCAGGTTTTGGCCCCAAGATACTCACCACAAGGCTCCCTTGAGAAGAGATAGATATCCCTAACATCATATAAGCTACTTGTAGCTTTCCAGGGAGAGGGTAATTGGGTTATTGATGCAGGAGCACCGGTCTAGTTCTTACTAGTTGAGTAGTTTTCAGTGGAATTGCTTGAGAGCATGTCATTTCTTCATGTTTGATTGATTAGCATTGTGGTTTTGGGTTTATTCGTGTGTGTTCATGGTCTTTACCGTGGTCGATTTTCATAGCTTTTGTCTTTGTTTCCGGTAAGTTGTGGATTCTAATATTACCCAATTGGTGTGTTCTTACCGGTTAGCCTGGCTGTATGTTGAGTGAAGATGATTTTGGGTTACGGTTGATCTTCGGGACTTGTGGATCATTTGAGGTGTTGCTTTGGGCCTTGGCTGGTATTCCTAGAGGTCTGTGGATTGTTTTTTGATTTGGAGTTTTGTTCTTAGTGATTGAGTCAACATGTTACCGTTGCACATTTCCTAGATTGGTTGGTCTTTGGGCCGACTTTTTTAAGTTGTAATTATTTGTGGGCAGTATATATATGGAAGCTGGTGAATCATTTGGATACAAAATTCACATTAGAGAAGTTAGAAGATTAAAGATAGAGAATTGAGTTTGAGCGAAGATGTAGAACCGACAAGATTTTGGTCCACTAGGACAGAGGCCGAAAGGCTGAGGTCCGGATTATGATAGAACCGGTAGATTGTTACCAAAGGCCAATTTGATATAAGGATAATTTGCGTATCTTGTAATTGCATTGTCAGTATTGTTTGTATCCTGGACTACGATCCAGTATGTGGCATGTATAATTCTTCAGATTGTAATATGATTCATTCACCTTGTTTACTTGTTATGTCTTATGTGTTGTTACTGGTTGTTATTTCTATTGTTTTTGGCACTTTGTTACCAGTTACCGGTATGCTTTGCATGGTTTATGTGTTTATCTGCAAGGTTGGGATGTCCTTCATTGGATCTCCCTGCCTTGATTGTGTCAGTTATCCTTCTAATCCTAGAGGCCCCTATCTATCCTCTCTTGAAATGGAAAAAAAGTGTACATGCCCATTTTAGGTGTGATGACACTTGAGCTGATGGAGATTCCAGGTTGTGGGTTGATGTGTTACAGTGAAGCCTTGACTTTAGGATTATAAAGTGTTTAATGTGTTTTATTTTGTGTCAGACTAGTGAAAACTTGAGATTTATGTGAGCCTTGAACATACACTCATTGTTTAGTTTAGGAAAAATAGTCATTTTGTCTTATTTTCTGTTGTGTATTCTTGTCAGAAAAACATTAAAAAACACCCAAAAACATCAGAAATTTGACCAAAAGCACTAGAAAAATTGATCAAAAACAAACATTTGCATAAAACTACGCATTTGACTCATTATGTTGCGTAGTTGAACAATATTCATGCACATCTGCGCAGTATTTTTACTCATTTGTTCAATATTCCTGCACATTTGTGCTCTTTTTTGCACATGCATTCACTATTTTTGCGCATTTACAACAAAATATAGGAAATCAGGGTTTGAGGAATAACTAGAAACATATTTGGATACCCATTTTTGTAGAGGGTCCATTTAAGGAAACATAGAAACCCAACAGATAAATCTTACATTCATTTCAAAAATTCACACATACATTTCACACTTCACTTCTCAAACATAAACAAACAATAAGGTTTTGCAAAGTGCTTATCATTTCATTAAACAATTTAGTTAGTTCTGACCACTATCAGGATCTATCATCCTTCATCTAGGAGCTACACTATAAAAATCTTGACTAGATTAGTCTCATCTTAGAGAGTTTCGTCATCTCCCTTGACTCACTTTGGATCAATCATAGTTCAAGATTATCACTTTACACCAAAATTAAAAGCAATTTTGATATCTTGCCTTCCAATTTATTTCATCATTCTTCAAACTACATTTCATCCATTCTGCATTCAACTTCACATCATAAAATTGTTAGGGTTTCAAGCAGATCCAAAGCAAATATGAACTAAAAAATTATATGCAGATTTAAATACAAAAGATAAAGAAATAAAACAAGACACAGATAACACAGAGATTTAATGTGGTTCACTAGAATGGGTTACGTCCACCACGCACAACCGTCCAATCTTTCTTATTATCCAGCAAAAATAGTACATCAACCTTACTATGCCTTAAGCATCCCAGCCGCTTATAACATGCGTTTTTAGGGCAACAAACAAAGTTGGCCTTTTTAGGGTTTTATTACAATGTCGGTTTTCATCAATGAAAAATGGCAAAAAAAAAAATTCTCGGAGGCTGCCACCTCCGAACCCCCGCTTTTCTCAGGGGTTGCCGCCCTCGAATCCCTGCCCGGGGCCCAGCCCGGGCCCGAACCCCAGCGAGGATATGTGCTGAGTGTACAGTACTTTGCTGATCAGTCGCCACATTTCAACAATCTCCCACTTGGAGACTGATCGGGCTCCACACCGAACAAACTCCCACTTGGAGACTGATACTACACGACACCAATGTACATGCAACATCTGCTGGATAAAACACTAGGACTTGATTGGTATAAATTCCACAATTATCAATCAAGAAGACTAATAGAAACTGATGAAGAAATCAGCTTCTCCTGTGGAACTACCTTTGTAAACATATCAGTAGGATTCTCACTTGTGTGAATCTTCTCAAGTCGTAACTGACCCTCCTCCAAAATAGTCTGGATGAAGTGGTACTTGAGCTGAATGTGCTTTGTCCTTGAATGAAAAGCAGAGTTCTTCGCAAGATGAATGGCACTGTGGCTATCAGTATACAAAGGGCTATCCTCTTGTGTCTAACCCAATTCCTTCAGAAAACATTGCAACCAAATCATCTCTTTGTTGGCTTCTATAGCAGCAACATACTCAGCTTCAGTGGTTGAAAGTGCAACAACCTTTTGCAGCCTAGAAATCCAACTGACTGCAGTTCCCCCTATAGTAAAAACATACCCTGTAGTACTCCTCCACGAATCAATATCACCCGCCAGATCAGAGTCAACAAATCCACTTAGAGCAGCATTAGATCCTTTGAAACATAATGCCTTCGTAGTAGTTCCTTTCAAATACCGAAGAATCCATTTCACAGCATTCCAATGTTCCATACCCGGATTACTCATAAACCTGCTCACAACTCCAACTGCATGTGCAATATCTGGCCTTGTGCATACCATTGCATACATCAGACTGCCAACAGCTGATGAATACGGGATGTTAGACATTTTATTAACCTCTTCTTGTGCCTTTGGGCACATCTCCTTAGTCAATTTGAAATGACTAGCCAAAGGTGTACTAACTATTTTTGCATCCTGCATGTTAAATCTTTTCAACACCTTCTTTATATACTCACTTTGGGACAAATTCAAGGTTCTATTTTTCCTATCCCGTGTAATCCTCATACCAAGAATTTGCTTAGTTGCACCCAAATCCTTCATAGCAAATGACCTGGCTAATTTATGTTTAAGATCATTTATATGTTGCATGTTAGACCTAGCAACAAGCATGTCATCAACATAAAGCAACAGGATAATATAACTGCCATTATCAAATCTCTTAAAATATACACAATGATCAGAATGACATCTATGATAACCATGTTCAGCCATGAAACTATCAAATTTTAAATACCATTGTTGGGGTGCTTTCTTTAGGCCATACAAACTTTTCTTCAACTTGCACACCAAGTTCTCCTTACCTTTGACCTCATATCCCTATGGTTGCAACATGTAAATTTCCTCCTCCAAATCTCCATGGAGAAAAGTTGTTTTGACATCTAATTGCCACCCGATTTTGATGTCTCACTAAAGAGGGGAAAATGGAACAAGAGGTCAAATGATAAAAAAACACAATGAAATAATCATGAAAACACTAAAACATCAAGAGATCACTTTTACCTTACTATTTTACCTTCTCCTTCAGATTGAGCTTGATGAAGTGGATGGTGAGGATGCGCCCTTGATGGTCCACTTGATGTGTTGCTTGCTTGATTTGGATGTGAAATGCTCTCCAAGTGCTCAACAAGATAGATTGATGGATTGGATTTGGATTGAAAGATTTAGGATGGATGGATTTGATAGAGGATTATGAAAAGAGCAACATGACAATGCATGAGAAGTGGATGCTTTGTGAGGAGAATAGGCTTCAATTTATAGATTGGATGAGACCAATGGAGGGCCAAGATTGATTTTATTATGAAGGGTTGAGATTGATTTGAGATAGAAGGCATGGATCAAGGGTGCCTTGGGAAAATAAACAGGAATATAAAATTCCTTGGGAAAAGGGGGGAGAAATTTGAATTTCAAACATGAGGAATTAAAAATTCCAAAATAAGGATGCATTGAGGGATTCAAAGAAATTTGAATTTCTTTGAGAGGCTCAATGTTGATGTGACATGAGTGGGAAATAAAAATTGAGGGATAATGATAAGCATGATTATGAGAGATTCTAGAAGGATTAACTAGCTTGAGTGGGATTAGGAAAAGTGATTTGTAGGAATCACATGACTAGGTTAATTAATTAGAATTAATTAACTAAGTGGGTTTAGAGGAAATAATTATTGGAGGGGACTTTAGAATAATAGGGGAATAATTAATTTATTTGATAAATTAATTATTGGACAATAGTGATAAGATTAATTAAATTAGATTTAATTGATTCTGAGAGGAATAAGGATAACACAATTGAATTAATTAATTATGTTGATAGGCTTCAATTAATTAAATATTAATTTTAGGTGTCTACATTTTGCCCCTCTTTGATATAGCATCATGAAATGATGTTATATCAAAGAAGAATAAAACATAGTGGAAGAAAAGGATAAGCACTAGTAGCATGATGCCCTAGTCACGAGATGAAGAAAAGGATATGGACTAGTAGCATGATGCCCTAGTCGTGAGATGAAGAAAAGGATAAGAATTAGTAGCATGATGCCCTAGTCATGAGATGAGGAAGAATGATGAGGAGGAAGGATGATGAGGAAGCGGTGGTATGCCCCCTTGAGAGGACATGCAAGTTCGAAGAACATGGGTGTGCTCTCGAAAGGAATTAGAAGAATAAGTGATGAAAGGATGAAGATAATGAAAGAGGGAACTAGGATGGGTTGGAGTGTTGTGAATGAAATGAGACAAAGAAATGATAAATGGAATGGATTTCTTGTTGAGCAAGTATAGAGAGCAAACCTAGATTTGATATTGCCATGGAAAATCTACACCACTGGTTATAATAACCAGGATGATATGAAGATCTAAGGCGTGGACTGATGCTCAATCAAACAGGAATGCCTTGCACACAATCATGCAAGTGTTGATAAACACTAATGCAGGGTTGTCAGTTCATACAAGGAAGACCTTCAAACACACCATGCCATGAAAACTATGCCCCATTATACAGCAGCCAATACATACCAATATATAGGATGATCAAGGAAGTCTTGAGCAAGTATAATCCTAGGACACAAGATGAAAACAAAGTGAAAATATCAAGAATGCAAACAATATGCACATGACCAACTGACATCTCTTGCCAAGAGTAGGAAATGGATTTGGATAAATTGTCGGACTAGGGAAGGATACATCCTGATGGGCAGGTGATGAATAGATTGCTAGATGACAAAAGACAAGTTGGATGCACGAGGTCTACAGATGAGAGGATTTCCACTTGGATTTGATTAGAATATTATGGATGGGTGCTTGGATTAGGCACAAGTCAATGCAAGCTCAGGTAGATGGGGAAAGCTCAATTTGATGGATTGGATAGGATTGGAAAAATGATTAGGTGGGATGAAAAAGGGGGGATGGATGATTGAGTAGGATTGGATTGAGGATGGGATTAATGATTGAATTGGAATTAATGATTGAATTGGAAGAGATGGAGAATATGATTGGATAAGATAGGATTGGATTAGAAATTGGATAGGATGGGGTGGATTGGTGGATAGGATTTGATTGAATGGAACCAATGACAAGGGAGAACCAATGGGTGGGTAAGAGGATGGATGAATGGAAGGAGTGAGTTATTGTTTGGATAGATGGATCAAGTGGATGTATATGGATAGGAAATGGAGGAATAAAGGATGGAGGATAGGGTGATGGAGACCCAAGGACTATGCTGCAAAGGAGTGCAATGCCCCACACTAGAGGTAGTGGAATTAAGGATACATGGATGGTGGATGAAGATGTATGCGTTTGAAGTATAATATGTAATGGATATGGATGGTAGATAATTAAGGCGATTAACGCTTGAATGCTCCAAAGCATGCATGCATGATTCATTATTTTGCCTCTTATATGATTAAAATGAAAGATAGGAATGGAGGATTCATTTTGATAGGATGAGGGATATGAGATGGAGGATATGGATAGGATAGTCAAGATCAAAGATACGAAAGGAGAATGGACTTAGATATGATGCAGATGGATGGGAGGATTGCATGGATGAAGCTTGCCCCCAAGTGTAGAGTGCAATGGGATGAGGGGATTACACATGACGCTTGTTTGCCAAGTTTTCATCATGGTATTTACCCAAGGCACCACAAGAAGTGGTTTTCACCATTGGATGAAATGATTTTTCTTTACTTTTTTCTTTCTTTCTTTTTTTTTATTTTGAATTTTTCTTGATTTTTTTATTTTGAATTTTTAGAATAGTTTGGATGGAGAAGGATAAGGATGAGTGGATATGGAAGATAGTGGATGCATGAAGGAGGAAGGGAGGACTCAAGCATCTAATTCCATAGATGGTATCCCTTAGTATTTCTTTGAACTAGAGGTATGCTCATAGATGTTGGTAACAATAATTGGGGAGATGAAATGGATAGGGGATGGAAGATAAGGATTTGGAAAGGATTGGACTAACAAAATGGGATTGTGAAAAATGGATGGTGGATAATGGATGGGGTTTTGAAAAATTTGTCAAAGATAAACATTGGCACACACCTTGAAGGGTGGTGGAGTAGTGGGGGAGAGTGTTTTGAATTAGATGGGGGATAAAGTGTAAATTTTGGGAAATGATGACCCAAAATAGAAGAAGGGGATGATGGAGTTGGGATGGTGGATTTTGAGACATAAGGACCCAAAATGGATTTTGAAGATGAAGGAGTTTTAGATGGAGGATTGCAGGACTTATGAATGGATAGAGCTTTTGGATTAGCAAGTTTGGATGCCAATTTTGATTTTACTTTGGGATGCATTGCTTCTTTGGGAATCCACATAGTTTTTGATTTTTTTCTTTTGGGGCCTTTGTGGCCTTTTTTATTTTTCTTTCTTTCGGATCACATTTTTCTTTTGAGCATGTCGTTTTGAGGGGACAGGTTGATCTTTTGATTTTTTTGGATTTTGAGCTTTATTCTTTTTTAGATTGGGCATCCAAATTGCTTCCAATAGCAATGGGATGGGTGCATGAGGATGAAGGATTGATGGATTTTATGGATGGGATGGTGGAAAGAGAGTGTTGGGAGGCATCCAAGGATGTGTGCCTTTGTTGATCTTGCTTAGGGATTATTTGAGGTGATGGAGTGGTGGATGGAGGGATGTAAGGACCCAATATGGATGGAAGAGATGGAGGATTGAGCATCGAAACATAGGGGTCCAAAATGGATGGAAGGAATGAAGGGTTTAACTTTGGAACATAGTATCCCAAAATGGATGCAAAAGATGAGGGATAATGGGATTTTGATTTCTATGAGGGAAATTTGGATTTAGGAGGAATAGAGGATGTACCAACATCTTGAGCATTATCTTGAGGACCCTTATTATTTCGGAAACAAGATGCAAGTCCATTTTGAGGGGGATGAGATGTGGAAGGAAGATTAGGATCTTTAGATGGATTGGGATCATGACATGGAGATGAAGGGATACTATGATCGTGACTAGGGAGGGTATCATGAGATGGAGTGGGAGGGGTGATTAGATAATGATATGGAAGAGGATCATGCAATGATAGAGGAATCATATGATGATGAGAGGAAGTGGAGGGGATGGGATCATTAGATGGAGTGGAGGGAGATGCATCATGAGATGGAGAGGTTTCTATGCTAGCATGCTTTGGAACAAGATTTTGGCATGTTTGGAGTTGTGGGGATTGTGTGATGGAGGAAGATATGGAAGCTTCAACTTGGGTGGATGGAGGAATGATGGTATCATGAAGTGTGGAGGATTGGGATTTGTTTTGAGGTGGAGGTGATTGGGGTGGATGGAGGACTTGAGGAGACTTGGCCACTTTGATTTGAGGTGACGATTTTGTCTCCTTTGCTAGCATGTCCTAGATAAGATTATGGATGATGGATTTGGAGGATGTAGACAATATGGATTTTGGAGGATTAGCATTAGATGGAGAATTGGGATTAGATGGAGGATTGGGATTGGATGGAGGATTATGATAATGGATTGGGGAATTAGGATTAATGATTGGAGGACTACGGAGTAAAGGATTTGGATGGGGAGTAGAGGTAATGAATGTGTTGTGAAAGGACGGGGATTGGGATGTAGATGGGGGGGGGAGATGGAGGTATACATATTGGATTAGAGGAGTATGTGGATGAGGGATAATATGGAGATATGGATGGGGAATAAGATGGATTTCCCTTGTCGAAGGTAGAGGAAGGATAAGAGATATGGTATAGATTGGGATTGGGCGTAATGTATTGAGATGGGATGGATGTAGGTATGATATGTGAGCGGGAGATTATGGGATTAACTTGGTAGGCGGGTTCATGAATTTCCATGAGCATCTTCTCATGCCAAGCTTTGAAATTTTGGGTAGTTATGTTGAGAGTGAAGGATTAGATTGGAATTGGATGAATATGTTTTGGAGGGGAAAGATTATGAAGATGAGGATTAGGACTTGGCTTGGAATGATGATGGATTATATTTTATTTTATTTGGATTGGAATTGGTTTGATTGGATTGGTTCTTGGATTAGGACTGGACTTGATTGGATTGGTCCTTGGATTAGGAATTGATTAGACTGGATTGGATTAGATTAGATTAGATTGGATTGGATTTGGATTGGATTGGATTCGATTGGATTGAATTAGGTTGGATTTGATTTGATTTGATTTGATTTGATTGGATTGGATTAGTCCTTGGATTAGGACTTGGATTGGATTTGATTTGGATTTGGATTTGGATTGGATTAGATTAGATTGGATTTGATTTGGATTAAAGGATTGGATTGGTCCTTGGATTAGGACTTGGATTGGATTTGATTTAGATTTGGATTGGATTGGATTGGATTTTTGGAGATTTGATTGGATTAGAGGAAGAATGAATATTAGTTGAGGAAGGATGATTGTTTGAATGGATGAAAGTGGATTGGGGATTGGAGAATTTTTTGGATAGATAGAAATGGATTAATGATTTGATGATGGAATTTGGAAAGAGGGAGGATTGATTGGTTGTGGGGGATGGAATTGGCAAGAGATGTCAAGTAAAGAAAACATAATGGTCAAAAGAAGTTAGACTCAAAAGACACTCATTCTCCTTCACAACATAGCCTATGGTCAGTGGATCCCAATTGGTTTCCTAGCTACGCTTACCCAGAGCAGACACTTAGATGCTTGACCCCACTGGCTCCCCTCCATGACACTCACTTCTCTAGGGCAGCCAAGCATCAATTCCCATGAAAACTCCTCATGACAAACTTTGTGTCTCTACTAAGGGCTGTAAAAATATGGGCAGTTTCGGAGGTCTGACCTCCTGCACCAATGACTAGAAGGTTTTTGGCCACTA
The DNA here is from genome assembly GCF_030272615.1 of Cryptomeria japonica. Classification (NCBI taxonomy): domain Eukaryota; kingdom Viridiplantae; phylum Streptophyta; class Pinopsida; order Cupressales; family Cupressaceae; genus Cryptomeria; species Cryptomeria japonica. The sequence continues at coordinate 799,689,478 of NC_081407.1, read as the reverse complement.
TGCACAAGGTGTTTAGTATGGCTTCCTATTAGGAGCTACCCTTCACAGTTGTGCAAGCGCAATTGAGGCCTATAGCCCAATGAAGCACCAAGAACTTAGTAGTCACGCAAGCGTGATTGAGATCTCTAGGATCATACTAAGCACCTAATATGAGAGTGAACTCTCATATAGCCCCAAACATTGACCCTTTCATCATCAATGGCCTATTTATTATAGTGAGTTAGGAACCCCAGGTCTGGGTGTACTCACTTGGTTCGTTCCTCTCTTACCTTCTCAAAGAGCAAGTTGGGAGGGTAGGCCCGCTAAGGGTAAAACAAACAATAAACTTAGAAAAGACCAAAGGGGTCTAGATTTCTAATTGCCTAGACAGGAAAGAGCATACTCTCCTACCCTTTGACTCTTCAATACAAGATTATTTTTCCCCCTAATTAGATCTAGGTGCCTAAGAAATTGATTAAAATGATACAATGTTTGCTTGTATCTCCTTAGGCAACCTGGAAGAATGATGGATTAGTAGTTTTTGTGATAATCAATCTTGGGCATTCAAAAGAAAAGAAGCTGCAAACACAAGATGATTAGCCCCCAAAATATTGCAAAAATTAGTTTCCTTATGATTTTCTAAGTAGTTTCAAAAAAAAGTTTGATAAAAACTAATTTTATATGCTTAAAATATGGAAATCTAAAGTTAAAAAAGAAAGGGTTGACTTTGCATGTGTTAAAATAATTTTTGAAAATAGATATGAAAAATATAAAGACAACCCATTTTAGATCTCTGACTTCCCTTTCTAACGTATTTAAAAATTTTGCAATCTGACACTCGAGCAAAAAGTTATACCCATTTTACAAAAAACCAATTTTTTAATCTACATGCACACGCTGAACCCGTGGTGCTCGCGTTGTTTTGCAGTTGCTCGCGCTAATTCAGAGGTGCACACACTAAAGACGCTATTTTGTAGTTTTTTATGATTTTTGACTATGCGCATGTGTTTTGGCATGAGCGTAGGCATTGTTTTGCCTGCGCACATGCTATTTGACAGTTTTAAAGACAAAAATCATTTTTTTAACCAAACGTATGCGCTGATTCGTAGTTGGATGCGCTAATTCATGAGCAGACACGCTGATTGACCAAAAAATGTATAAAAGGTGCTAGAAAATTCAAATTTTGAATCATCCACGCTGTTTGACCTGCAAATGCGTTGAACCAGTGAGGCGGACGCCCTGAAGTGCAGACGGACTCGCTGAAATGATAATCTACAATCAAAAAACACTTCAAACTCATAAAAATGTTTAAAATAGGGACGTGGGTCCCACCGGGCATTCTAGAATGAAGAGGGGAAAATAGACCAAGAGGTCAAATGATCAAAAACATAATGAAAGAAGCATGAAAACACTAAAACATCAAGAGATTATTTTTACCTTTCTATTTTATCTTCTCCTTTGGATTAAGCTTGATGAAGTGGATGGTGAGGATGCGCCCTTGATGCTCCACTTGATGTGTTGCTTGCTTGATTTGGATGTGGAATGCTCTCCAAGTGCTCAACAAGATATATTGATGGATTGGATTTGAATTGAAAGATTTAGGAGGGATGGATTTGATAGATGATTATGAAGAGAGAGAGGAGAAAAGAGCAACATGACAATACATGAGAAGTGGATGCTTTGTGAGTAGAATAGGCTTCAATGTATAGATTGGATGAGGCCAATGGAGGGCCAAGATTGATTTGATTATGAAGGGTTGAGATTTATTTTGGATAGAAGGCATGGATCAAGGGTACCTTGGGAAAATAAACAGGAATATAAAATTCCTTGGGAAAAGGGGGGAGAAATTTGAATTTCAAAAATGAAGAATTAAAAATTCCAAAATAAGGATGCATTGAGGGATTCAATGAAATTTGAATTTCTTTGAGAGGCTCAATGTTGATGTGACATGAGTGGGAATTAAAAATTGAGGGATAATGATAAGCATGATTATGAGAGATTCTAGAAAGATTAATTAGCTTGAGTGGGATTAGGAAAAGTGATTTGTAGGAATCACATGACTAGGTTAATTAATTAAAATTAATTAACTAAGTGGCTTTAGAGGAAATAATTATTAGAGGGGACTTTAGAATAATAGGGGAATAATTAATTTATTTGATAAATTAATTATTGGACAATAGTGACAGGATTAATTAAATTAGGTTTAATTGATTCTGAGAGGAATAAGGATAACACAATTAAATTAATTAATTATGTTGATAGGTTTAAATTAATTAAATATTAATTTTAGGTGTCTACACTCACAATTGAAAAGAATAACTGATATTGAAATGAATAAAAACACAAATGAAAATACCATTGAAACCAAAACAAATACAAAGGAGGGTAAGAAGGATAAGAATTCCCTAGATACGTGTGTTCAACAAATATAGGATTTACAACAACAACTTATAAAGTTACAAACTAGATCATCAACAAAACAATATTCACTAGAGGATATATCTCCATACCCTTTTGACAAAAGTTTGGTTATGTTCCCTTTTCCCCCAATTTTGAAATTATAAAATTTGACAAGTATAAAGAGAAAGGTAATCCACATGACCATATTAGAGAATTTTATGTTGCTTGCTCACAATGAGACATATCTAATGCAGCTTTCCAAAGAGTTTGGGAAACCAAGATATAGAATTGTTTTATCATTTACCTCCAGGAATTCAAGCATTCAATGTAATAGTAGACAAGTTTATAACTCATTTCTCCTATAACATTGAACATGAGGTCTGAATGCTAGATCTTTGTAATAAAAGACAAAAGAATGGAGAATCTTTTACTATCTTCTTACAAAGATGGAGATGACTTGCAAGTAAGTTTCCCCATGGCATACCTGAACAATAGAAGATAGAAATGTTTGTCCACAATTTAAACACCAAATTAAGTTATCAATTTCAACTTTAATGTCCCCCTTATTTTAGCAAGGTTATTGAGAAGGGACTAATTATATAAAAAGTGTTGATAGCTAAAGGACAAATTAAAATCTATAGGGATGCTACTAGTTCAAACAATAACAACTACAATGACAAATCTAGGTTTTGGAGTAAAAATAAGAACATTGTGAATGATGGTATTGTAGATTCCCAACATGTAAAACCAAAACAACTCATCTTTAATCTATCAAGTCTGCAAAGCAATGCTAACAATCAAAACAATAATACATCTAAACCAAAAGCTCCTAATGCCCCTCAAAGAAGATTCACACCATTGGGAGAACCACTTGAATCCACTTTAAGGAAACTCATTGTGAATAATCTTATAACACTACCTAAAGCGAGAGATTAGGAACCTAAAGTTAAACCTACATTGTGGAATGATTCTGACTATTGTGAATTTCATAAGAGCTAAGGACACAAAATGAATGTTTGTCAAAGATTGAAAAATAATATTCAAGACTTGATAGATAGGGGAGATATATGAGTTGATGGACATAAATCCAATGAGGAACATGTTGCATTTAAGGATCCACTTCCAAACTATGAAGAGGGAAGCTCCTCAAATTCGGGTAAAAATGGTAGTAATAATGCTAACTACATGAATGCATCATATGATTACACCATTAATCACATATCTAAATATGACTCATATGCAAATGTGATTACAATTAAGAACAAACATGATGTTGGCATATGTGCAGAGCATGATGACATGATGATATTGTATGTTGTCATTGATTTCAATATGCTGAAGTATGAATCAGTATGGTGTAGTAAGCAAACTGACAAGAGAACCGGTATGATGATGTAAACCGATATTTGTGAAAAAGTGAAGCGGTATGTTTGTTCAAGGTGAACTGATATGTTGGAATAAAAACCAGTAAATGGAAGTTTTGTATTAGGTTTTCATGACTACCGGTTGGTAGTCTCAGCTTCAGGGTTTTCAGTTGATGCATTCCATGCTTGTGCGATTCAACCGATGACATCTTGTAATGAGTTAGCATTGTATGAAGACCAGATAAGTGTTGCCACGTCAGCCTTGTGCGTGTGAATAATTTCCTTGAGGATCTTGCATGGAGAGCAATCCTATCTACCTTGGGAATTTGCAAAGTCTCTGTAAATGGTGGAGAGCATGTGATGAGTTATCAGCTTCCTGGAGTGGCAAAGAATGAACGTTAGAGAATGTCTTGAGATCTATTCAAGATTGTTGTATTCGATGCAGTATGATTAATGGTCAGGATTGAACCGACTGTATTGTAAAACCTAAATGTTTAGGGTTTATGCTACCGACCTATCTGTTTCCTATAAGGTCGATGATGCTTTTCATTTTGAATTTGTTGGCAAATGGTATGTGTATACCCTAGTGAGAGATACTTGATTCTTGCCAAACCGGAGAAGTGTGTTGATACCTGTAGAGTGTGATTGCAGAAGAAAAGGATCTTAAGTGGATCTGCCTTGGCATTGAGTGTTGTTACCAGATCATTTTAATACTTGTTGACCTCTAACCACTTCAATAGTTGGAAAATCTCTTAACATGGTAGCTTTAATTAGCTTGCTATAAATCCTTTAACAAGGTGACTCAAAATCATTGAGTTCTTAAAATCCTCTAACAAGGTAACCTTTAACAGGGTTTAACCCTTAACTAGGTATTTTAGCCATCCCTTAACTAGGTGATCCCTAGCAAGATCGGTTCCTAACAAAACCTATTGTAAAGTCTTTAACCAGACTAGGCTCCTAACAGAATGGACTTCAAAAAAGTTCAAAGAACAACTTGTGGGTATTCATCCCCACTGTGGTTTTCCCAGTTGGGTTTCCACATGAAAAAATACGTGTGTTATGTGTGATTCTTTTCATGTGATGCTTTGTTATTTTCTGTCAAGCGGTAAAGCATGTTGAACCAGTAAGTCTTTACATTTTTGTTGATGTACTACTAGTGTATGCATATGGGTGAAGTGGAAATAAGATGTTAGATTGTGTGGAAAGCTAAGAGTTACCGATTTATGTCTTTCACATTCCTACTATGTTTAACTGGCAGTAATCTGGTTTAGATCGGTGTTGTTGCTTGCCAATCAAGTGCAGTGTTTTCAGTCAAACTAGTTCAAGGAAAAGTGTTTTTGTTTGTATTGATTCACCCCCCCCCCTCTCAGTACTGATTTGGTACTAACTGTTCATCATTGATTCATCAATTGGTATTAAAGAATCTTCTAGGTCCTCTGTGTTGTAAGTTTAACTGCTTGAGGTAAAGATCCTACTCTAATGATGAAGAGGGAAGGTCCAAAGTTCAACAGAGACAACTTTAAAATATGGAAGGATAGAATGAAGATATACATCAGAAGCATGGCTGCTCAACACTAGAGCTATGTTGAGAATGCTTATGTTATCCCTACCAGTACTCTCACCGATGATCAAAAGAGAGAAATTCAGGAGAATGGGCAAGTCATGGAAGCCCTAATTAGTAGTTTATCTGACATTGATTTTATTGATGTTCATGATAAAGAGAATCCCAAATAAGTATGGGATGCTCTTGAGAATATCTATGGCGGTGATGAGCATGTGAAACAAGCTAAGGAAGAAAGCCTTAGGGGAAAGTTTGAAGACATGCGGATGGTTGAAGGAGAGACCATTCAATAATATGGAATAAGAATCAAAATTGTTGTTGGAGACATCAAGAGTGCAGGTGGTATAATAGATGATTCCACTATTGTTAGCAAATTCTTGAGATCCTTATTACCGGTCTATGCAATAAGGGTTGCTGCTATTCAAGAATTGAGGTCTATAGACAAGACAAAGGTATCCCTAGACTCCATCATTTCTAAGTTGATAGGTTATGAGCTAAATAATTATGATGGTAGTATTTAGAAGACTGAATCAGCCTTTAGCACATTTGCTGCACCATCTAGAAAAGGCAAAGAAGCTAGTACCAATGGTGAACCAAGACAAAGTAGATAAATAGATGATGAGGAGATCTTGGTGGAATTTGAAGCTCTTCTTTCCAAGAGACTTCCTAAGGGAACCGGTAAATATAGAGGTAAGCTCCCTTTGAAATGCTTTTATTTCAATAGGATAGGACACATTGTTGTAAACTGTCCTAATGGTGATAATGAGGACAAACCGGAAAGGTTCAAGAAGTTCAAAGGAGGAAACTGGAGAAACTATTTTGTAGTAGTTGATGAAGGTGTCACTGATGAGGAATCTGAAGATGAAGATAGTGAAGACATTGTGTTTGTAGCAGTTAAGGAAGATGTGTCAGACAAGAAGGCTCTTATCTCCCGCTTTGATAATTCCAATGAGTGGATTATTGATAGTGGCTATTCTCACCATATGACTGGTGACCGGAGTAAGTTTCTATCTCTCGAAGAGTATGATGGTGGTGTGGTTCATTTTGGTAATGATGCACAATGTATGATAAAAGGCAGAGGGTCCATCTCTCTGAATGGAAAAAGCAGTGTTGACAATGTGTATTAGGTAGAAGGTCTCAGACACAACCTTTTGAGTGTTGCCCAGCTGAATGATAATGGACTCACTATGGAATTCAGAGATGGAGTGTGTAAAATAAAAGGTAAGAGTGGTGAATTGATGGCCACTAGTATGCAGACCAAAGGTAACCTATTTCATCTTAATGCAAATATCAGTACATGTCTAATGGCTAAGTTTGATGATAGTTGGATATGGCATAGGAGACTTTGCCATGTAAACTTTGATAGTATTGTGAAGGCCAGTAAGATCAAGGTAGTTAGAGGATTGCCTATGCTGAGCAAACTAGAGAATCCTTTGTGAAGAGAGTGTCAACTAAGGAAAATGTCTTCCTCAACCTTCAAAGGTAAACCTTTCACTGCAGACAATTTACTTGATCTTGTGCATATTGATTTGTGTGGTCCTATGAAAACTAGGAGTGTGCAGGGAGATAGGTATTTTATGATTCTTACTGATGATTGCTCAAGAATGATGTGGGTCACATTCTTGAAGGACAAGTCTGAAGCTTTTGGAAAGTTCAAAGCTTTCAGAGCACTGGTTGAAAAAGAAAGCAATAAAAGGATCAAGTGCCTGAGAACTGATCAAGGAGGAGAATTCACTTCCAATGAATTCAACAAGTACTATGAAGAGAACGGCATCAAGAGGCAATTGTCTACCCCCGGACTCCACCGTAGAATGGCCTAGCAGAGAGAAACAACTGGACTGTAGTTGAACTAGCCAGAATAATGTTGATCCAAGGAAAAGTTGCTCACACTTTCTGGAGAGAAGCAGTGAGCACTACAGTCTACACAATGAATTGGGTACTCATCAAAAAGGGTAAGGTTAAAACACCTTATGAGTATTGGACCGGTAAGACACCAGTGGTAAGCCACTTTAGAGTGTTTGGTAGCAAATGTTATATCAAAAGGAGTGAACATCAGAGCAAGTTTGATGCTAAATGTGATGAGGGAATATTCCTAGGGTATTCCACAAAGAGAAAAGCTCTCAAATGTTTCAACAATAGGACTCAGAGAATTGTTGAAAGCATCAATATTAGAGTTGATGAAACCTCTGAGAAATCTGAGGAAACCAACAATGAGCAAGTAGGATATGAACCAATAGTAACCTTCTGGGAACTGGTTGCAAAACAACCTAGCACCAATAATAGTGCTCCTACACCGGTAGATGTTGATGCTGATGAAGATGAGGATGAAGAAGAAAAGCAAGAGGAAACAACTAAGATCATTCCTAGGTATGTAAAGCTGAGTCATGATCCAAAGAAGATCATAGGAGACAAGGATGCAGGAATTCTTACAAGAAGAAAGGTCAGAGAAAACTCTTGCATGATATTTGAATTTGAGACTAAAACATTCAGAGAGGCACATAAAGACGAAGATTGGATCAAGGCAATGGAATGGTACATGGTCTCTGGTACCCAGACCTGAGCATAAAAATGTCATAGGCATTAAATGGGTTTTCAGAAATAAGGTGAATGAAGATGGCACAATGGTAAGAAACAAAGCTAGACTGGTGTGCAAAGGATATGCTCAAGAAGAAGGAGAAGACTATGGAGAAACCTTTGCTCCAGTAGCCAGATTGGAAGGAGTTCATATGCTTCTTGCATATGCAGCATTGAAGGGATTCAAAGTATATCAAATGGATGTAAAATATGCATTCCTAAATGGAATACTAGAAGAGGAGGTGTATATAGAGCAACCAGATGGGTGTTCCCTATCAAAAGATAGTGACATGGTGTGTAGGCTACATAAAGCCTTGTATGGACTAAATCAGGCACCTAGAGAATGGTATGAATGCTTGCACTCCCATCTTGTGAAGATTGGATTTGAGATGACAAGATGAGTCATGATTTTGCAGATGAGATGAAAAAGGAATTTGAGATGTCATTTATAGGGGAGATTAAGTTCTTCATTGGACTACAAATTCAACAAATGAAAGATGGAATCTTTATCACTCAGTCCAAGTATGTCAAAGAGGTGTTGAAGACTTTTAGCATGGAAGACAGCAAACCGTTTGGTACACCGATGGTGAACAATTATAAATTATCAAAAGAGGATGACTCAGTGTTGGTAAATGAGAAAGAATACCAATCAATGATTGGTAAATTGCACTATGTAGTACATAGCAGACTGGACATTGCACATGCAGTAGGCATTACTGCACGGTTCCAGAAAAGCCCAAGAGAATCCCACTTGGTAGTAGTCAAGTAGATTCTGAGATATCTGAAGGGAACTATTGACTATGGATTATGGTATCCATACAGTAATGATTTCAACCAGATGACCGGAAGAGAACAACCGGTGGTGCATTCTTTCTTGGTGGTAAACTAGTCTCATGGATGAGTAAGAAGCAGAGTTGTATCTCTTAGTCTACAGCAAAAGCAGAGTATGTTGCAGCATTTATGAACTGCACCCAGATAATCTGGATGAAGCATGTATTAAATGGCTTCAAAGTTCTTGTATCTGAACCGATAAGTATATTTTTGACAACACAAGTGCGATTAACATCTCCAAGAATCCAGTTTTACACACTAGAACCAAGCACTTCAAGCTCAATTATAATTTCTTTAGGGAAAAGGTTCAGAACAAAGAGATTGTATTTGAACATGTTTCCAGTAAGGAGCAGTTAGCAGACATATTCACCAAACCTCTACCAAAGGCTACCTTTACCTATTTGAGAGGTGAATTAGGGATGTTGCCCCTTCAAGAGGTGAACTAAAGGTGTGTGCTCCACATCAATCAGATCTTACATTGATATATCTTTTTCAGGATTGATGTGTTGAAGGATGCTACTCCTTAGGGGGAGCAGCATAGTGGAACATAGATGTTCTTGCCTCCACTTTGGCATTGTTGTCAAAGGGGGAGAAGATGTGAAGTGGAGAAGATATTTGCAATATTGGGGAGAAGATGTGAAGCAGAAGCAGTAAGATATCTTTTTATATTGCCATCAATGCCAAAGGGGGAGATTGTTGGCATATGTGCAGAGCATGATGACATGATGATATTGTATGTTGTCATTGATGTCAATATGCTGAAGTATGAACTGATATGGTATAGTAAGCAAACTAGCAAGAGAACCAGTATGATGATGTAAACCAGTATTTGTGAAAAAGTGAAGCGGTATGTTTGTTCAAGGTGAACCGGTATGTTGGAATAAGAACCTGTAAATGGAAGTTTTGTATTGGGGTTTCATGACTACCAGTTGGTAGTCTCAGCTTCAGGGTTTCCGATTGAGGCATTCCAAGCTTGTGTGATTCAACTGATGACATCTTGTGATGAGTTAGCATTGTATGAAGACAAGATAAGTGTTGCCACATCATCCTTATGCATGTGAAGAATTTCCTTGAGAATCTTGCATGGAGAGTGATCCTATCTACCTCGGGAATGTGCAAAGTCTCTGTAAATGGTGGAGAGTGCGTGATGAGTTATTAGCTTCCTGGAGTGACAAAGAATGAACGTTGGAGAATGTCTTGAGATCTGTTCAAGACTGTTGTATTCGATGCAGTGTGATTAACGGTCAAGATTGAACCAACTGGATTGTAAAACCTAAATGTTTAGGGTTTAGGGTTTATGCTACCGACCTATCTGTTTCCTATAAGTTTGATGATGTTTTTCATTTTGAAGTTGTTGGCAAATGGTATGTGTGTCTCGCAGTGAGCGATACTTGATTCTTGCCAGATTGGAGAAGTGTGTTGATACCTGCAGAGTGTGATTGTAGAAGAAAAGGAGCTTAAGTGGATCTGCCTTGGCATTGAGTATTGTTACTAGATCATTGTAATACCTGTTGACCTCTAACCACTTCAATAGTTGGAAAATCCCTTAATAGGGTAGCTTTAATCAGCTTGCTATAAATCCTTTAACAGGGTGACTCAAAATCATTGAGTTCTTAAAATACTCTAACAAGGTAACCTTTAACAAGGTTTAACCCTTAACTGGGTATTTTAGCCATCCCTTAACCGAGTGATCCCTAGCAAGACCGGTTCCTAACAGAACCTATTGTAAAGTCTTTAACTGGACTAGGCTCCTAATAGAGCGGACCTCAAAAGGGTTCAAAGAACAGCTTGTGGGTATTCATCCCTACCATGGTTTTTCCTAGTTGGGTTTCCACATGAAAAAATGTGTGTGTTATGTGTGATGCTTTGTTATTTTCTGTCAAGCGGTAAAACATGTTGAACCAGTAAGTCTTTACATTTCTGTTGATGTGCTACTAGTGTATGCATATGGGTAAAGTGGAAATAAGAAGTTAGATTGTGTGGAAAGATAAGAGTTACCGGTTTATGTCTTTTACATTCCTACTATGTTTAACTGACAGTAATATGGTTTAGACCGGTGTTATTGCTTGTCAATCAAGTGCAGTGTTTTCAGTCAAACCAGTTCAAGGAAAAGTGTTTTTGTTTGTACTGATTTACCCCCCCCCTTCTCAGTACCGGTTTGGTACTAACTGTTAATCATTGATTCATCACATGAATGTAATGTTACTGCTCATTGAGGAAAGGTTACCCTTCATGGGCACCACCTAAACCATCTTCTATATCAAGTCAATACAATTTCCTAGATCAACTCAAGAAGACACCAACCCATATAACCATTTTAGAGCTTTTGCATCTTTCACCATCTCACAAAATCATCTTAGAAAAAATCTCTACAAGAAACTATCGTACCCCCAAATCTTGATCAATAAAAGTTTCAAGCCATGGAGGGACATCTCACTATGAGAATTTGCCAATATCTAGAGTCCAATTGACAACACAAACAAGAGAGAATAAATATGTGACAAGAACAAACTGTATTCTCATCAATATGAAAAATACCTCAACCAACTTAGTTGAATGAAACTGAATTGTTACATACAATGTACATAAATCTTCTTATAAAGGCAAGGCCATATGGATATGTGAGCACACAATCATGAAATGTGGCTCAATTAGAAACAAGGGTAGGTGAGTGATGCAGGAGCATCCTTGGTTCTTGGCAATCTTGCATCAACTAAAAAGATTTTCCTTTAGTTTGTTTCATGTTTTGCAGTTTTAGTTTTTCTTTTAGCATTTCTTTTTATTTTCTCACCGGATGTTGTGCAGCTTGGTTCGTGGACATTTTCATCAATTCTATCCTTGGTCCACGAGACATTTGGATCTTTTTCTAGCAAGTTATCACTTCCAGAATATGGGACAGTTTTTCTTTCCTGTGTACCAGAACCACTTGGACCTATTTGCTATTGTTGATACTTGCAATTTTTTCTCGTTACTTGCAGAGCCTGATTTTGTTGTTACCAACGTTCCTTGGCCTGTAGCCGACCTTCCCTTAGGTCTACACCTCATTCTTTAGATTTTTTGGAGGAATATCTTTGGTAGAGATCGACCTTGTTGTTTTACACGTTTCATGTTGTTCATCGGTATTTGTATCATCTTGGGCCGACATGAATCATCCTTGATCATATAAATCAATGTAATTAAGCATTTGGACATTAGCTTTTAGAACATAGAAGATAGATCTGAAGATTAGGAGTTTCGAAGTTGGCTCGCATTCTTGCTTGAGCTGAATGATGCATAACATGCATGTTTTGTACTCAGGCCTATGAGACGAATCTGTGAGCCCAAACGTTATCGACAGTTTGTAATTGAATTCTATGATCTATTAAAGATTGATTCTACATTGCCTCCATCGCATTATGTTGTTTGTGTTGTATTGTATCTACCGCATGGTCCAAATTGTTCTCCTTAAGGACCTTCCTAACCATGATTGAACCAAGTGGTATCAGAGCAAGATTTCGTTATGGATATTGCGGAAATCTATAAGATTTTTGTTGTGGGGTGGCTGAATTAAGCATCTGACGCGCAGCTGCAGAGTACTTGCATGAACATGGTGGGAAGAAATGCTACAGGTGGTGGAGCACATTGAAATGCAAATCCTTTTGTGATGGAAATGTTCAGAGGAATTGCATCCCAAATAGAAGTTGTTGAAATGGCCCAAAGACGAGGTCAACATATTGAAGATGTGAGCGATAATGAAGGAGAAGTTGAGGTGGGAGAAGCCACTAATACATTTGGACTAGATTTCCAACTAAGGTTTCCGACGGAGAAGGTATATTATGGCCAAATTTGATTTTTTTTGAAAAAATGCCTGTGTTCGTCATAATTCTGATGGAAATTTCCCATTTGGTTTTGACGAAGAAGGCATTAGCAATGAGAATTTTCTTTTTTTCAAAAAAGTGCTCGAGTTCATCGTAATGCCAATGACAAGGGCCATTACTTAAAAAAAAAGAAGAGGGAAATTCATTTGTGAACATTGCAATCCCACATAGGCGTCCATGGTGACTTCAATCCCCAAGAACATCAAACCCACATCAAAGGCATTTATGGCATTGCTTGCAATCCCACGCAGGAGGTAGATTCAAATTGCCCTAGTTTTTAATTTCATGTTGCAAAAAACATACATCTCTTTGCGGCATCGTATCAAAAAATTCACGAGCCTTGTCCATGTTTCCACATTTTGCATTCATGTCAAGCAGGGCATTTGCAAGTACAACACCTAATAAAATTCCTCTATCCGTTATGCTTTGATGGATGTCCATACCCTGGTACAAAGCTCCCATTTTTGCATAGGCAGGGAGGATGATGCCAAAGGTTGTGGAATTTGGCTTTATGCCTTTCAATTTCATTTTCTTGAAAGTGTCTAAAGCCTTTTCAACAAATCCATTTTGTGCATATCCAGCAATCATTGCAGTCCACGAGACAACATTTCTTTCAAGCATTCTATCAAACAATTCACGTGCCTTGTCTATGCTTCCACATTTTGCATACATGTCTATCAGGGTAGTTGCAACTACAACATCTGACAAAATTCCTCTATCCTTTATGCGATGAATGTCCATACCCTGTTCCAAATCTCCCATTTTGGCACAGGTAGGGAGGATAGTAGCAATGGTCATGGAATTTGGCTTTACACCTGCCGATTGCATTTGCTTGAAATTTTCTAAAGCCTTCTCAACAAATCCATTTTGTCCATATCCAACAATCATTGTAGTCCAAGAAACCACATTTCTTTGAGGCAATCTGTCAAACAGTTCTCATGCCTTGTTTATGCTTCCACATTTTGCATACATGCTAACAAAGCAGTTGCAACTACATCTGACAAAATTCCTCTATCTTTTATGCTTAGATGGATGTCCATACCCTATTCCAAAGCTCCCATTTTGGCATAGGCTGGGAGTACGCTAGCAAATGTAACTAAAGAAATGCAATGATTAGCTCCAAAGACATCAAACCACTACTAACAAAATTGAGAGTCTAAAATATGATAGGGAATAGTGTGAGCTGTCCTGAAATTAAATATTTTATTTTCAATTTCAACTAAAACATAATTACTCAGCCATTTAATGTTATTAATAAGTGTTTAATTTATGAAAGAGATAAATGGTTGGCCACAAGTACACGAGTTACTAAATGCACACAAATAAGTGAATTTGATATTCAAAACTATCTACAATGAATTCAATTCTTGTCCATTAGTCATTTATGTTTGCAATAAGCATATTTCTTTGTTTTTCTTAATCTTTATTCATAGTTATGTGCATATTTCACATTCTATAATTTGGATATCAATTGCTATGGCTGAACACTAGCATGATGTTTGTGTTGTGGTATAGATGCGTGGAAACATAATTATGGGATTGTTATATTATATAGATCATAAATCTAGATATCGCATATTAGTTCTAGCTCTTCTTGGATTGAGTCTAAAGTTGACATACAGTCATAAAGCCATTATTAGAAGATCTATCCATTTCTAGTAAAGACAATTGAGAAAGTCATTTTGATATTGAGAGTTTCTTATCTATTTACCTATTGATCATTATTAAGCCATAATATTTAGGTCTATTTATCTCTCTTGCAAAACCTTTGTAAGTGTCCTAGATTGTCCCTACTACTCACTCTTCAATAAAATAGTCCAGTTCTAAAGATTTGTTGCACAAGATGGTGTTAAATGTATCAAGGCTAGCATGGAAGGCATGTTCAAGCTTCTACTTGTACAACTTACAACAAATGATTTGTTGATAGAAGAAATTCTTTAAATAGGGATAAAATCGAAAGACGAGTAAGTGCATACAAACCTCCTCAGTTGAAAGTAAAATCTGTGTATATAAAGAGTACATTGAATCCCAATCCATAAACACAATAGAGATATCGATGGAGACTTAATTGGATGTAGCATGTCGCACCAAAGTTGTTAGAGTATGCTAAGATAGTACATAAAGTTTCCTAAAGCCACATTAGTATTTTACCTAGATCATTATCTACCAAAACTAACTATAGTAATCCATTTGAGGATTCATTTCATGGTACTAGATCTTCATTTAGTTCCACTTTTTGTTGGAGAAAAGAATAGTTATTTCTTGAGCTAGATGAATATCCCATCAACAAAGGACAAGACCCTTTCTATAATATAACAAATTCTACTCAAACAAAAGATCATGGGGGTTTCACTAGAGATATTGAATAAGAGATAGACTTCTATTGCTGCATTAAAAGCATTGGCATGTTCTTCATTTATTGATGTAAACTCTTTGCGATGCCACCACAACCAACAAAGGTGTAAAAAGTTGTTTGCAATGCATGGATTTTAGGATTGTCCTTTGAGAAAATAGAATTAAAGTATGGAAGTAGGATCTTCCAGCTCCTGAGGGAATCTTGATGAAAAATAACTGTAAAATATTTGGGCAAGCTTATATGCAAAAACTCATGCTTCCTGATGGGTTTATGTATAGAAATAAGCACGAATTAAGTGGTAAAGGGGCTTCTAGAAACAAGAGGGACAGAGAGGTAGTGGAAGTGAAAACTTCTAGTGTTGTGTCTGCTCCATCTCAGAATGGGAATGGTGAAGGTGTTGTAAGAGGAGTTGAGAAGGGTGTTGGAAGAAGCGGGGGTGTTTACATTCCCCCATTTAAGCTGGCTCAAATGATGAAATATGTGGAAGACAAGAGCAGTGTGGAATACCAGCGCATGACATGGGATGCCCTTCGGAAGAGTATCAATGGGTTAGTAAACAAGGTAAATGCATCTGTGTAAGGGAAAAAAGTGAGACTAGGCTAACATGCACTAATCCTACCTTTTGACACACATTGTGGAATATGAAAGAGCCTAAAGGTATCACACAATTGGCTACTTCTTTTTGTGGAAGAGAGAGCCACGGGCTACCTATTAGGGTTTCTATTCCTTTGTTGTAATTGAAAGATAAAATGATGCAAGTTCAATTCCTAACCCCAAAGCGCAAGTATGAACTAATAACAAGATTGCAGAATTGAGTTCAAACAATGGAAAGCTATAAACACAAAGACAAGACAAGAATGCAGATGCGTACCTAGAGTTAAAATCTAAGTGAAAATGTTCGAGATGGGGGCACGGGTGCCACTTTCCTGATTCTGCCCCTGAAACTGCTCCTGAAACTGTTGTTTTACAACCTGAAAAGCTATCAGAAATGCTGAAACTTGTTATCTGACTGGGGGACCAGGGCGCCCAGCACCACTATCCCAGGGACCAGGGCACCCAGCGCCCCTATCCTGGCAGGACTAGGGCACCCCATGCCCCTGTCCTAGCTTTCTGGGTTGGAATTTGGTGTGAAGTTCTGTCTCGGTCCGCCTCCATCGGATTTGCAACTTGCGGCGTCGTTCGAATCCCGAAATCTACACTTATATCTAAAAAGGTGTGGTGGGCGGCTATATAGGGTTTTGCCTTAGTCAAACCCCCGCTTTGGTGATTTCCACCTCCACGAATAGCCAAGTTGTATTGTAAAAGTAATGTGTGTGCAGACCTTGTGTGTGTGCAAGATCCTAAATGCAAGTAAGCAAACTAGAGCAACCTAGAAAGCAAACCCTAATTGCTTGTAAATGATAATGTAAATGCTCCAAATCAAGATGCAAAGTGATCTAAAGCATGAATACAAATGATATAATGAGGCTTATGCAAAGACATGAAAACAACATGAAATCATACCCAACCCCAAGGGAGGGGTACAAGCCAATCTTCAGTCGGCGATCCCTTATTACTCTTCAATGCCTTCAAAGCCCTAAATGGATGAATGAAATTGATGAATGCTTGATGGATGGATGTTGAATGTTATTGAAGTCTTCAAAGATCTGCTCTTTCACTGCCTAGAAGGTCCTTGAAACCAAAAATTTCGATCCTTTCAAATGAAGAAAGAGAGCTCTTATATATGAAACCCTAGGTCTTAATTTCAACTTTTGGCCGACCTAGAGATTGAATCTCCCACCAATTTCTTGGGGTTAAGCTTTATTTTATGATTGGATCGCGCTCCTAAAATTTTGGGAAAAATGTCCGGGACTGTGTGCACTCCGGGCGCCATGGTCCCGACAACTTTTCACCAAATTTTCAGGGCCGTTGGATATGATGATTTTAGAGAGAATCCCGAAGTTACAAGTGATTTCGAGATGTTTTGACCCCTGAAATCAAGCCCCCAAGTTCAAAATAGGACCTAATTAGGGTTTTTGATTAAATGATGTATTGGAGGAATAAAATGAAAAGGGCACACTTTAATGAAAGGGCCCAACTTTATGATGTGGAAGATGATGAAATAGAACCTTAGACCTAATTAATTTAATTAATTAAGTGCTAAAGGGAAAATGCGATGCAAAGTGCAAGATGCACCAAGGCGGGAGCTAAACCAAGTGTGAAATTGTACCCCTTTAGCAAGTGCGTACAATTCTCGACGCTACAACATCTAACATCAAGAACATCATTCTAGAGTTGTTTGAAGAGAATCTCATATGTGGGAGGGGTCTATTTTGTAGGTCTTGTATGAAATCCCAAATGGCATCCCCTAGTTTTACAGATGTTTTTGCTGCATTGGTTGTTGTGGTAAATACAAAATTTCTTGAAGTTAGCAATCTGCTTTTGCAAAGAATTATTTTGCAGCTTAAGAGGGCATACAAATGCAATGACAAGCACATGTTGATAGTAGCAGCCAAATTCATAGCTCATTTAGTGAATCAACAAGTTGCACATGAGATCATTGCCTTGGAACTTCTCACCCTTCTACTAGAGAACCCCACAGATGATAGTGTAGAGGTTGTTGTTGGGTTCGTGAAAGAATGTGGTTCTTTGTTGCAAGACCTTTCACCCAAAGCTCTCTATGGGATTTTTGAAAGATTTAGAGGTATTCTCCATGAGGGGGAAATTGACAAACGAGTACAGTTTTTAATCAAAAACCTTTTTGCATTTCGCAAAGCTAAGTTCGAGGGTCATCTAGTTGTGCATCCAGATCAGTTAACACATGAAGTTGTCCTAGAAGATGAACTTGATCAAGAAGCTAGTTTGGATGTTTTCAAGCTAGATCCTGATTTCTTAGAGCATGAGGCAACCTATGAAAAACTGAAGAAAGATATCCTTGGAGATGCTTCTTCAGATGAAGCAGAGGGGAGAATGATTCAGGTGATGATTCAGATGATCATGATGATGAAGAAGAAGAGGAAGGTGAGGAAGCACTGAGAATACAGGATGAGACAGAGACAAACTTGGTCAATTTAAGACGTACAATTTATTTGACAATCATGTCAAGTGTTGAATTTGAGGAAGTTGGTCATAAGCTACTAAAGATCAAGCTTGAACTTGGTTAAGAGAGAACATACCTTCATTATTATGGTCTTCTTGGGCAAAGATTTTGTATGATCAATAAAATTTATGAGGAATTTTTTGATAAGTGTTTTGTACAATAGTATTCTATGATACACAGACTGGAAACAAATAAACTATGTAATGTTGCAAAGATTTTTGCCCACTTACTTGGCACAGATGCTCTTCCATGGCATTGTCTTTCTTATATACGCGAGACAGAGGAAGATTCTACTTCCTCTTCCTGTATTTTTATAAAGATTCTCTTGCAGGAGCTGGCAGAGCAACTTGGTATATTGTTGCTTGATGAAAGGTTGAACGATCCAATAGTGCAGAAGTCTTTTGATTCAATTTCTCCAAAGGACAATCCCAAAAATTCACGGTTTGCTATCAATTTCTTTACTTCTATTGGTCTTGGTGGTATCACTAAGAGTTTACGTGAGCATTTGAAGAATATGCCAAGGCTTGTAATACAGCAGCAAAAGTCTATTCCTGAGTCAAATGAATCTACCTCTAATGATGATTCTTCTAGTTCATCAGGTTCGTTAGATTTTGATACATCAGACTCAGATTCTGAGAGTGAAACTGACAGTGAGAGCAGTAAGGAGTCACCAAGAAAGAAAAATAATTCAAAGCATGACAATGAGTATGAAAAAATAAGAAGAAAGAAAAGGGCGAGGGCATCTGACTCAGAGAATGGAAGTGACAGTGAAAAAATTAGAAGGAAAAAGAAAAGGACTTAAAAATCTTTCTAGTCAGTTATTCAAGGCTCCAGTAGACATCGTTTTCCTAGACCGTGACAAAAAAAAGAATCACTCCCAAGTGCTTTGGTTTTATAATAGATGATTATAAGATGCTACAATGTTGTCTTATGTATTTTAATAGAAATGGGTTTTAGAGTTCTGTCCTTGATAGGTAATGGATAAACAGTGTTAGGAGGAGAAAATATTGAAGGCCAAGTGCAGATAGTGATAATACTAGATCAATGAATCCTGTTATTTATTGAGTATTTCTTGTTTTCCATGTTGTGTGATGTACCATAAGAAAACTAGAAATCTAAATTCAATAAGATGCTTTGTTCAATGATGATAATTTCTATTTTCTTGCTTGTGAAGAAAGACCATGTCAAACAATATCAACAAACAACAAAATAAGGAGACAACTGCTAGATTGTGGTCTAACTTGAAAAGAAAAGGTGATGGAAAATGTTATTGTCTATGCAAAATTTGGAAGACATGATGATGAGATCATGATCATGGTTTATTTATGTTTATCAATTTTATATAGCTCGAGAACCCCGGAGCACATGGTATGGATCAACACAACCCTGAGAATATGGTTTTTGAAGTGGACGAACATGGAGGTGTGAATATCAAAGCTAAAGATAATGATCCCATTGAAGATGAAGATCATGAGCCAGAAAACACAATTGAAGATGATGGTACAAATACATTGATCCATGACTCATTTAGTACTCGCGCATCTGATCATGATGATGAAGATGACCTTGATGTTGTTCATGATGTCCCTCTACTTGAGAAGGCATCTGAGGCCCTTTACGAAAGCTTGCAAGCAACTCTTCTCTCCGTTGTATTGTTGTTGGTGAACTTGAAGGCTATGAATGGTTTATCCAACATAACAATGTCACGTATGTTAAGGTATGTCATATATGTCATAATAAATAGTGAATCATGTTATACCATTAATATTCTTTATTATAACAAAATATATTTTTTTGCTGTAGATTGATAGGTGAGTTTTTGTTACCACCATCAAATATTCTACCTCGCTCATACCGAGAATTATCTGTCGTTATGAAAGATATTGGAATGGAGTATCAAGAAATAGATGCTTGTCCCAATGATCATATTATATATCACAAACAACATGAATTTCGAATTGAATGCCCTGAATGTCATATCAATAGATATTGAACAGATCAAATAACAAAAAGGGTTCCTCACAATGTTCTTTGCTATATTCCCATTATTCCACTTATGCAATGATTATTCAAGTGCACTAGCTTGGCACAATTTATGGATTAACATGCACGCAATAGAAGTCGAGATGACATTATTAGAATGCCTACGGATGGTTCAACATTTATGGACATAGAGGAAAAGTGGCCACACTTTAAAGAAGAACCTCATAATCTCAAGCTTTCATTGGCAGCGGATGGTGTCAATCCATTTGGAGAGATGAAATCTGTTTACTTAGTGTGGCCTATTTTTGTTATCAACAATAACATTCCTCCATGGATGTCAATAAAGAGGGAGCACATAATGTTGGCAATGATTGTTCCAGTTATTTTATCATTTAAATATAGTCATCTAAATTTAATTATAAATATTGCAGTAAAATGGTCATAATAATTATGTAATGTTTTTGTTCATTCGATTAGGTAAGTACCAAGTTAAAGATATGAATGTATATATCGAGCCTTTTATCGATAAGTTGTTGGAGTTATGGAATGGTGTCACTATGTATGACGTCTCTACACCAATAGGACAAAGACAATTTCAATTCCATGCAATGCTTCTATGGACAATACACGATGCCTTGGGGCTAACACATTTTTGTGGTATGTTATAGTGTTTAAGTTGTGCATGAACATTATAATTTAAAAAATTATCATATTTAATCCAATTATACATTATCTTGTAGGTCTTCAAACAAAGGGAAAATTTGCATGTCTTGTTTGTGGTCCAAAGATGAAATCTCATCATTCAAAAAGTTTAGGAAAGCAAGTGTTTCATGAGTATAGGCACTTTCTCCACAAAAATCATAAGTATCGAAATACTGAAAAACATCTTTTCAATGGGAAAGAAGAGAATACATCAAAGCCACGAAGAATGACACCTCACTTGTGGAAGTTGGAATATAATAGAATTAATCGTCATGGTAATGTCATTCCATCTATTGGTTTGTCATAAAACATCTTTTCTATTTTGTTTTGTTTACTGATGATGTGATTGATGATCATGAAGGTCGTGAAGGCATAAATGACCACCTTCCTAAGGGAATAAAAAGTTATCCCCAACAATTTAGTAGGTTTCCCTACTACGAGCAGTTACAAATTGTTCATTTGTTTGATAGTATGCATATTGGAAAGAATATAACAGAGACAGTATGGAAAATATTGAATGGAAGGTGTGACAAAGAAAAAATTGTCAAAATATGTAGTGACATTCATGATTCCAATCATGCAATGATAAATGTCATTCAATCAAATAGCCATGGAGACCAGATTAATGTAAGTGAGCTTCCTTGGTTATTAACGGACCAGCAAAGCAATGCTATAAAAGAAGTCATACAAAAAATTTGATTTCCCACAGGATTTGCTACGAACATAAATAATCTCATATCAAAGAAAAGTGAATTTGGGTCAGGGATGAAAACGCATGATTGGCATACCTTCATTAAGGTAATTCATGTTCTTGTGTTTGTAGTATGTATTTAAGTACTGCGCGTACGTGTACTTTTCATTATGTTATAAAAAAATGAAAAGATAATTTTATAATTGTTGCAATACATTCTACCTCTATCTCTCCCAGACAACTTTGACAATAATGCCAAGTAAGTCATATATGATGTTGGAAAATACATGTGGAGAGTAGTGATATTTGTTTAGTTCGTTATATAGATATTATATTTGCGATTTTTTTTACTTCTTATGTAATATATTTTTTTGCGTCTTGAATACCTTATAAGTGGTTGTCATGTAAAGAAATCCATAAAGACGATATAAAATATTGGAAGAGAAAAATTCCTCATTTAATGTGTGAAATGCAAAAGTGTCTACCTCCAACTTTTTTCAATGCACAAGAACACTACCTCATACACCAAGTTGAGGAGATTGAATTGTGTGGACCTGTACACGCTAGGTCAATGTGGATGGTTGAGAGGCACTTGAAATTTTTGAAGGCTTTGGTTTGACAAAGAGCACATCCTGAGAGTTCTATGGTGGAGGGATATATGGTATACCAGACTATGGTGTACATTTCTGAATATCTTCCTAAGTTTGCAGCAAAGATCCACGTGGATCGCATTTGGGGTCCCAACACCATTAACAAATTCGAAGGTGAGTACTTGATGGGGAAAGGTAGATTGAGGAAAGTGAGAGGTAATTATAAGATGTTATTGTAGTTAATTAATTCTTAATCTTCAAAATAAATCGATTGTAAGACGTCTATTTATTTTTTGTACAGTTGGTCGAGAGTGGGATGCACTACATTTGTATATTGCAAACAATCTTGATTGGATGATGGTATGGATTGAACATTGTCAACATTCTGGATGCATGTTAACATGGGAAGGTGTGGCTTCATTGGTTAAAGAAGCACATCGTAAAGGAAATTCCAATGTTATGCAAAGGGAAATTGATTTAGCATATGGTTTAAGAGATAAACAGGTACGTATAAATTTATTAATCACCCATATGTTTATCAACTCACAATGTAATAAATTTTACATGTTTGACATATCGCAGGTCAAACACCACAACGCTATGTGCTGCAATGGTCATAAATTTTGCATAAAAAAGTTGGATGACACGAAGAAAACTTGTGATTCTAGCATCACTGCAGTCTTTGAGGTGACAAATATTTCATCGAGAAATGACATTCATCCTCAACAGTCTCAAAATCAATACTATGGCATTTTGGATGATGATGATGACTATGATGATGATGATGGCGATGATGACCTTGATGTTCATGATGATGAAGAATGAAATGTATGAGGTATGCGATTAGTATATTATCTATTTAATATTGACTTCTTGATAGAATTTTTTTACATAATTAATTCATTATGTTTTGAATTCTAATGCCATTACATAATTAATTCATGATGCACCTTTTAATATGGAGATGGAGATAGGGAGAGTGACTATTTATGTGACAATTTTTAAACTGTGTTTATTTATGGAAATTGGATTGTTTATTAGCTATGTGATGGATGTTGATTTAAAATACATATGTGATGGATCACATGTTTATGATGATGCATGTGACATTTTTTGAACTTTGTGTTTATTTATAGAACGTGGATTTTTTATTACCTATGTGATGGATGGTGATTTATGATACATATGTGATGGATTACATGTTTATGATGACACATGATATGTGATGCTAATTGTGATGCTCAATTACATATATGATGACACATCATGTGATGCTTCTGATGCTTATGATATGTATGTATTTATTGTTTATCAACTTACAAATGTAGTAATGCTTATGATGCTCAATTGATGGTGTTGATTTCAGGTATAGTCCCTGTGTGATGCTGTCACCCTTGGTGGGAACAGGTCGTTGACTACAGACATCGTCAACCATTTAGTTGAGGATCCTGCATAGTCTACATAAAGTAAAGGTAAGGAATTAAAAACTTTACAATGATTTTGATGACAACATCTTTTTATTATTTAATACTCTTTTTGTCTACAAATTTCATGTTGTTCATGTTGTGTACTATGTAATTTCGCTAACGTTTTTTTATATTTTTTCTTTGTCATAGGCTGACATGGATCCATCACATATCGCAAACAAAGATGTAGCTCGCAACACTTCTATCGAGCAGGTAAACCTCATTGTAATTGTACAAATTAGATAGAAGCAAATTGTTACATTATTATGCTCTTTTTTTTAGTGATTTATACTAATTTTGTAATTGTTAATGATATTCTTGACACAGACGAATATTCGGGGAAAGGGAAAGGGAGTTGCAGTACTTGAGCACCTTTCTAGGGATATAGAATCATTAGGGTTAAGCAATGATGACCCTGAAGATCCCATAGACCTTGTGAAATTCTTTAAAATGCCTCTTATAAAAATTATAAAAGAGATTGTTGTTTTGGCAGCCGTGCATCCTACCACTGATGAGATACGACAGAGGGTGGAATTATTGTTTAAGACAACAGAAAACTTGCAAGTAAGCAGTAATGAAAGCTTTAATTATAACAAAAGTTCAATAATGGTTTATATTTTATTCTCATTTATGTCATGAACTAAAATATGTACGTATTGTTTTTACAGCAATTTATCCACCCTCATGAAAGTCATTCCCACGATCAGGGTGTTTCAGGATCTTTAGGTGATGATGGTTTTCTTGTATTATCACTTGCTTGGCTTATCAGTCTGAGTACCCAAAACACATCATAATTGATATTGTCAATTTTTAAAATAAAGGTTCATCCTTGTTTACAATTCTTGCACTTTTCATATATTTAATGTTTGATATATTTAATGTATTATTCTTTAGGTGTTGTCAATGTTACTGTGCAAATGTCGACGCCACCTCATCAGAGGTCACCCTCACCTGTATTGTTGACTGCAATGTTGGCAACACGTAGCATGCAGAAATCCTCTAGTGCACGTCATATTGGCCCACCCACTGTTGGTAGATCCCTCTTTTGCTCTATCTTTTGTCATGTGTTAATTTCCCTTCAAGCGGTCTTTCTTGAATTCTAATGCCATTTCATAGTGGATTCATTTTTTGTAGGAGGAGATACACATGAGGATGTGCCAGAGGCAACTACTGCTGATAACATACCATCATTTCCTGGATCTTCTCGTATTGCTAGTACGAGAACATTGCAAGCCACATTGGTGGTGAGCGATGAAGAAATGCTTCCCTTAAAGATACAAAAGGTTTTAGGTACTTTAAAATTATTATTATATATACTCTAATTGTAATTTACTTTATGATCACTCATTTTGGACTAATGATCCCATGAATTTTTTGCAGGCAATGATATTTTCTATAAACATCTTAGTGACATTGCATTGCATTGATTTGGGCCCACCATACGTAAAAGGTGGTACATCATATGTGAACTAACCCTAATCCACTTTTGATTTTATATCATTGCTAGAATAGTTTTCCTTTGATCCATTTCTTGAAGCGTAATAAATGTAGCTTCAGTTCATTTCTGAATCTAGAAGGTTTGTTTTTGCTTTAAAAGGTGGAATGACCAAGAAAAAAGGTTAAAAGATGAATTGACAAACCAAATGGTTGAGTGGTTTGGAAATGACACCTTTGACAAAACCAAGCTCCTTGAAAAAGCTGGCACATATCTAAAGTATGTGAGGGACCAATACAGGACCCATTTGGAGAGGAACCTAAAGTATGAGCGTCCCCCCATGATTCCAGAGAGGGAGTGGAAGGACCTAATTTTGGATGCCAAGGAGAGAATTGAAAGGAAAAAAGGAAATACACCACTAGACATGAGAAGAAGGTACGAGATACTATTAAGAATGTAATTATGTGCTAATTAATTACTCTTTATATTTATATAATCTAATATATTTAAAACTTTTTATAGACTGAGTGACATGTCAAAGGTAACCAAGGCAAGGCAAGAAAAGCACGGGCAACACAAACTTGGCTCTGGTAGTTACATGAAACTTGTTGCACGAATTGTAAGTATCTCATGTAAATGAAATATTACATCAAAATATTAATAAATTGCAAATGTTTTTTTTTTAATCAAACAATGCAAGCAAAATTCACGGTACCAAGCAAAAATGCAGGGCTCTAAATTCAATAGAGCACCCACAGAAGATGACAAGAGAATTGCCTACCAGCAAGGCTATTCAGCCATGGTTGATTGGCTATGAGAATTGAGTGGGCATACACAACATTCGAGTGCATCTGTCACATAGGTAAATATGCTAAATGGAAGTTGTTTCAATTGAATACTTTACCAATAATCTAATTGATGTTGAGTTCCAACATAAAGTGACTATAGTTGTTTTAAATAAGAAAGCAATGATAAGAATGTGCATGTCATTGGAATGTAGCCTACTAATTGTGAAACACCACCTGCACATGAAGGTCTCGATGTGCATCCCAGTAGTGGAGGTATTCATTTGCTATTCAAATTTATTTATTTAGCTATTAATACAATTAAACATCTTAATTTGTAATTAGAGTAGTAATTAATGTAACCTTTTTTGTTAATATTTTAGAGCATGTAGTCGATGGTGAGCAAGTGGAGAATGATCTGGGTACGCAACCTCAAGAATGTAATGTTCCCACTCAGGTAAAGAGGACCACTATTATTGCTTTAAACAAATATAATTGCAATTGGTGTTCAACATTAATGTAACCTTTAGTATTTCAACTCCGGATGATCTAGAGGGTGTTCAGCATGTTGAGGTTGAGGCTACACAAAATGATGTGGCCCCATCAGGTAAAGAGCACAACAATTATGTTCTCTAAATTAATGAAATACTTGTAACAATAATATTATTTTTTTTTGAATTTAACCCATTTCTTTGTTATTGCAGAGGACCCCCTTTCACTTCAGTGTCCCCATCCTCAGTATAGGACTAGGCATACATTAAGATCATGAGCAGTTGGCGGAACATCTGCAAAGGGGGGAAATGATGAAGAAACTGATGTTCCTCTTAGTCTTTTCATAGCTTCAAAGAAAAAACAAAGAAAGAAATGATTGTAATCTAACTTATTTGATAATGATTGATTTTTATGTGTTAGTGAATGTAATTATGTGCTAATTAATGGTTATGGATGATATGTGTTAATTAATATTGATGAATGTTGCATGTTAATTAATGTTAATCAATGTTATGTGTTAATGAACGTTATGTGATATTAATGAATGAATGCTATATTTTATTAATGGTAGAAAGAAAGAAAGAATGAATGTTATAAGATGTTAACGGGGAATTTAGAGTGATGTTAAGGGGGGGGGGAGGGGCCAAATGAGCTTCCACCTTCACGTGGTTGGCCCTGTTAAGTAGAGAATATTAAACTATTCTCAAAACCAAGTGAAGCTCGACAAGGTAACACACTTTTCAATATTTCATTATGTTGCACAGTTAATCTTATTGAATAATGTATATTGAATCTTAATTGCAGGGTGCAAGTGGAGCCAACACGAACAACAACACCACAAGTTGCTGGGTATAATGAACTTCCATATTGTCTTGTTTGTACACGAACAATATGAGTTGCTTCTAGTGTTGATATCCAAGGTAGAATTGCAAAAGTTATGAATATGCCTCATCCTTGTAAGTTTTTTTATTACTTGTAAGTCATGAATATTGCTCTTTAGTTGATTAAAATTAAATGAAAATCTTTAATGAATACACAAAACTATATAATATGCAGGCGCACCATGGTTGAGATGGTCCAACTCCCTAGTCTCACTCTATGACTAAGCTCATGCCATATCTAAATCAAAGACATCTCAAATACATGGTCGGTGGAAAGCTGCAAAATGTCATTTTCATACATAAGCAAGACATACACAATTGGGCAAAATCACCAAGAGAACGGTAAAAAGTGTGTTTGAGATTGTATCATGGATGCTTTTAAGGATTGTATCATGGATGCAAAAAATCTCTTCATTAATCTTTGACTCATGATTGCTATAATACTTCTTTAGACTTCTCATGTCATTTGTTGCACTTCTTCACTATTTTGGACTGAGTTTCAACTATGAATTTGCCTTGACTTATGACTGTACCTAGCTTTGTCCTATCTTTGTAAGCTTCCTCTTTGAATTGTGGTTGTAGCTTTGATAATACCTTTTTAATGTTGCACTATTTGTAAGGAGGACAACAATTAATCTTATTGAATAATGTATATTGAATCTTAATTGTAGGGTCCAACAGAGCCAACACGAACAACAACACCACGAGTTGCTGGGTATAATGAACTCCCATATTGTCTTGTCTGTACACGAACAATATGAGTTGCTTCTAGTGTTGATATCCAAGGTAGGACTGCAAAAGTTATGAATATGCCTCATCCTTGTAAGTTTTTTTATTACTTCTAAGTAATGAATATGCCTCATCCTTGTAATTTTTTTTATTACTTGTAAGTCATGAATATTGCTCTTTAGTTGATTAAAATTAAATGAAAAACTTTAATGAATACATAAAACTATATACATATGTAGGCGCACCATGGTTGAGATGGTCCAACTCCCTAGTCTCACTCTATGACTAAGCTCATTCCATATCTAAATCAAAGACATCTCAAATACATCATCGGTGGAAAGCTGCAAAATGCCATTTTCATACATAAGCAAGACATACACAATTGGGCACAATCACCGAGAGAACGGTAAAAAGTATGTTTGAGATTTCATCATGGATGCTTTTAAGGATTGTATCATGGATGCAAAAAATATCTTCATTAATCCTTGACTCATGATTGCTATAATACTTCTTTAGACTTCTCATGTCATTTGTTGCACTTCTTCACTATTTTGGACTGAGTTTCAACTATGTATTGGCCTTGACTTATGATTGTACCTAGCTTTGTCCTATCTTTGTAAGCTTCCTCTTTGAATTGTGGTTGTAGCTTTGATAATACCTTTTTAATATATTTGTAAGGAGGACAAGTCCTAATGCATGTTCCAAATTGTGTTCTAGTGACTGAGACTAACCTTTTTGTACTTGATGTTTTTGACTAGCTATCATAACCTCTGGCTTTGATGCTTGTGCCTTAATAGAACTAGATGTTTCTTGTATGCATACTTGGTCAAGGACTGCATTTTGATGCTATAGGGCTACAAACTAATATTATTTATTGTATTGAGTTTCACATTTGATATGAGTTGCCCTATGACTGTTATGCCTCTTGAGGTTATAAGGTGTTGTTCTTGTCAAGTTTTGACAATGCTGCAACAATAACATGTTATTTGTTGTTAAGGTTTGAAAAGAACTTTTAGAAACTTATGCCCTGCTCTTTTTCACTTAGTAGACTTGATTATTGTCATTTTATTTGGTATGACTGCCTACTAGCTTTACTATAGACTGCAATCTCTCTAGACTATATTTTCTAAGTAGTGTTGTTCTATACTTGACCATCTATTAGGAAAACATAGCTTGAAATGTCCAAAATAATTAATGAATGACTACACTATCACCAATCTATCTTGAAGATTTGACTACTCTTTAGATTATGATTATGACTGTCATGATATTTCATGAGACTGATCTATCCCCATATGAAACCCTTTGTTCCCACAAATCAATGCTTTGAACTTGACTGCAACTTTATAGTGATCACTATCTTTGTACACTAAGCTTGCTACTTTCTCAACTTTTGATATATTGGAGACTCCTAGGATGGTTTTTATCTTATAGGATGGTTATAATTAGATTATAACCAGTCTCCATGGTTGCAAGACCTGAAGAAGGATTCTTATCATCAATTAGATGCATACTTTTGGGAATATAGAAAGACAAAAAAAAATATTAGAACCGTATTTTTTGTTCAGTCATAATATGATGTGTTAATTTAGCTAAATAAGGGAACCAATGTTTTATTAGGTTTAATTCCATGATGACAGTTGAAGCTTGTTAGAGATAGGGTATTTGTAGCAGTTGGCTTGTTAGGTTATGCCACAATCCCATGAAGGTCCTTGTAAACCATTAATATCAGTAGACATGAGATTGTTATGTAACGAATTGGATCAGCTAACCCTAGAAGTTTTGTAACCAATGAATCAACTGACTCAAGTGTATGTTAATTATCTTATGATGGTCATTTATGACCGTTATTCTTAGTAGACATTAAGCAGTTTGCTAGATAGTTGGTTAGTAAACCAGTGAGTTAGTTGGCTCAAGTGTATGATATTTATCATATGATGGTCGTTAATAACCATTATTGTTAGTACACATTAAGCAGATGGCTTGTTTAGATGGTTGGTAACTAGTGAGTTTGTTGAGCTCAAGAATTGGATGTACAAGTCGAGCAAGGGAGGTGAACACTAACAACGCATTGGTGCTTGCAATGTTAAAAACTTGGCCAAGATGGTGATGCTTTATCTAAGTGATGAAACTGGCCATTTGAATTCCTTTCTTATATTGATTAGCTTAATAATATTTGATCAATGTTTTTTATCGTTAAAAGATTACCTTCCTTTTAGATAAATTAGTTAGATTCTTATTATGTTGAACAACATTTAGTTAGTTTTCTCCTTCAACTGAAGTAGTTATGTTTTATTTTGAAATGCTCAATTTTTTATATTAATATAGATCACAATTTATTTTCTTTAAGTATAGAATTAATGGAATATTACATATGGTATCAGAGCAACCAAGTTCGACATTGAACCTCAGGCTTTCCACCTATAAACAAAACTATATACATATGTAGGCACACCATGGTTGAGATAATATGCAGGTGCACTATATACAAAACTATATTCGCAAGTAAATCTTTTATTCAAATCCACAATATGAAACATAGAGTTTTACTGGAAGAACACAAGTAACCTTATCTCCTTTAGATAATATCACAAGAAACTTCCTATAGAAAGATGTAGTAATCCACAACATATACACAAAGGAAAGACGATTGATTATATTATGTATGTTCGCAAAATGGTACAATAGTAAGCCCGAGGCTATATTCTACTTCTTCTCTAATGATCCTTATTGTTACAAAAGTTCCCTCATTTATATGAGGGTATACATTGTCACCAAGAATCGTGGCTTTTCAGCACATAACTATTAATTAGCACTTTTGTTAACAAAGTGGAAGATAAACAAGTGCAGCATTCCTATGTGTTGAATGTACTTATCATCTTTATACATTACAACGTCATTGTTTAGTGTCCTCATGCTGCTTTCTGTCTGGAAATGATTGGATAGAATATTTTTAACACAAAGTGACAATTCTTTGTCCCGATCCAACTTTGCTACTACTCGATTCTTCTCATCACTGAACTCTTGTTTCCACTGTTCCAATGATACTAACTCACCATTACTATAAAAAGAGGGCACCCTAGGGGTATTCCCATTGTCCAGCCTCTGAATCTCTTTCCTTAATTGATTTGCCAATTCATCACGGGACTTCAAGTAAGCCTCGGCTTCAATTTTCTCACCTAGATTCATCAGACTGTTGTCATTCATCGTGCCTTCCAACTGATACTTGATCCTTTCATGCTCTTTCAAAGCTTTGACTATTCCAGTGTATGTCTTCCAATAGATTTCTGCAACCTGCACCATACTTTTGAATCTATGCTCAATGACCTTGAGAACTAACTTATCCATATTTTCCTGTTCCTTTTTTACTTGTCGAGATGTCTTTTCGACCCTTTTCCTCCAATACACAACGTCTATCAAGGCATCCATGACATCTCTGTCAACACTGTATGTCATCCCTATTTGATTGGTACCTGTATCAATCTGAAGCAATCTTACTTGCAGCCTTTGTTTTTCTTCATCAGTTTTCTCATATAGGCTTTTGTATGTAGAATTTTCTCGGACCAGAAACTCTATCTGATCTTGGTTCAGTTTAACGACATCCAAATTTAGTTTGGCAGTTGTTCTAGGGTCAGTCTTTCCAACCTACTGCACCATCAAATGTCCAAAAGCTTCTTCTATATCAACCAATATAGGTCTTTTATCTTTGGGATAGATAGCCCACTATAGAAGAGCCTTCTGATCTGGATCATATCCTGATCCTCTAAAGAGTTTATCAATCTCTTTTGGCATCATTTGCTTACTTGGGTCCTATTTCTTGAGGAATTCATCAAATAACAAGGCAGAGTTCATGTCCCATCCAGAGTATAATAGCATACCAGCTTCCTTAAGCAATTGTCTTCCCTTCTCAGGTGTCATTTCTCTCATCACAAGATCCATCTCCTCTTGTAACTTTTGAATCTACTGCTCTTCTTCACTATTTATCATGTTATTCCTAATTTGAGATCCTTTATGTTGATAGAGAAATGTGGTGAACTCCTTGGAAGCAATGAAGTCACTATCAGCAATGAAATCCTCATGCTCTAGGAATCTAATGTCAGCCACTTCTCGGACATTCAGTTGTCCTGTTGCCAAGTCTATCGGTGTATCCTCTGCATAATCAAGGGGGTAATCCTCTCAAGGAGTGAATGGAATGATGCCAGATGTGGAAGCAAGAGACATATGAGCCAAAGGCTCTGTATTCCTTATAGTATCAATGTAATCCCTAAAAATATGAGGTGGGACTCCCTTAAGTATTTCCAATTCATGCTCCATAAGTTTGTTGGCCAACTCCAAGGGGTCTTCAATCTTTTGTGGCACATTCTCATCCATTTTCCTTCTAAAAAGCTTCCATTTATAAGCCTGCATTGCTTTCTCAAACTTTATTCGCTTCACTCTGGCCTCTTCTCTACCAATGTTCTTAATGAGGTCATCTGGTAGGTAAGATTTATGCTCTCCAGCCTTCAGCTTTTGTGATGACCGGGCTATCCTTATGTATCCTTCAGGATTGAAATTGGGCCTTGGATCCCCCATACCCATGCCATAATAATTTAATTTTGTCTGCAGCAGGCCATAAATCTTTGAACTTTTCACAATAAAATCTGAAAATACTAACAACCCAAGTACAATTGATTGTTTCCCATGGCTTGTCAGATGTTCTATACTCACTATTGACAGATGCCTCATAATTTCTAGACAAGCCACTCTGTTAGGTACTGTAAGTGGTAGTAAGTATGGTCTCCCTTTGAACCCGTATACCCTGACTTGTGTGCAATCTAAAAAACAATACCAATCTCCCTAATTGTGTTCAATTGAGGGATCTTCAGTGAAATCTTTTGGTCTTAGGAATCTTTGAACCTTTGGTGCAAGGGCATGATCGCATGGGCATCCCAACAGTCTATATAATGGCTTGACAAAGAACTCCTCAAAATGCCAATATTGATTATTCACATACCTCTAGTCCCATGAAGAAACCCATAGTTGCACTGGTTTTCTCATCCCAGCATTGTCATATGTCCTGACACATAACTCTTCTAGTCATAACCCTTCATCTTGGCCCACATACAATAGCATATGCATAAGTAAGGAATAATGCTTTAAATGAACATTGATGACATCCCCCTTTAACTTTTCTAACTCATGATTCAAAACCTCAACCAAACAAGCAGAAAAATCAAAGAAGCGGGGGTCCTTAGATTGCAAATCGATACAAATGACCATGGCTACAATATCCATCAAAGGATGGGCTTTTATCCCTAGCACTTGGGCAACACAGTAATAGGTATACTTGAAATATGGATGGAAAGAGTTGACATCATAGGGAGCTTTGTCATCCTGACCTAGTGGCACTAAGACCCTGCATAGCTAGGTCTATGTATAGGGAGTCTCCACGTTTTGTAAATGTGCTCTAGGTTAAAATATTCACTTGTTAGCTTCTTGAGGTCAATCAATTCTTCAAATTCCCAATCCAACTCGAACACAATGTCAATAACCTCCTTTCTGATTGCAAGAATTGACTCACCCATGTAGTTATATATGGTTCTGGTTTTAGGGTCATAATTGTTTGCCAATGCCTTCATGAGCTCCACATTCACAAATACATTAGCCACAACTAACCTTCTGAAGTTCAATCACCATAAATTGTTGATAGGTTGAGGGGAAACTCTTCTATTGTACCCATATATGAATAATTCATACCCTCTCAATTCTGTCCATATGTCTCCAAGATTCTCAAACCGGTCCTCTAGGCCTTCCTCATCAGCTCTAATCTTCTTGGACCTCAAACTGGATGATGGCCACTGGTCAATCAGGTCGCCAAAGAACACCCTTCCCTTTTCTGTCTTTTAGTTTTTTCTTCTACAGCGATAAGTTCTTTTCCCTTTCTGGTCTTATTAGTTTTAGATGATGATTCCATTTGAATTTTAAAAAAGAGGTTTGTGTGCAAACAACTTGGAATTACTGAGCTTTATCTGTGAATTCGCCGAATTCCTGCTTTCAATTAATTGCCTGTGAATTACTTAATGTTGTGTCCTTTGATGTTGATCCACTACTTATGGCATATTTAATCAGTTAGTAATGGCGGTTTGGACAATGGTCACTCGGGCACACGTTTGAATTTAATGGCGATGTGACCTTCCGTGGGATTTGTTTCTGATTTTTGCGGCAATCAATAATCATTTCAATGAGGATATGTCTTTCGATCATTTGTTTCTTTAGTCCATCGATCTCCTTATTTCTATCAACAATACTTTTGTTTTGAATATTACTTCGATCAAGTATTTTTTCCCTTCATCGAAATACTGTATTCGGTCAGTATGGCTATCTCCTCATCGAAACATATTTGATATCCATCGGGTCTTATGTCAAAGAAACCTTGGGCTTTGGTGTCCTCCTTTATTTTTCCATCGAAATACTTCTTTCATCGATATCACTATGCCCCGTCGATGAATGAGTCTATTATCTCACCGAAGCTTTCTTTATTTTCCCTTATCATTCTTCACCGATAAAGTTACATCGGCAAAACCACGCATATTGAGAACATGCCTTTTAACCTCCTTGAAACCTATATCCTCATCGATATATTTTATCGATCTAGCTTCCTTTTATCTGATTGATATTATTCTTTTGATGAAAACGCTCCTTTCAGTGGGTCCTTTTTATGTTGCATCGATAGTATTATTTCCTCGAGAACTTTTCCCGTTGATGAAGACCCTCTCTGCTTTCTTCGATATCTTTTGTCGATGAAGTTTAAACTCCTTGAAACCTATATCCTCATTGATATATTTTATCAATGTAGCTTCCTTTTGTTTGATCAATATTATTCTTTCGATGAAAACGCTCTTTTCGATGGGTCCTTTTTATGTTGCACCGATAGTATTATTTCCTCGAGAACTTTCCCATCGATGAAGACCCTCTCTACTTTCTTCGATATCTTTTGTCAATGAAGTTTAACCTCCTCGAACCTATATCCTCATCGATATCTTTTATCGATGTAGCTTCCTTTTGTCTAATCGATATTATTCTTTCGATGAAAATGCTCCTTTCGATGGGTCATTTTTATGTTGCATTGATAGTATTATTTCCTTGAGAACTTTTCTCATCGATGAAGACCCTCTTTGCTTTCTTTGATATCTTTTGTCGATGAAGTTTAACCTCCTTGAAACCTATATCCTCATCGATATCTTTTATCGATTTAGCTTCCTTTTGTCTAATCAATATTATTCTTTCGATGAAAATGCAGAATCGATGGGTCCTTTTTATGTTGCACCGATAGTATTATTTCCTCGAGAACTTTTCCCGTCGATGAAGACCCTCTCTTCTTTCTTTGATATCTTTTGTCGATGAAGTTATTATCTTTGGTGAGTCCTTTCTGGAATTCATCAGTGTTTCCCTCCTTCGATGGCTCTTTTATATCAATGATAATAATTATCTTCGGTGATAATAATTATTTTTTTTTAATAAAAATTATCATCATCAGAATTACGACAAATACCAAGCTTTCAACCGATGACTTCTTTAACTATTGGCAAAGTCCATTGGTTGTCAAATTTTCAACAGGCATGGCATCATCGACCAATCCGACATCGAGTTTTTGACTGTGGATTTTGTCGACACTCCGATGAAAATTCATCGCAAATCCGACAAGCTGTCGTCGGAAATCAGCTCTGAATGTACTAGTGAGCAATAGCAAATCAATCGGCGATCGATCTGAAAGAAGAGAGGTTCTTGAGGGTTTTGAGTAAAGTGAACACCAAACCCACATTTTAATCCACCATACTATGATGGAAAGTTGGATTCAGATGAGTTGATGGATTGGATCATGGAGATGGAAAAGTATTTTGATTTTGAGAATATCACGGAAGACCGAAAGGTGAAATATTCTTGTACTAGGTTGAAAGGTCATGTGTATCTTTGGTGGGAACATTTGGAGGTAGATCAATAGAGAAGAGGTAAAGAAAAGATCAAATCATAGAAGTGGATGGTTAATAAGTTGAAATTGAAGATCTTGCTTGCCGACTATCAAGTGAATTTATTCTGGAAGTTGCAGAACCTGAAGCAAAAGGAAACTAGTGTGAAGGAGTATACCAAAGCATTCTACAAGTTTAACATCAAATCTGGACATATCAATGATGAGGTTGAATAAGTTACCCGATATTTGAATGGATTGCGGATGTTGATACAACATGAACTCAGTTTTATCAAGTTGTAGAGTGTTGATGAAGATTATTAGTATGCCTTGAAGGTGGAAGAGAAGTTGAATAAAATACATGAGTAGAAGTAATGAGGTAGAGGCGAAATATTTTAGGGAGGAAGATCCTATATCGGAGATCGAGGAGCTTGTGCAAATCAAAATAAAGACAAGGAAGCTAGCTGAGATGGTAGTTCATACTGGATAGATGACAAAAAAATTTACTGGAAGAAAGAAAATGAAGGTTTTACCGAAATGAGGGTTATGGAAAGGAAGATAGAAGACAAGAAAAGAGAGTGTTTAGAGGAACCTTCTTTAAATGCAGAAGAGAAGGACATCATGATTTTCAATGCAAAAAGACAAAGAACTATGGAAGAGTAGCCTTGGTAGAAGAAGAACTTGTTGGATTAGGTAACAGACTAGAGGATGGAGAGTTACTGATGACAAGGAGAGCATTATTTCGTACCGGAGGAGAGAAAGACCCCTTGTAGAGGAAGAATTTCTTCAAGACAAGATGCAAAGTAGTCGGTAAGTGTTGTGAAGTTATAATTGATTGTGGTAGTACTAATAACCTTGTTTTAGAAGAAATGGTGACTAAGTTGAATTTGGAGAGTTTGAAACACCCTAAGCCCTATCAAATAGAATGGGTTCAAGATGAGCAAAAGGTATTAGTAAGTGACCAATGTTTGGTAAAATTGAATATTGGAGCTTATCATGATGAAGTTTTGTGTGATAATATGCCTATGGATGTATGCCATATCTTGTTGGGTAGACTTTGGTAGTATGATTGATAAGAAATGCATGATGGAAGAAGGAATATACACACTATCGTGGCTAATGGGGAGAAATAGATCATGTTGCCTTTGGAGGAACCTATGAAGAGTTAAGTTTGTACTAATGCTAGAATGTGATGGAGAAAATTCCTCAAGGGGATGAGACATGAGAATATGTGTTTTGCCTTAGTTCCTAAAAATACTGAAGATCCAGAGCATGAAGAAGAAAAACTGGAAGAAATAAAGGAGTTGTTGATAGAGTATGGAGACATCATTTTAGATAATGTACTTGACGGATTACCCCCTATGAGAAGCATCAGTCATTGCATGGACTTGATTCTCAGAGATAGTTTGCCTAATAAAGCAACACACTAGATGACACCGATAGAGAATGGGGAGTTGAATAGACAAGTGCGGGATTTGTTGAAGAAAGGTTTGATCAGAGAGAGTGTGAGTCCTCATGCAGTTCCAACAGTATTAGCACATAAGAAGAATGGAGAATGTAGGATGTGTAATAATCCAGAGCAATAAAAAAGATCACAATGAAGTGTTGATTCTCCTTACCTAGGATGGATAACATAATGGATTGTTTGAGTGGAGCCAGATATTATACAAAGATAGACTTGAAGAGTTGATACCATCATATCATAATCAAAGAAGGAGATGAGTGGAAGATAACATTCAAGACAAATGAAGGACTGTATGAATGGTTGGTGATGCCTTTTGGACTAACTAATGCGCCAAGAACTTTTATGAGATTGATTAATGAGGTACTAAAGAAATTTTTGGGTAAGTTTTTTATTGTGTACTTGGATGACATCTTGATTTTCAGTGAGACAAAGGAGGAGCATCTATTGCATGTGAGATAAGTTTTGCAAAGCTTGAGAGAAGAGAAGTTGTTGATAAACATTAAGAAGTGCAGTATCATGAAGGAAGAGTTAGTTTATTTGGGATTTGTGATATTTGTGGATGGATTGAAGATGGATCCTGAGAAAGTAAGAGCAATTGTTGATCGCCCTACACTAGAAAGAATTGGAGAGGTAAGATCATTTCATGGATTGGCTAGTTTCTACTTGAAGTTCATCATAAATTTTAGTTCAATTTGTTGTCCCATGATGAAAATAGTGAGAGGAGATAGAAAGGATTTCAAGTGGACAACCAGAGCAAATAGGAGCTTTGAATTGTTGAAGAAAAAGGTGACATAGCAGTTTGTATTGGCTTTACCGGATTTTAACAAAGTCTTTCAAGTGGACTGTGATGCAAGTGGGAATGCAATTGGAGCAGTGTTGAGTCAAGAGGGAATATTGGTAGATTATTTCAGTGAGAAATTGAATGATGCAAGCAGGAGGTATTCAATGTACGATCAAGAATTTTATGCCATAATTCAAGCATTGAAGAATTGGAGACATTATTTTCTAACTAAGGAGTTTGTGTTGTATACCGATCATAAAACTTTATAATATTTGAACAGTCAAGGTAAGTTGAATCAAAGACACATGAGATGGGTAGAGTACTTGCAGAGATATACTTTTGTTTTGAAGCATAGAAGTGGAAAGTGAAATAAATTTGTTGATGCCCTGAGCAGAAGAGGGGATTTGCTGACAAAGATGAGAATAGAAGTATTGGGTTTTGAGGAATTAAATAGCTTGTATGAGAATGACCTGGATTTTGCAGAACCTTGGAGGGATTGCATAGAACCTGTTGTGGTGGATAGGAGTAAGTGGATGGATTATTTCATTCAAGATGAGATGTTGTTTAGAGGAAATCAGTTGTGTACACCCCGGAGTTCTATGAGAGAAAATCTAATAAAGGAGAATCATAGTGGAGGATTAGCTAGACACTTTGGAGTAGAGAAGGCAACAACCTAGTGAGAATTACTTTTGGCCTCAGATTCATAAGGATGTTAGGAAATTTGTTTAGAGCTATAGGATTTGTTAACTAGCAAAGGGTAGTAGTTAGAATGTTGGATTGTATAAGCCTTTGCCAGTTCCAGAGAGACCTTGGTAAGATATTTGCATGGATTTCATAATTGTCTTACCTAAAACATAGAGAGGAAATGATTCTATATTTGTGGTGGTGGATAGATTCTCAAAGATGACACATTTTATACCTTGTAAGAAGATGATAGATGTTGTGCATATAGCTGACCTGTTTTTCAAGGAGGTGGTAAGATTACATGGATTGCCTAAGAGAATAGTTTCAGACAAAGACACTAAGTTTGTTGGATACTTTTTGAGAACACTTTGGAAGAAGATGAAGATAGATTTGAAGTTCAATTATACTTTTCACCCACAGACTCATGTACAGATAGAGGTAGTAAATAAAAGTTTGGGAAACTTGTTGAGATGCTTAGTTGGAGAGAAAAACAGAAGTTGGGACTTGAATATTGCACAAGTAGAATTTACCTAAAATAATTCAGTGAACAAGAGTACCTAAAGAACATCTTTTGAGATTATTACTGGAGTACAACCTAGAGGCATATCGTAACTGAGAGACAATAGTAATGAGGATAAGCGAAGTGCAGAAGTAGAAGAATTTGTAGAGCATATGAATACAGTGCATAACCAGGTTAAACGATATTTGGAGGACATGAACAACAAGTATAAGGAGAAAGCGAATGAGAAGAGGATGCATAAGGAATTTGAATTTTGCAATGAAGTGATGGTGTATTTAAAAAAAGAAAGATTCCCAGTTGGTATCTATAATAAGTTAAATATGAGGAAGTTTGGACCTTGTAAGATCTTGAAGAAATTCAGTTCCAAAAATGCATATGAAGTGGAGTTACCTGATAGTACAGCCTAAGTTGGCCTAGTGGTGGAGAACTTGTGTTCTTAAAAGAGAGGTCATAAGTTCAAATCCCACAAGGGGGTAGAGTATGTACACCTTATTGGTTTCGGCCCATTACCAATAAAAAAAAAGTGGAGTTACCAAATAGTTTGGGTATTTCGCCTATATTCAACATTGCAGACTTGTATCAGTATCATGAGGTTGAATTCAATGCAAACAATGCATTAGACTTGGAGAAGATGATACCCTAGAAGGTATTGGACTATATTGAAGAGATTTTGGATAGAAGAATTGGGCATAGCACTCACAGGAAGCAGTACAAAGAGTATCTTGTGAAGTGGAAAGGCAGACCAGTTGAAGATTCATTAAGGTTTTCTCAGGCTGAGGTGAACCGCCTTGGTTTTCCTTTAGCCCCAACAAACTGAGGGACTCACTTTTCAATCAACCCTAGATGTCTAATGCAGGAGTATCCCTGGTTCTTGGCAATCTTGCATCAACCAAAAACATTTTCCTTCATTTTGTTTCCTGTTTTGTAGTTTCAGTATTTCTTTCAACATTTATTTTTGCTTGCTCACTAGATGTTGTGGAGCTAGATTTGGTTCGTGGACATGTTCATCAATCTTATCCTTGGTCTATGAGATGCTTGGATCTTTTTCCAGCAAGTTATTGCTTCTAGAATATGGGACAATTTTTCTTTCATGTGTATTGGAACCGCCTAGACCTATTTGCTATTGTTGATGCTTACGGATTTTTCTCGTCACTTGTAGAGCTTGATTTTGTTGTTTCCAATGTTCATTGGCGTGTGGTTGACCTTCCCTTAGGTTTGCACCTCATTATTTGTATTTTTTGAAGGGATCTCTTTGGTTGAGGCCGACCTTGTTGTTTTACATGTTTCATCTTGTTCATCGGCATTTGTTTCATCTTGGGTCGATGCGGATCATTTTTTATCATATAAATCAATGTAATTAAGCATTTAGAAATTCATTTTTACAACATAGAAGATAGAGCTGAAGATTAGGAGTTCCAAAGTTAGCTCATATTCTTGCTTGTACCACATGATGCATAACACACATGTTTTGTACTCAAGCCTGTGAGTCGAATCTATGAGCCTGGATGTTGCCGCCAGTTTGTAATTGAATTCTATGATCTATTAAAGATCAATTCTACATTGCCTCCATCACATTGTGATGTTTTCATTGTGTTGTATCTTTTGCATGGTCCAAACTGTTCTCCTTGAGGACCCTCCTATCCGTGACTACACTAGTGAGGGTAGGTAGGAGAAATAATAAAATATCACACAAGAGGTGGATTACCCACCAAAGGTGGAATGTAACAAAAAGATAAGACCACAAAAGGTGGAAATTCTCCTAAATAAATCATCCCTATGTGCACACTTCCCTAAGTGTCTCATATCCAAAGTATTATGAAATGCATTACCCTAAGTCAACTTAAGTAAAGTGTAATTATGAGACATAATTTACACCAACACTCACTATGTATCATTTGTCGTCTTTCACCGAAAAAGATGACATGGCCATTGATCAACCTCACAATGCACCCCTCCACATTGAATTACTTATCCATATATATATAATCAAACGAGTTCTTATAACTTCTATGAAGGAGTTGGTTTAAATATCTGCACTTTAAAATTAGTCCTTGCATTGGGGTTTTATGAAAATACATTAGATCTGAAGAAGAGAATCACTATAAAGGCATATGATGAAGACGAAATAAATTCTAAAGGATTTGTTATTTTACCCATAAGAGTTGGACTAGTAGAAAAAGATATGGTTTGCCAAGTGCTTGATATTAATTTAGCATATAATATACTCCTTGGACATCCTTGGATTCATGCACTGCAAGTTGTACCATCAATATTAGAAATTTTCTTATAATGTTCAAGAAATTGCAATCCAAGGATATCCTAATCCCTTTCAGTATTGCAACACCATTAAGCCTAAGCCTGAAGTCATTGTACCTAGTAACCATGTAGCCTCATCCTCCACTTCCCATATTGGCATGACCTCATTACATCCAAATCTACAGAACCAAATCTCAAGCTCAAAGACAAGGGTGTTGGAGAATACTCTATTGAACAAACCTTTCGTATCTCCCAATTACATCCTTCACCTAAGTCTTATGGAAAACCATCTATGGGAAAACAACAATCTTTGATTCCTATGAAGCAGCTTGAAGGTCCCTTTATCAAATGGGAAACTCTGTTAGATGAAAGTGAAGAGAAAGATATCAGGGAATGACTATACAAAGATGAAGAAAGTGATTCTAAGACCACAAAATTAGAAATACAATTACCTATTGAGCACTATGGCAAAAGGTTTTACCATTATGCAGAGAATGGGATATGATGGCCACAGTCCCATAGGATTAAGAAAGGAAGGACTCATTGAACCAATACAACCTCCTTTTTCATATACATGAGACATTAAAGGATTAGGTTACAGAGGAGACATCATAGAGAAGGCTACTACATATTTAATTGAGAAAATCCATAAATTGCAAGAAGACAATGAAATAGTTTCTCATGAATTGGAGGGACTCTTAGAGGTGTCTTATGAAGATAAACATGTGGATTAAGTTCAGTATTATAATTCTACCAAAATATACCATGAGGGACAAAGTTCAAGGTC
This sequence comes from Cryptomeria japonica, assembly GCF_030272615.1. Lineage (NCBI taxonomy): Eukaryota > Viridiplantae > Streptophyta > Pinopsida > Cupressales > Cupressaceae > Cryptomeria > Cryptomeria japonica. The sequence continues at coordinate 799,647,285 of NC_081407.1, read as the reverse complement.
TAGACCATTAGGGTTAGATTCACATAATATCGAGAGTAACTCGTATGAAGAAGGTCAAATACCCAGTGTGAGGAATAATTCTAAGAAGAGTATTGATTTTGGCCTTGCAGATACTGTCATAAACCATGAAAACTTCTCCAACTTAACCATTATATCCTTTTATTCAGATCAACCAAATGACCCCCTTCCACTTGCACATCTTAAACTTATAGTTTGGGAACAACAAACCATACATGAACTCGATACCTTTTATAATGACAATGCTATCATTGACTATTTAAGCCTTAAGGATCATTTACCTTCAGAAGATTAAGACATGGGCTTCACTTTTGAAATTGATAATGAAAATTATTTTGGAGAGGATTCCAAGCCTTTCAATCGCAAAAATATGATAATAACATATGAATCTAATGGTGAAAACTTGAATGTGGGAGTATTAGATCATGAAAAAGATAAAATAAAGGATGCGTCTAATGGTGAAAACCTCTTTGAGGCACCAAATGATGGAAGGATTGACAATCTTCCCCAATGGATGCAGAGGTGGGAGGACGCTTTCCAATGACCTATAAGTCAGTTTCTAACTTACCACAACAAACAATCAATTAGGGAGATCTTTCTCCCAATTCACCTACTAATCTAGGTGTCCTTGTGCATAGACAACATCATGCAACTTATGTTACATGGTTTCCAATGCTTGAGACACTGACAATATTTATCTTCTAAGGCTTAAGACAACCTTCTATACCACCTCCAAACAATCAAAATATTCCAAATAGGCTTAGGGTCTCCTCCTTACCTAAAAGTGCAGTCATGGTGAGTGAGTGATTAAGCCTTCCAAGGGCACCATATGCTAAAATGGACTCCCAACCGGTCTAAAATATTGTCAAAGGATTATACCATATTTTAGATTAGTTTTCAACCTGATTCGGTCACCCAAGGAGTTTGGAGACACATTCTACTAGCTATACCCTGTTTTGCTCCTAGTTTCTACTAGCCCTCCTTTTTAGGACTAGTGAAAAGTTCTTCTTGCTCCAGAACTTCCTCCAAAAATAGAGCACAATTTTAGATACCCTTTTGGGAGTTATAAATAATATCTCAAAATTACTATGAGGTGTTTTGGAACATTTCAATCAAATTTAAGGTTTTCTCACTGCACTAGGGGTTAATTAGGTCACTTTTACAAAGGAACCCATCTCCAATCAACCAAAATTCTCACAAAACCCACCCAACCATCCTAGGAAAACCTAAAATAGATGGATTTACTAGGTTTTGACTAGGGAAGACTCCTTGTAATACCCTAATCACAAAACCCTCCTTTTAGGCAAATTTCATAGGGGTTTAATGAAACTCACTACTTCATGCTATATCCGACCAAGGTAAATCTTAAAATTCCCTTAAATAGGTATGAAAATTCTCTTGGAACCTTAAAATAAGCTGCCACATCAAACTTTTTGTCAAACTCCAACTCTATACCCCCAAATTCACACTAGGGCATCACCCCAAAACCTCCAAAACACCCCCCTTGCTCCTATACTCATTCACAAGCCCATTTTAAACCATTTGGGATAGTTACACAAATTTATAGTAGGAAACAATTAGTGGAATGGTTCAAATGTCCATGTTTCCCATCCTCAAACCCTCAAAATAGGGTCACAGAGCTACCTGCAACAAATCACCTCTAAATTGCTCCAAAATTTATAAAAAAACTCCAAATCAAAACCAAAAAAAATTTAATTCACTCCTTTAACAATTTAAATTTATTTTTTATCATAACAGTACAGTATGGACAAGTACAGGAGCCTACAACAACAAATTACCAATAAAAATTGCAGGGAAAGCATATTAGATTAAGGTTTCAACTTACACAATTCATGTCCAGCCTTTACCCATATTAAAAAATCCATTTAAATAAATTATCCAACCTCCAAAACCTACCACAACTGACTTTTGAACTTCCTTAAGCAATTATGACTCTTCACCTTCCTAGTTTGCACTTTTGCAACTTTGTGATGACAACTTTTACAATATTTTTTGCAATTTGTGCAATATTTGCCATATAACATTTAAATGGCCTTGTACACCTTACAAATGGCCCACAATGACCTTATTACACACAAAATTGACTCAAGACACCTAAACTCTAACACTAGACCCAAATTGCATCCATAAGAGCAACATTGACAAATCCTTTACACAACATTACACCTAAACCAAATGACCCACATTACATAAAAATGGTTTATTGAGACCTTTTTGGTCTAAACAACAAACTCAAACACCTAAAACTATTAAATGACTTCATTTGACCACTTTTCCACAATAGGAGCTTGGTGCCCCTGCACCACCAACCATCATATCAAGAGAGGTCTTCAGTTGTCATTAAACCAACAGAACCTGTAAATATTGGAACAAAAGATAATCCTAAGATCATTCACCTAGTAGCATCTTTGTTAGAGAAATAAAAGAATAACTTCATCAATTTCTTTAAGGAAAGACAAATAATTTTTTCTTGGTTCTATGCGGATATGCCAGGCTTGGATCCAGATCTTGTCATGCATCATTTATTAGTAATCCCAGGAGCTAAACTAGTAAAGAAAAAATTAAGGCAAATGCATCCACATATACCTCTTTTGGTCAATGTAAAATTGAAGAAGTCGTTGGATGTGGGGTTTATAAGATCAGTTGATTATCATGAGTGGATCTCTACCATTGTCCATGTTTCTAAACCAGACAAGAGTATTAGAGTTTGTACAAATTTCCAAGATTTGAATAAAGCATGACCAAAGGATGATTTTTCTTTTCCCAACATAGACATCATTGTGGATTTGATAGCAGGACATGCTATACTATCTCTAATGGATGGATTTCCTAGTTACAATCAGATCGAGATAGCACCAAAGGACCAACATAAAACTACCTGCACTTGTCCATGGCGTACATACTATTAAAATGTTATGCCAATCCAATTAAAAATGCATGAGCAACTTACCAAAGAGAATTGACTACCATCTTCCATGATATGATGCATATCTTTATGGAAGATTATGTAGACTATCTTTTAGGAAAATCATTTACATGAGAAGAACATCTAAGCATAATAGATAAGATCTTTTGAAGACTGGAAAAGTTTAATGTTTGTCTAAATCTAAATAATGTGTGTTTGGAGTCACATTCTACAAGATTTTAGGATACATAGTTTTAGAAAATAGAATTGAGGTGGACCCTGCTATAATGGAAATGCCACCTCCTAAGAATATCAATCAATTGAGATCACTTCAAGGAATGTTGCAGTCAATCCACAAGTTCATCTCATAGCTAGCAAATAGATGTCATCCTTTTTCTCACTTATTACACAAGAATGTACCTTTCAAATGGGATGAGAAGTGTGAAGAAGCCTTTAAGCTATTGAAAGAATATCTAATGAATCCATCGATCTTGATGCCACCAGTAGAAGGAAAACCACTCTTTCTATATATCTTAGCTACTAAAGTATCTCTAGGAGCTCTACTAGCCCAACAAGATTTTGAAGGAAAGGAGCAAGCAATCTATTACATTAGTCAAACTCTGGTTGGCTATGAGTTGAACTATACACCAGTTGAGCAAGCATGTTTGGCTGTAGTATTTGCATCTCAAAAGTTGCGCCATTATATATTAACTCATCATATCAAGCTAGTAGTCAAGATGGATCCCTTGAAATATTTTCTCACAAAGCGACTTTAATAGGAAGATTAAAAAAGTGGGTTATGATCTTAAGTGAATTTGATGTTGATTGCATGGATATAAATTCTATCAAGGGGCAAGTGATTGATGATCAACTAATAGAGGCACCACTCACTGATGATTATCCATTATAGTCTAAATGTATAAATGAAGTTATTCTTACTATCACCAATCAACCATGGAAGTTATATTTTGATGGATATTATACACAACATGGTTAAGGAGATGATGTTCTATTTGTTACCCCACAATAAGATACCATAGTTTCCTTGTACAAACAACGTGATCGAATATGAAGCACTTGTCACTAGAATCAAGAAGGCAATGGAATGGAAGATAACATAGTTCAATGTCTATGGAAATTCTCAGTTAGTGATCAATCAGGTGAATGATGAATACCAAACAAAGGATGAGAATTTGATGTCATACAACCGTATGGTCAGTAGCTTTAAGAAATACTTTGTCATCATCAATTTTGAGAAAATAGCAAGATTGGAAAACAAAGTTGTAGATGCCATGGCAACAGTGCTTTACTTCTTGATATACCAGAAAAGCAAGCACGTTATGAGTTCTTAGTGGATAAATCATCTACTCTTGTATATGAGGATCTTGAGTCTTGAGTTATATGTCATCTAGTTGGACTTGATTACCTGTTATATGTCAACATTTATACATTTTTGAAAGAAAATACCCTGCCACTTGGCCTATCAAATAATAAAAAATTAACCTTCATCCGTCAAGCTTGCCATTACACCATAATTGTTGATACCCTTTATCGATGAGGTCTTGATGGTACTCTCCTTAGGTGTCTCAAATGTGAGGAATATCAAACTGCCTTAAGGGAAGTTCACGGAGGTATCTATGGAACACACTCCAGTGGTCCTACTTTGGCAAAGAAACTCATCAAGAAATGTTAGTACCATGGTAATCTTATACATGCACCGAATCAAGAGCTGCAACCTTTAGCAATTCCTTGGATATTTATCAATGGGTACTCAACCTTGTGGGAAATATGCATCCACCTTATCCAATGGTCACAAATTCATCATAACCACTACTGAGTATTTTACAAAGTGGATTGAAGCCATTTCACTCACTATTATCACATGCAAACATATTGGCTCATTTATCCTAAATTATATCATTTGTTGTTATGGGATCCCTCTCACCATTATCACTGATAATGGAAGACCCTTTAAAAATCAGGGTGTCAAAGAGATTTGTGACAGGTTCCATATCCAACACTACTTTTCCACACCCTACTACCCTCAAGGAAATGGTGAGGTTGAGGCTTCAAACAAAACAACTTTGAAAATCCTAAAGAAAATTGTTAATGATGTTGGTCATGATTGCCATGTTCAACTAAATGCAACTTTGTGGGCCTTCCATACAAGTATCTAAACATCCACAAGTGCCACACCTTATGCCCTTGTCTATGGTTCAGAAGTTATCTTTCCCATAGAGGTTGATTTACCCTCTCTTTGAGTATTACTAAATGGATTAATTACAAATAATGAGTAGTGTGTTTCTAGATTATAAGAACTTGAGTTGTTGGATGAGCGACATCAAAATATCTTTAATAATCTCAAATCTTACCAACAACGCATGTCCAAGAGTTACAATCATATAATGAAGCCCCAAGTTTTTCAAGTTTGTGACCTAGTGCTCAAGGAGAATCCAAGTAATCAACAAGACAAAGAGAAGAAGGGAAAATTTGAACCAAACTAGCTTGGTCCTTATGTCATTGTGGTTGCTTGTGGATCGAGATCTTATCAATTGTCCACACTTGAAGGTGAGCTATTAGATGATCCTATCAATAGTATGCATCTTAGTAAATTTTATACTTATATTTTTAGGAAACCATGATGCAAGGAAGAAAAATGAAAAAACACAAAAAAATTTCAAAAAAATAGTATAATGTGCAATAAAAGCAAGTGGTGAAAACCTAGAAAGAGGTGCTATTTGCGACAAACCAATTTTACATCTCTTTGGACTCTAAGTTCTTATCTATATCCATACCCATTGTATATATCCATAATAAAATCCCTTTTCATATTCAAAACTTCTATCCATATCCATTATATATATATATATATATATATATATATATATATATATATATATATATATATATATATATATATATATATATATATATATATATATATATATATATATATATATATATATATATATATATATATATATATATATATATATATATATATATATATATATATATATAATAAAATCTTTTTCATAAGCCATCCAATAAATTCCTATCATGGTTCAATTACTAGTTTTTTATCCACCTATTTTGTCCATTTCATAATAGCCTTTTTTATCCATCCATTCCACAGTAAAGTTTTACATCTATCCATATATTTTCATCCATAATAAGTAGGTCATTTCCTCAACTGGGGGCAAATCCTTGACCTGGTTATAGAATTAGATCCTTGATGCTATACTTTAGAAGATAACAATCTAGATTCTAATACTATCTCTAGACAACAAATAACGTAATAGTAAGCTTCAAATGAAATCTTGACATTGATATATCAAATAAGACAAAATAAACTATATGAAACTCTCACTATCAAGTTGATTATATATATCATGACAAGAATATTCAAATCTTGTGTCTTAGTTTTACATTATCATGTTTCCTATGCTACTCAAGGGTGTCTAAGACTAGAGGACCTATGATGAAGCATGCTTATTTTATTTTTTAAATGCTATTTGTGAATTATCCTTTAGTAGTGTGAAGACTCGTCTAAAGACATGATGGGTAAAAACGTCATTGAAGACATTATGGGTTTGAACATGAATAGGGATAATCCTTTTCTGTTGATACATGCAAGTGATGCTCAAGTCATCTTGGCTTAATTATACCTAGATGCTTGTATTAACTTGCTAAATCAAAATCCATGTAAGAGATACTCAGGTCATCTTGATCATCAATTATACTGAGTGTACTCTCTTACAACATTAAAAGCTCAATTATGATAAAAAGAACATGCAAGATGTATACATGATGAGTTCATTTTATTCATGATAATTAGCTTGCATTTTATCTTGTTTCACCTATTAGAATCTCATTTCATAAGCATTTTTAGAGGTTATAAGTTTATATTTATGGCTCATGGTCCTAAGTCCTTAATTATTTTGGGTCTTTATCTTTTTATATTTTATGATTGAGTACACTTGGCATTACAAAAACAAATCATTTCATCAACATGGATTTTAGTAGCCTATGGTTACATTATTCATTATAGATTATGCATTTTTAGTTGCAGTATTTATTTAGATTATGATTACAATTATCATATAGGATTAATTTATTATCATACATATCATGAGCATTAGGTAAATCATTCACACATATAGATCATACATATAGTATTTTTCATACATCAATAGGTTTCCATTCATATCACAATCAAATAAAAACAACAAATTTTTTATCCTTTGCATGTCATAATTAACATCATGTGTACATATATGTCATTAAGTGCATTACATCATAGAATAAACCATTATTCACACATTCCATTAGAATATTTATACATAGAAACATGTAGAGTGCCATCACATACAAACATGCATCACTTATAGGCACTAAAAAGCATCCATTGAATCCAACATTTCACGACATAAGTTAGTTTACCATATATGTGTAGAAAAAAAATGTAAATATTCATTACATATGTACAACATCCATCATATGCATTTAATCATATAGAAACATCCACTATACATGTATAAACATTCGTTACATATGTAGTCATTAATAAAATAATGTCATTATAAATTATGACATCATAGATAACATAAGCATAATTGTATATAAGCATGATAGAATAATGATCATAATAGAATCATCATAATAATTGTATCATCATTGTAGAATTATCATCAAAACATAATGCATCTAGAAAACATAAAATAAAACATGCATCCACAAAAAAAAATGCATAATAGACCATCAATCACATATCATATATAGATCATAAAAATAATATGTCCAAGTGTACAATAATATCATGAATAGAGAGATAAATCTCAAAGTGAAATCACGTCTACTGATCATATAAAAAATGAGGTGTAAATGTATACGTATCTATGAAGAGCTACCTTCGGATGTTGTCGACCTTTGTTGAGGTCCTTGATGGACCTGCTCCTGCTGAGCCCCTTGGTTTCTCTCGCAAACGAGGTAGCCCCATCATGCCACCACTCTCTGTCAAACCTTGTCTAGACCTCTTGTGTGAGCTCTTTGCATAACTACCCGCCCTTTTCTCTAGCAGAACAACCTACTCATACAAGGAGCACCAGTAATGAATCTCATTGCCAGCATGAAGCATGACCATCATACTATTCCCATGTGGTTCCTAAGCTCCAACCTAATGCACATTCTCTAATAAACCCTCGACCCTCCCATATCTCTCAAATAGCAATGTCTCTTTCTACTGCCAGCCCTCTGATATGCTCTTGGTACTAGACTACCTATGCTTGTTGTTGGATTTTGCCAAGATCAAGAGGTCAATGAAATGTACAAGATAGAGACATAATATGGGACAAGAATAAACTGTATTCTCATCAATAGAAAATGATCAATAATTGTTCAATAGTTGTTGTTGTTACATACAATGTAGAGAGGCCTGCTTATATAGGCAAGGCTGGGGATATGTATGAGCACACAAACATGACATGTGGCTCAATAAGAAACAAGGGTAGGTAGGAAATAGGTGTGGGTAGGTAGGAGAAATAATATAATATTCCACATGAGGTGGATCACCCACCGAAGGTGGAATTATCACTCCACAATAAGTGGATATGATAGTGTAATAACAAGATCAACACCATAAGAGGTGGAATTTCTCCTACACACACTATCCCAATGTGGCACAAACACCCAAGTGTCTCATATCCAAACTACTATGAAATGCATTATCCTAAGTAAACTTAAGTAAGTGTAATAATACCATGATGAATAATTATTTACACCAACACCCACCCTTAAGTGCAACTTAGGGGAATGCACTTAAGTCTACAATGCAACTAAGCAATGCAAGATGGGTCCCGGCTATGAGGCCATGTTAGGTACCCATGAACAAATGCAAATGCATGCAAACCAATGCAATGAAATCTCTCACAAAGTGGGGAAAGAGAGAAAAACCCAATGGGAAAAAACCCTCCCCCAAAAGAGAGATGAAAGCTATACAAGAGAACTCTCAAAGAAGTATGTGACGAACAAAACCCCATGTGAGGAAAAAGTCCCCCCCATATGAGAGAAGAAGAGAAGTCAAACTGTGATCCTCCCTCAATGAAGAACCTGCACCAATGATAGAAGCTCGATGTATGAAGAAACTGCTCCACGAACGTCGAACAACATTCCTCCCCTTAGGAAGAAACAAAACCAAAGGTGTATCCATGAAGTCTCCCCAATCATGAAGGGAAGATGCATGAAGAAAACTCATGATGAAAGGAATCTCTGAAAACTGCTCAAGTGTCCTCATGTCGATGCTGAAAGATACCCCCTCCAAAGGTGGTAAACTGTGCCACACTGCTGAAAAAGGCACTCCAAGATCTAGTGGAGATGGATGTAGAACAATGTCCAAAGACTCATGTGTCTCCTCAAAGAATAAAGAGACCTCCTCCAACTGTTGTACATAAGTATCCACAATCATGTCAACCTCGAAAGAATGATCATGTAGAGAATGAACAAGAGGGTCAGAGTGTGCCCTCGCAACAATCGAAGAAGGATCATCTTCATCAAAGAGAAGATGAATGTCATCAATGATGTCTCCCAATTCTGCAATGTAGGATTCCACAAACAAACCTGGAATATCTGTCAAGTAATCATCCCATGAATCTGAAGCTGGAAGACAATGTATATCCTGCTGCACTGAATCACATGAAGGCAAAACTGTCGCACTATCTGCATCATCAGGTGCAATAGGTGATGTGATATCAATATGAGAAGATGAAATACAAGACTCAAGAACGGGGTCACATGTGAGAATCCCCATGTTCAAGTGTCCAAAGTTCTCCTCAAAATCTGAATCATCACAAGAAGTGTGATCATAATGTGTAGAATCATCAAATGTGAAATCATCATCATCAACAAAATCTGAAAAGGAGTATAACCGAGATGCATGATCAACCACCCTAGTTGCAATGATAGCTCTAGTCTCCATGTCTCTAATAAAAACTGAGTCAGGTGTGAACTCCACAACTCTCTTAGTTGTGCCATGTGTGATTTGATAGATAGAAAGGAGATTGTTTGTCAAGTGGGTACACACAACACATCATTGAAGGAGTTATCCCCAATGTCAATAGATCCTTTCCCAATCACATCCATGTATGTATGATTGCCCATCAAAATTTGTGGCATGGTACAAGGCTCAAATGTAGAGAACATAGACTGTGAAGATGCCATATGATGAGAAGCCCCTGAATCTAGAAGCCATCTCTCTGA